>NC_143458.1:5668901-5977034 GCF_987193195.1 Phasianus colchicus | reverse complement strand
TTACACTAAACACAGTGCAACATGGGCTGCAAAACGACGCGGGGAGAGAAAACGTGGCATTTACCTGGCAAGAGATCTGGACAAGGTAGACAAGTTCCTTGGATTCACAGCCGTTCCTCATCACTTCGCTCTGTTCTTCTGGGAGTGAAAGCTGCAAGGGAATGGGGAGAGGGTGGGAAGAGAGAGAGAAAGAGCAGGTCAGTGAGCAGGGCTGAGCCAGCCATGGGACAACGCACGCAGCACATCAGCTCGCTCCAAGACACACTGAGTCTCAGGGAAGCGGGGAGCAGAGCCTGTCTGCACTCATCAGATAGGAAATACTCAGCATTCATGCCTTGCACAGACCCTCTGATGCCATTGGATTCCGGCATCTCACCTGATAGCTTAAAAATAAAAGGTATGGTTCAAAAATAAAGCAATCATAGGAAGGCAAAGTGTTCAAGGAGGGGATTGAACGTCTAGCTGAGAAGTCTGCAAATTAATTGTTCCCTGAAAATATCTCCATAATTATTCACGTGTCAGATAACAGTGATCCTCTCCAATTTCATCCATCCTTTCCCCAGAAAACCCATGAGATATCCCCTTTGACCACTCTTGGGCTTTTCCCATTCCACCTCCTTAGCATGCTCTCTACTTGGCTTCTGGACACCATTGTGGTCCCACTGACACTTCCCCCCTTCAGAGCAAACTTTCATCTCAAAAGCTTTTCAGTGAGAACTTCACAATGTTGACACATTCCCACATTCTCACGGAGGTGGGGTGCAGTACAGCCCTGCAAATCAACCCAACTTCAGAAGGTCTTTAACACGGTGAGCTTAATTACACCCAAAAACTGCATTCCAGGAAGAGACTTATCTGTAAGATGGACTTTTCTGTTTGTGTAACAGTGTGTTGCATGCTGCCGTGCATGTGATAATAACTTATTTCTGCACTGGGGTGCAGAATTATCATTTACTATCAATTTTTGTACATGAAGTGCTACTACATTTTCAAGCCAGCATGAAAAACACAACCCAAAAAACAAAACATGCAGTTAAAGGAAAGCCAACACATGGCAATATTTCCCATGTTTGTCAGGTTCCAGGGAGCTGCAGGTCAATCAAAAGCAGGTTTCCTACTCAAGGAGAAAAGTTTCCATCCCTTAACGTGCCCTGTGCTTATTTAGGGTCCGTGCACCCACTCCATCTGCCCACGATGGAATTCCAGGCCCTGCCTCCTTACAGCACATCCCTGCAGCTCTGTGGACAGGACAGCCAGCAGCCCAGCCACGAAGTCACAGCACAAACCTGCAGCAGCTCCCTGACGTGCACAGGGCTCAGTTCTGTGCAATGTGAGACAGGGTAGGAAAAGTCACGGGTCCGGTTAAGACAAAGGTGGAATTGCATCACCTTTCCTCTTACACGTACTGTAATGTGCACCCATTTGGATTCATGTCGAGCCAAGTCTGTACACGACCTCTCCAGAAATAGAAGGTGAATCATCTGTAGGCGTGAAGTCCCTGTGTGTAGGAGGGCTGAGTTACAGCACACCGAGATCGCTTTTCATTTGAAAGAGCAGAGCTACCTGAGGATTAAGCTGCTGATTTATACTCACTGCCTTCACACCCACGTAGTTTGCTTGCATTTTAGGGCTTCTCAGTGTCCCCTTAGGCAAACTCCTGGTCTATGTGTGCTAAAACAGAGGTCAGAGCAACTCCTGAGAGGGCCCATCAGCTGTGCAGCAGTGCTCTGAATGGCCCATCTGGGCTATGGAGACCCTGCAAGCTGAGCAATCAGCCAGACTCACACCTACCAAGAGAGAGAGAACCACATCCAGAGGGAGACCTGTCGGTTACACCCTGTAACATACCTGTTCTTGCAGTAAAATTTCCTCAAGATTCACTTACACTCCCTGAACACACGGGGTTTAATTTCTGTTTTGCTTTGTTAATAGATATGCATTAATGCTGCTTCAAGGTGACTGAGATCAGTATATCTTCCAAGCAAAACACCCTACAAAGTACAAGGTCTGCTCTGATTTATGTGGCTAAAGACAAACCTGTGGGTCTCTGCTCTGCACATACAGCCCAAGAACTGACATACCAAACCCTGGAGCAGGTGTGGAATTCCTCCTCCTCCTGCATTACATGGCATTAAATCACTGCATGCCACTGACCAAAAAGAGCTGCAGTGGTACTGAATGCAACCAACAACTGCCCAGCAATGAGTAATGAAAACAGACCAAACAGCAGCAGAGATTTCCAAGAACAGGAAACCAGCCCTAGAAGCAAACACAATGTCATAAAACCCATCCACTCCAATGGCAACAGTTTCAGATTGGTAACTTGGAAGACAAAATGAAGTTACATACCTTGTTGGTGCACAGTTCTGCCAGGAAAGAGCAGCGCTTGCTAGCCAAGACTTTACTGATAACATTTACAGGCAGGGCTGGCTTAGAAATGCTGCTGGTTCCTTTGGTCTCCTCACCATCAGAGAAAAAGCAGCTCATCTCCAGTAAGCTAGCAGCTAAGGCAGTGATTACAGGAGTCCCCTGCAGAGTGATTTACTGATTTACTGGTCATTCCTCTTGCAGAGATAAACAACAACACGGGAGGGAAAGCTAGTTATGATATGGCACATGCACAAGCCTCACTCAAAAGCACGGTAGCTTCACAAGCCTGTGTGTGTGCAGAACGAGGGTTAGCAAGGAACAAAACAAATGCTCTCTGCTGTCCTCTCCAAAGTGGCTTTGGAAGCTCCTTTTGCTCTCCCTCCAAGAATAATCCTCGCATCAAACTCTGGCAGGTCTGAGCTTGGAGCAAAGCACCAGGAGCTTTACAGCCTCATTTGTTTGTCTGGAGCTGCACGGCGTCAGCTCTACTGTGATCCTGTCTGCATGGCACGTGGATCCCAGACCCTGAGCAGCAGGTGCATCTGCTGACACGTCGTTTCTTTGGGTCTACATGCAGGAAATGCAGCGCATCCATTACTGCCACAACACCTGCTGTGCAGCAATGGGCAAACTGCACCTACCTGTGCAGAACTCAATGCAAACGCATGTCCTCATCGTGTGAAAAATGCCTTTCACAGCCAAGTAAAATAACTATGGACATTAAATGAACACAACCGCCCTCTCTAGACTCAGAAAAACCACAAGGCTTCATAACATTACAATTCAGTTTGCTTGGAGGGATCAGGCTGGTTAGTGGGCGCAGCCTCACCGGGTGCTGGAGCCATCCATTGCACTGAGGGTGCAGTGCTGCAGGAGGGAGGGGGTCAGTGAGCTGCCAGGCATGGGGCTGAGCTGCCCACATGGCCATGGGTGAGCAAAACCTCCATGGGGTCCATCTCAAACACAGCACACATCTGTAGGAACGGCGAGATGGCAGGACGATGAAGAAATGGCTTTTGCCAGGAGCCTTAAGTCAGTGGAAAGGCTGACGCTCCCCCTGGCAGAGGATGTGTCATTGTTCCAAGGAAACCTGGTCATCTTCTTATGCTTTTCCAAGATGGAATTTAAGGTTAATTCCTTGGCAGAAGCAGCCAGGCACACGCAGCTGAAATTTCTGCTGCTCAAACTCAGCCATAGCAAAAGCTCATTAAGTTTCCAAAGCGCTGTTAGGTCTGATCATTTGTTCTGACAATAGCAGCAATGCACTTCTTTGCTTTCTAAACCACTGCTTCCAATATCTCCTCGATGTCTGTCCTCTCCTTAATTAACGATGATTGTGCAATTTAGCAAATCAGATGAGGGAAAAAATCACAGGACAAATGCCACCCTTATGCAATGCTTTCGGAAGTATGAATTGGGTGAAAGCTATGGCTGATGGTCAAAAGCATCCAGTGAAATATTTCCCTGTTCTATTAACATTAAATAAATAACTGTATGGCCCAAATATCCTCAGGACAAACCCTGAGGATGCTTTCACACTCCTCAAACTTAGAAGTGCAGAAGAAAAACCTTTTATCAGCTGTTCAGCTGCAGCCTCCAAGCGCACGGCGCCTTCAGTGCCCTTCAAAGCACCCTGCTGATCACACACTTCACCTTCTCTCTGCTGGATCCGCTCCTTACTTTGGGTTCTCCAAGTAAGGAGGACCCTTCAAAACCTCTTTTTTTGATATATCCGAAGTCATTATTTTATTGTATTTGAAATTCTACATTGGCAAATCTTTCTGTGCAGTGAATCATTTTCCAGCTAACTTCTCTGACAATTAAAATGTGTTTACCTGTGGCTTTCCTCCCCCTCTCCAGAATTTATCTTGCTAAATGTACTCATCTTACTCCCACACAATTCCCCATCTTCTGTTTTATCCCTTTCACACTGAGCTGTGGCCCCAGAGCAGAACTTGCAGCACAGCAGCTTTACCCAAGCACAAATATTCGGAAGTAAGGATGAAAGTAAAGCCAAGAGAGCAACATTCACAAAATATTTCTATATCCGAAGCTCCATTTATTGACTGCTCTTTGAAACCAGCCCTTTGAAATCTCCAAAGTGGCACCTGTGAGCAGCAGAAATCAAACAGAGCTCAAGGAAAAGCATCTCCTGCCATGGCCCCGGATGACTGCTCTGTGCTGGCAGCGCTGTGACAGCATTGCTCACTGCACACCTCGTGTGCACGGGATGCTGTGTGCTCACTGCAGACAAGCAATGAGTTTTCATGTCAGTTTCGTAAAGCTCGTATGATACAATAGGGTATAAACATCACATAGATTAATGCTGGAGGTTTGCTAACATTGGCACTGAGGAATGCAGTTTGGTGTTTGTATGTGGAATTCAGCTCGGCTGCTCCTCTGCAGTAAGGAGGCAAACTGATCCCAAGGAGACAGCCTATTTTTTCCACATGGGCTGCACAGAGTACAAAAGAAAACATCACTGTTCCAAGTAAGGAGGTCACAAGAGAAAAGGGTGAAATTAAATGCTGGCTTAAATTCTCCTCCTTGCAGAAATAAGTTCCCATCAGCTCACAGGTGTGCTCAGAAAGCCTAACTTTAATAAGAACAAGCATTAAGTCAATTTAAAAGGTTACAGGAAGCGTGTTTTGCCCATAGTAACGTAGAGAACTATTTTAAGTTTGCCAATTACATGAGAAATGCTTCCTTCCTACGGCAGCATGATTATTCAGCAGTCAGCATCCCTTCAGCTGAGCATCACTGCATGGACCAACAAACCCTGCCAGTGCTTTAGGCAGGTGCTCACCCCCAGCAGCACCCTCAGCTGCTTTAAACATTCCAGAGGTCAGAACAGCTCCATATGTGCCTTATGTGCACCACAGTGGGTCTCTTTTGGGGTTATATTGTTATTTTGTTTTCAGTATAAGCTCCCAATGAGGCAATGCCTACATGCTGTGCAGTTCTGTCCATCTGAGAGACCGAAGCAGCTGAGGAATCCCTTCAGCTTCTCTGCAAATCAAAACTGCTGGGGAGGAGGACTTTAAAGGCAGAGGAGAGGATGCAGGGATCCATGCACATAGAGCTCCTCCATCCACCTGAACAGCCACGCAGGTGGTGAGCAAATGGCATCCCTGTGAGGCAGCAAAGAGCAGCATCTCCTGAGAAGTAATTAGCTCTGGATTTGGCTCCTCAGAGGCTGACTCCAGGATGTAATGCTGGAGAAAGGTCACCCCGGCTGTTTGCACACCGCTGCTCATGCTGTGAGTTCAGAGCAGGAGGCTGCATTTGCTCAGGCAGAGCAGAGAACAGCCCCAATAGATGGCAGTCAGAAAGCACAGCGCCTACGTGCCAGCAGCAGCCAGCTTCAGAAATTCAACAACTGCTTTTAGCACTGACTGAAGTTATCAGCATCAGGCTGACGGGTGTTGATTTGCATTATGTTGCTCTAGCTGAGAACGAAGAATTTGTTTTCTTGGTGATGTAACCACCGTGGGTTACTGCACGTGGCTCACTGGGTGCTTGTGTGTATGCACACCCAGAAGCACGCCTTGTCAGAAAGGATTTGCAAAGCTGAAGCAGTCCACAGCACAGGGGATGGAGCACTCATGTACATGCCAGCAAAGACTCCTCTGCAAACACAGCAGCTTCAGTCCCCATGTTTTTAAGTTCGCCATAGGATCGGTGCAAGACATCCAACCCTGAGTATCACAGGTAATCAGTTAGACAAAAAGAGTAAGTCAGATTAAGAAATACTAATGCACTATGACAGTAATAGAAAGTAAATGTGAAAGAAGGGGAAAAAAAAAACTTGTCCTGAGCCTGTTGCACACAGCAAGAGAGATGGAAGGCAATTCCTGGCCACTTCCACACGGTTCTGGAGAGGTGGTCTCATCCATGTCTGCTGTTGTAAAGCTGCTCTCAGACACAAAGCACAGCAGGATCCAGTTTGTACTTCTGTGAAGAAGAATTCAATCCTAACCTTGATGGATTTCGACTCTGACTGCAGTTAGAAATGCACGACTTCAAAAGACTTCACCCTAAGTCCCTGATCCAAGGTTCAGCTGCCAATGCAGGCAGCTTAATTCTATGCTGCCAGAGTTTGTTGTTTTAATTCTTAAGCCAAATATATTTGATGCCTAAGCTTGTTGAGACACACAGTCCCACAGAGCTGTATCAGAATTACTTTGCCCAGATTTTCCTGTATCAAGTTGCAAGTGTTTTCTCATGTGGTCTCCCCTGTTTATTTCCTCCAAATGCGTAAGAAGGTCGATCTTCATAACCTATAAAATATTCATAAAAACTTCTTAGATGCAACCATTAGGGACTCCATTAGGCAGAAACAACTTCTTAGGGTCTGAAAACAGAATGTTTTCATGAAATTAAAGTATCTGCTGTTATTAAAAACAAACTAACCAACAGCCTGCTCCATGCAGCACGGCCTTCTGGTGCATCAGCCACCCCTCCCAGCTTTGTAACACCAGCAAACAGGCTGAGGGTGCACTCCATCCCTCTGCCCAGATCACTATAAAGATGCTGAACAACTCCAGACCCAGCACAGACCCTGGGAAACATCAACCATTCTTCCTACCAATGCAGAGATGCTAAAATCTGATAGAGGTCCATATGAAATTGCAGAAGAGATGGGAAAAATACAGAACTGCCACCAGATTGCTTTACAGATTTCTTTCCTAAGTAGATGTGTGCTTTTTTGCTTCCATGATGATCTCATTTTCTCCTCTCTTTCTTGTGGGGGAGCTACTTCCAGTGCCTGAGGTTTCAGAAGACAGCATGAAACACGACACTAAGCCCAGAGCTTGCCATGGGTGTGGGGTGGTTGTGCTCTGCCAGGCATACAGCGGGGCATTGAGTTCCACATGGCAGCCACAGGCCAAGTTCTGGATCCAGGAGCTGTGGCCACAGCTGGTGCATCACTGCCAGAACGTATCAGAGAATACAGATGGGTGCAGGAACTCCTGCTCCTTCTGCAAAGCCATGCTCTGGAGGGCCCGTTAGGTGCTGCTCTGTGCTGTGCCAACCAGGTTACAGCAGCCCTGGGATCAACACAGTGGGTAAATGAATGCAATCTGATGCTGACTCCATCAGCTCCACCAAGAGACAGACCGTGGGATAGAACACAAGGGGAAAAGCTAACACATCTATGACAGAAATCCAAAGTTATGGCAAGAGCAGCTCATAGGGTACAGCCAGCCTCAGAGATACACATGCATCTGGTTCCAGTAAATACAGAGCCTCTATTATGGCATGCTGTTGATTAAATGCTTGTTTTGTTGCTCAGAGAGCACGGAGCATGCAGCTCCGACAGGCAGAGCAGCACGATGCCCATGCTGAGCACCAACACCTGCCTGAGCACCACTGGCCAATGCTGCCCTGCAGCCCCACTGCACAACACTGGGGAGGAGACACAGGGTGAGGGGAACAAGCAAGAAGGGCAGTGTGGCCAGGAGGAAATGAAAATGGTCCTGAGGTACACAAGTCACCTCTTTCAAATTCATTTTCCATAAAACAACATATCACATAAATGAAACATTTCCCTCAATAAAAGCATTTGCAAGGATGCTTTAAATGACTAAGGGCATAGGATCCCAGTAATGCTACACTGCTGGTAAAATGTCAGTGCAAACACTGGCACAGACACCTCCAGCAACAGGCAGAGGGGATTGGGTTGGTTTTGATGTAAAGGAGTTTGAGCACAGGTCTGAGCAGAGCAGAGCCCTGCGCCAGGCACAGCGCTGCCAATCCCTCCTCTCTCTGAACTTCTGAGGTCTGAAGCTGCACACCGTTAGGAGTTTGTCCCCCAGAACTCCAGGGCACATGGAGCTGTTTCCTGGCAATTCACAGCTTGCAGAGTGTGAAACACAACAAAGAAAGAAGGAAGGAAAGAAGCAGAAGCCACAGTGTGCTGGAAGGAATCAGCAGGAGAAAGAAACCTGCACAAGTCGACTAAAAAGATTCCAAATAACTCATTTAACTCTCTCTGTTCCTGAATTCTGCACACAAGAGGCAATGCAAACAGCACAGCATTCTGAAAGCAGAATATCCACATCTTGCCCTGCTCTGCAATAAAGCAGCAACTTTCAGCTTCTTCGACTTATGGCAGCTCTGCAGCCCACGTTACAGTGACACAGATAACTTTATCAGCAGCTATTACGTGTCATGCTAACCACGGGCTCATATGAGAGGTGTCACTCAGCCTGACACCACAAGTAGAAAATAATGGTACGTAAAGAGATGCCCTCATCCACATATGCAAATGTGGCACATGCAATAAAAGGCTCACTGGGCCACGTGCAAAGCAGGGAGCAGATAGGCAGGAAACAGGAAGGGCTTTAAGTCCAACTCTCCAGCACAAAAGACATGCAGAGCTGATTCAGCACAACGGGAGGGGTTACAACACATCTCAAGTGCTTACAGAGACTTGAGATTTCCCAAGGAAGGTGTCAGGGTAACTCTCACCATTATTTCACAAGGGCCTCATGCATGCTGCATACTGATGTGCACTGCCTATGTGAGTTTGGGACAGCACTGAACTGCCTGTGGTGAGCATGTGGAAAGTCCAGCTGGCAAATCCTGACCCTGTCCAGTTCATGGTTCTGTGGTTCTATGGCTATGAATGAGAAAAACAAAAACATGCCATTCTATAATAAGTTCCCTGCCTACTGTAAATTCTTCTTGCCATGACATGTAAGGTGGGCACTACGTGTCCCTGCACCTGGTTAAAGATTCACCCACATCTGTGTCCCACACAGCTCCATCTCAGTGTCAAACAGAAACACATCCAGATGCTTATAGGGTTCTTTGTGCAGCTCTAAGTTCATAAAAGTGCATTCTCTTAAGCAATAAAAGCTGCTTTATAATCTGAAGATATTTTTTTTTTAAAGAAGCAGCATAAAGGATCAATGGGAAGGAAATATATTATGAAGTATTCTCATTTTTAAATCACAAAGGGAGCATTCTGGGCATTGTTAGCAGCAGGTCAGAGCATATCCAGCACCAAAACATGCAGCACAGTCCTTCTTTCACTGCCCCTCATTTCTCTAATTGGTGTAAAAGTCACTGAAGTTAACATAAATAGATCAGAGCAGCCATTCACTTCTGCACAGGTAAGAACCCAGAGCTGGGCTGTGCCAGCCCCATTCCCAGCTGTTTTCTCCTCCCTCATCAATACTCCTCTCAGACTGACTTGCTCAGCACAGAGCCTTTCAAAAGGCCATGGGTTAATCTCTGCATGCAGTGCCACAGCTGGCACGATGCTCATCTTTAACATCTCCAGCATAAGACAGCCTAGCAAAAATGCAACGCACAGCCCTTGCAAATTACATCTGCTAATTCTGCAAAGAAATCACTGCCTGTTAAACTCATTCCGTTCGTTCTTTATCGCCACATTAACATTCGGTGCCATCCTTAAGGCTTTCTTTCAGCTGCCTTTATTTTAGCATTGTTATTACACAGTGTCAGCAAACAAAAAGGATCTTATATCAAGCACAGAGATCACTGAAAGGCTGTGTACTACTTACCCCTGCTACAATGATCTATTCTTTCCATGGATATTTCTTCCCCTAGCCAAGGCCTAGCAGTTCCAGGTCTCTCCTCAGTTTCCCAGCAGCTAATTGAAAAAACCTTCCAGGCATCGGCTCTGCACGGCGAGAGCTCCAGGACAGCAAAATCCCATTAAACTCCCCAGTTTGGCTCCCTCCTTCTCCTCTCTTCCTGGTGCCGCTGCTCCTTCAGATGAACGTGCCTATGAATAGCATTTAAGATCTGCCTCCATAGCCCCGTTAGCCGTATCCACACTGCCCATTTCATGCTCAATTTGCACTGCAGAGAAGTCAGTGGTGTTCCTTTCTCTCCCGCTCGCTGTCTCATTGGAAAGGTCCCACAAGACAAGCCGTGGAGTTTAACAAGAGCCAAGAGAAACAGAGAGGGAGGGAATGCATGCAGGGATTGTGTTCAGGCGCAGCACAGAAGTCTGCTGCTACGGCTCAGAAGGAAAAGAAAAAAAAAAAAAAAAATGACAGCAAACTGCCATCACATGCCTGAAACACAGCACAGTTTAAGGCAAGCCGATTCCTCGTCCCTCTTCCCTTTCCTCTGGTATCAAAATGCTCGGAGCTGAAGCTTCATTAAATCCCTCTCAAGACCCTGGTGCTGTGCAAGCCCAGATCCAAGCAGGATGTGTGTCCCAGCACAACGGGGCTCTGTTTGCTGCATGTATTCTCTAAAGGAAACAAGTATTCCGACGATGAAAAGTTTGCTGTCACAATCTTCCCTATTCAGCTAACAGCTAGAAGCATTCTCTTGTCCGAGGGGTCGGCACTGCAACCAACACCAACAGGATTTCATCAATCAGCACCTGATCAGGAGAGCAGTCCTTCCTCTGAGCCTAAAATTTGGGGTTCCCTGTTCAGCGTGTGTGGCCACATCAGCATCCAAAGCACCACCACCACACCATGCAGCACTGCAGCTTCAAAGCAACCCTGCTAGCACAGGACATGGAGGTGCAGTCACAGAGAGCCACTTACCATGCATGCAGTTCTTATGCCAGCCACTCTGCCCTTGCCTGGCATTTTGCAGGAAGGAGCACAGCCAGCTCCATCCTTACACACCACTACTTTTGAACTCCCTGATTAAAACAGAAATCTTAATATCTGACAGTTCCTCAGCACAACTTCATGCTCTTATCTCAAGGTCTGCCTGGAGACCTGGCCAGATCCTGGCTGACCTCTGCAGCCCAGCCCATGGAAGCAGGCAGGTCACCACGATTGCTTCCAGGAGCCAACAGGAGCTGAGCTGAGCATCAGCTGCTGTGCTGGGAGTGCAGGCAGCTACAGAGGTGGGCTGGCACAGAACTGACAACTGTCACACAGGCATCCAGCAGTGTTAATGCAGGGGCTCATTCCATTCACACAGCGCTGCAGGAATTTCCCAGAAGTTCATATTTTAAGTGCAATTCTGCAGTGTACAGATGATAAACAAACTCTCTTCCTGCACACTTTTTGCATTATGTTTCCCTCCTGCGCTGCCTGCAGTTGCAATAAATATTAACTCATTTTACGTGCCCACCTGCCCATACACTATGTGGAAATATGACCACTTCACTGGAGGCTTATCAGAAGGTGCTCCTGGCTGCTGTGTTTTCAAGCACAACAAGCTTGCAGAACTGACAAGATTGCTTCTCATACACCTAAATACACAGCACTGTGGTGCACCAAGAAAACACACAGTAGGAAATGAAGGAAGTTGGTGCCTTTCAGTGCTGCAGCCAAAGCCACCTCTCCAGCAGCCTCACTTTGTGCAAAGCTGGGCAATCAGCAATCAGCAGCCTTCCAGCTGCCCTTTACCCATCTGAACGGTGACTCCCAGCTCCCTCCTCACTCCACTCCTCTCTGATAGATCAAGAAGTGATTCCTGACACAGAAGGGGTGCACCAGCGATGTGCAGGCTGGTCTGCCACTGGCACAGAGATTACAGAATGTGACAGCGAGGAGAATCTATGGCAAACCAGATCCTGAAATGCTCTGCAAAGGGCAGGAGAGGAATGTGGGAACAGGTTAATATGTGCTTTTGCTAGCAGATATGGGCTTCTGGGAAAGCCACATTTCCCCTCTCACTGTGCACCTACAACCAGCAAAGCATTCCATCACAGAGAGCCTCTGCCTGGCACCAGAAAGGGCAAAAATGCCAACATGAGCTCCCTTAAAACTGGGAGGTCAACCAGTTAAGAACCAGCAGCCAAAAAGCAAAAGCCAGTCTGCCTCCAAAGGAAACCACCTTTAGTCACTCCTTAATTCCCCCTGGTGACTGTAATAACAGCAGGCACTTGGAAAGAGGCACTGTGATACACCAAGCACTCATGCCCACTCTGCTGTGATATTCGTTACACCACAGGCTGTGCTCAAAAAGGGAAAAGTAAGTATTTTCCACGTTACTGTTCAAAGCAAAACCAATTCAATGTAATGATGGGTTTCCATCACCACATTTGGCATTTTGGAAGCACAGTATTTCGGGGCTCTGATAGGATGCTGCCATCTTTGGTACGTGTTTAAAAACTGCTCCTGACCTTCCACTTATGCACCAAAAAGCACATTTTTGGAAGTTCGTGGTCAAACGTGAAGCGTTCCCAACATTGTGAAGGGCTCCAGTTTTTGTTGCTGTTGATTTGGGTCTGTGTTGATTAACACATGCAAATGAAGGCATCTGGTGTTACCTCTCTGTTTCCATTTCGCACCCTATTAAGGTCTGATTTCACAATTAATTGAAACCAAAATGAGATTACTCAGAAATTAATCCTCTCTGGCAGCCTGTGCTGCGCTGAGGTTTAGTCATCACCTGGGGAGGCACAGATCCCCTCCTGGCAGCATCTAGAATTAAACATTTTGGGCATCACACAGAGATACCAAAACTGATGCTGGAAAGGAAGCGCCTGCAAGCAAACCCCTCTTGTTAAACCCTTGTTGGAGAACATGAAGGCATGTTTCTCCTGCACCACATCTACTCACCAGCAGGTCCAAAGAACAGCCAGGTCAGGTCCCAGTGCTCCCAGGCTGGTAGGGTGTGGGACCTGAACTCAAGCAGGGATTCATATCCACATTTCACAAGTGGAAACAGTGCTAAGAGCAAACTGGATAAAAAACCTTGGATGTGTTCTAAAGCCCAATCAAAATCATATAAAAGACACAAAATCAGCACATGCCAAGAAAAAAAAACACACATCCTCAGGCCATCCTATGATTCTGTGATGGGCAAATTACCACTGTTTCTCCTGTCCTTCCCCAGCCACAACCCTCACCTCGCTCCAACACCACCAAGCAATTGTGAAAATGAGATTTTGGACAAATGGCTGCTCGTGGCACTCCAACTTCATTGCAGTTGAAGACAACGGCTGTCCTGAATTTCCAGAGGCAGGGAAGCCTACAGCCCTGTGCACACTAGATGGCATTGCACTACAAAGTATAGCAGGGCTCAGGCAATGATTTGGAAAAAAAAAAAAAACCACGAGGAAATTATCTTCCCCATTCAGCCACAAATGGAAGGCTGGGACAACTAGGGGAATATTTACAGTGCTGGGACAATGGGGATGGCTCTGCCAGAGGGACCGGCTTGGGGAGAAACAAAGAGCCTCTTAAATTAAAGGAGTTGCCTATTTATTTATTTGTTTAGAAGAAAAGTGACTTGACCTCAAAACAAAGCGCCCTTTCTTCTCCTGCAGAGCACAGCCCCTCGCTGTGGTCACTGCCACCTCCCCCAGCACACAGAGGTGCCCTCCCAGCCACCCTGAGCAGCCACTGCATGGGCCAGGATGCTGCACAGGCCAGGAGCTGGGCTGCTTTACAGTTCTCAGCCATCATTTCTAAACAGGCTCACTTTACACGCTGCCAACATGAGTTAAGAGTGGAAACCAACTGGAACCTGTAGTATGTTATTATTTCAGCTTATTGAGAAATGCCTTCATTTATAGTAAAAAAAAAATAAATTAAAAGGAAGTACATTTATTTATTACAGCTACATAAGACACACACATACTTTTTTTCTCTTCCTGCAGGTGGCATTTCATAAAACTGCTGGCTTTCCAGGAAAGTGCATTAAAATCACTGAGTTAGTTATGACTGTCCCTCCTGCTCTGAGCTCCAGATTGCATTAAGTTCTGTGGGAGGTCAGTGACAGTTTTATCCAGAGTCTCCTTCTCCATTTGCTGAAAACAAGCACGTTATTCCTCTGAGAGAACTGGGAATTGGTACAGCCTTGTCACTGCAGGCTCTTAGGCTCTTGCTCACTCGCTTTTTCTGTTTCCTCCCTCACTAAATCAATATTAACATTTTCCCCCACTGATAGGAGCCAAAGGCACCAGAACGAACACGTCATACACCTGAAATATCCTCAGGAGTTCCAGGGGAGGAGAAGGAACCACAAAGAACAGCCCCCAGATCACCACTGTGATGGGAGGGAGAGCACTGTGCCATCTGAGCTCAATTTGCTCCATCTCACCATCGATCCTTCCTCACCATCACAGCTCCTAAGGATTTCTTCACCTTGCTCAGAGTGCAGATAGGTTCATTCTGTGATTTCTCACCTCCAAGCCACTCACAGACGATCACACTGTTTTTAACACAGAGACCAAATCAAGAGCTGTGCTGTGTGATATCCCTTATTTCACACTCACACAGCAGCAGCAATCAATGAATAAAGAAGCCCAGTTTGCACAAAACACATCTACCCACTGCAATCCTGGCCATTAAAAGCCTTATGCAAAAAGATGAATAAACGTGGCAGGGTTCTGCGGGTTATAAGGATAATAAGCCACCATCAGAACTGCACTAAAAGCTTCAGAAGCAGACTGCAGGCAAAAGCCAACAAGTTTTGCACATCACGTGCACACATCTTTCCAAGCCAGAACCCGCAGGACCAGGCTTGAGACAGAAAAGCAGCAAGGGGGGAAAAAATCAGTGTTACTACAACCACATCTGAGAACTCCTTCCCCAGGAAAAGCATTCTTTATTAGCTGGCCGAGTCCCAGCTCCTCCTGCTGACTAAAGGAGCAGCAAGTGAAGGAAAATAATCTCCCCTTCTTTGGCAGGAGGAAGCGATAAAAGCCGAGGGGAAACTTAACTTTATTTCCTCCCATGACCCCAGAAGTGGGAAAGATCAACAGCCACTCATCTTTACAAACGAGGCTGTGTGAAACGCAGTGCATTTGGCATTTACTATGCTCACATCCCCTGGTTTTACGTATGGTCTGAAAGCACTGACCGCTGAATGCATCTTCATGTTAACACAGACTGAGCACAGAGCTGGAGGGCTGAAGGTACAGTTTGCTTTGCAGTGGTTGTTTAAGCCTTAATTTGATCACAGCAACTTGCAAGCCAAACACACACTTAATCTAAGCAAAAAGTGCAGTACATTGTCCACACCTAAAGTGATTTTGAAAGGGAAAAATCAAAAATTAATCCATTTGGTACACAAAGAGTTACGACACACGGATAATTCTTTGTTAAAAATGGAAAACTTCCCTCTCTCCATGGTTTGCTTGAAACCAAACAGAAAATTGAATCATTACTTCCTGGGCTGCCTGAAGGAGAGCTGATGAACGACCCAAACTGTTCACCTTTACGACATCAGGTAGGCATGAGAAGTTCCACGAGAGGCAAGCAACACTTGACTCTTGAAAACCAAACATAATTTATTTGGGTTTGGTTTCGAATCAAAACACCCCACACAAACCGGCAGAGAAAATGACCTCACCGAAGGCTTTTGTTCAATTCAAGAAGTTTAACGATCTCTGACAGCACCACTGAAATTCCTCTTACAGTCAGCTCAGAGCTCCACTTCTCAGCTATTCCTAAGCAACCGAAGAGCTGACAGATGGATTGAGAAAGTTAAGACACAACAAACTCAGGGGAAAGGGCAGAGAGAAAGCAAGGAAAGGAACACCTATTTGAACATAATTCAAAAGTCAGTGCGTGTGGGAATTGTTTCATCTGCATCTTACCCTGCACCCAAACCAAAGCAGACAGGAAGAACATCACACAAAAATACCACACAAGCTGGCCCTGAAAAACAGCCTCACAAAAAGCTTTTAGAGGGGAAATGAAGCAGAACATTTATTAAGTAAGAGTGAAGAGTGACCTCCAAGTGCTTCTTTCATTACTGTGTGTGGACTGATAGCTGACCACAGAACATCCCAGCAGCTGGGAAGAGCCTCCAAGCAGCACAGCTTTCATCATAGGGTAACACAGGTGAGAATAAATCTCGTGAGCACAAATGCCATTAACACCTTCCCTGCACTCTTGTTTGTTGGTTAAGACTTTTACAGGCAGATATAAAACTTGATTTTGTGTAAGGCCCAGTGCTGGGAAGGTCGTGCTGGTCACTTCCTTACAGATGGCAGCACAGCTCCATTTGCTATGTAAGAAATAAGTTGGAAGACCAGCACTTACTGAAATGACTGAGGTCAGAGTCAAGACAAGAACTTTACAGTTCAAGCAGTGTTCCAGCCCAGCATCGCTTGACCTGACTTTTGATGAGATCACAACCAAAAGGTGGCAAAGTTTGGGATGTAATTAGGTAAATTCCTAATTAGCAGGCTTCAAAAATCAGCTGCAATTACAAGCTACTATCATTTTTTGGTCCCTCTGGGCCTGAATAGTAATTATGGGTAATTAATCTTAAAAATATCTCACTTCTCATGGAGAGCTCCCAGCAGCACAGCAGGCAATGGGGGACGAAGCACCGTAAGGTAAGAGAGGGATGTAGCTTTATCTTGTTAAAAAAGAATGGAGCAACATGAGACCTGCTTTTAATTCCAGGTTTACTCTTAAGAGGTTTCTATTTAACTTATTTATGCAAACTTCCCTTCCTCTAAGGAAGAAGAAATCAAGAAGACAAAATTCCCAGCTCTAAATTCCCCAAATTTCCAGCTCTGAAAAGATCTTCTGCTTTGTTTAAGCTCTACTGAGTCTAAAGTAGCCAGAAAGTGAGGAATAAAGGGAGGCTTACCAGAGTTTGAAGAAATGCAGAGCCGTGCACCGGGGGAAATAAAAAGCAGCAGAGCTCGGGGTGTATCCAAAGTGCACATCACAGCTCTAGTGGTACTGCTAAAACGCGTTAATAATTCAAAACACAAACCAGGCTAAGAGCTCCCTTCTTCAAGCAGAGTTTCCAACCCCTATCTAAGTTTTATTGAGCTAGAAAACAAACGTTAAGGCACTGAAACAAAACCTTGAGCCACAAGAGAAGATGGTGCATGGAAGGAGGCTCTCAATCTGATGCTTCTCAACTCAATAACCACGAGTTTCCCCCACCCCAGCAGGCAGCACCTTGTCCTGGTACCACTCGCTCTTTTCTTCCATGCAAACCCTTCTCAGCACAAGGCTCCAGCTCCCAATGGCTTCCCTGCCTTGACCCAGCACTGCTGCACCTATCATTACTGCAGGACTCACTACAGACAGAATTCCTAACTCATTTACCAGCTTTTAAGAGTAGAATCCTGGACTCGCAGTTAAAAGTTGTTTCTAGTTTTGGTTTTTTGTTTTTTTTTTCAACTACTTCAAGGTGGTGAACGGGAATTTGGTCCAAAATCATTTTAAAGACCGACTTTTTTGACATGTCCTATTTGCAATAAATACTCAAGCACCATAAAAAGCACTTACACAGCTGCACTGGATTTCAAGGTAACTCATGAACATTTTCATTGGTATCCAAACACAGATTGGCAACACTGGATCAGATCACCTGCACAAGAAGTGAGATTTTCTAGAAGGCAATTTGTTTTATAACCGGATTTATAAGCTTCATCATTCTTCCAATAGAACAGAATTAACTTCCAGGCAGGTTCATGGATCCTGAACATACATAAAGTATATGGCACTATTTATTTTTATTTCCAAGCTGCTATAATACCAGGTTTGCTGGTATTTATTAAGAAATACTATTTCCTCTGAATTATGACTGACATAATTCTGAGTGTGGCAATGCCAAAAGCTCACTGTGTAGTGAGAGGTGTTAGAACTGACTGCAACCCACAAATCAATCCCCAGCCATCCAGAAGAGCACCCAATGGGACCCCGAGCAGCAGACCTAAGCAAGCTCCCCATAAAAGCTCCTTATGGGAAACAAAATATTTGAAAAGAAAAAATTTCAGGTGGCTGTAAGAGGTCTCACACCTTAAAAATACATCCTACAGCAAGTTGTCTAGCTTTGACTAATGGTTCTTTAATTCCTATGGCAGATGGATGGAAAGAAGAAAAAACAGTTATTAGAATCAAAGTTTGTTGTGGTACTTTAAACAGAGAGTTTAATAGAGTGGGTCTTAGAGAAGCATGTGAGCATCACGTGCTTCTTCCTTCGTAGATGCCATCAAAAACACCAAAACCAACAAACCAACCAACAGGAACACAAGAAGCCAATCCATCACCCACAAACCAACCCAAACGATGAGCACACTGCTGAGCTGCTTCAATGTGATGTACAACAGCAGAACTCCATTTTCTTATGATTATACCCTGCTTTACCAAGAGAAGAGCAACCTGAATGTGCATGTTTGGCTGACACAATTGCCAGAAACGAGCAGTCAGAGGAAATGAGTAATTAATATCCTCAGAATCCTCAATGGAGACCAGAGAGCTTTTCAGTCTGGGTGCCCAGGAGGGAACAGAACCTTCACTGCTGCAGACACACCAGGCAAGGGATAAAATAACACAACTATCAACGTCTACAAACATGTTTAAATGCCTTCTAGACATCCTAATAGTATGCGTGGGTGAGAATGTGTGCCTGTGTGTGTGCTTAGCCTTTCAAAATGAAATGCCTGTCTGAACCCAGGCCCCTGGGAAAGTTTAGGTTCACAGAAAATCTTCTGCACAGATCTGTCTCTGTCGCAAGTAAAACAAACAGAAAACTCGAGTCTCAGCTTACAGACCTAGAAGCATCCTCTTTGGTACACACACAGCACAAGCTGCTTCACAATGCTGTCACTCTAACTGCAAATATTGTCACACACAGTCTGTAAGTGCCATGTTTTCCCCTAGGTTTTGCTCTCTGCAGGACAGACCATCCAAGCATCAGTGCAGTGACAAGATCCTTCTCAAGCACAGATCTTGACTTCACCACACCACGCATCCTTGAGTGAGTGAGGTTCAACCAGAGTGAAACAGATGGGAAAGCACTCTTCAGTTTCCAAGATGAGAACTACCTGGAGCCCAGACCACCAGCAGCAGTAAATGCTCTCTGCAGGATGCAGAGCACATCTGGAACACAGACAGAGCATGTCTGCTCTGCTCACCTTAACCAGCAAGAAAGCTGCAGCAGGCTGTAGGCATTCAGCAGACTGGGTTATGTCCTACCTGTCTGTATGTCTTCACCAGGAAATGAATGAAGGCGTTTGTAATGCAGGACAGAGGTACACACACACAACTGGAGAGCCAAGCTAATGAATGAATGGTTTCGTGCCAACCCTGCCATCAAAGCTCTGCACTCTGGTATGCAAACTAAACAAACTCTCCTTTTTATACAGTAGGCACAAAATGTAAAGTTCCTAAATGATGTTTGGTGTAACAGCTGATACATCCGTGGCATGACAGGCCTCCACTGGGGGACAAAACCACACCTCTGCTTCCATCAATCTCAGGGACCATACAACACAAAGGCTCTGTGTATCAAATCACACCGCCTCAGCCTCCCTGCAGATCTGTGAGTACAATATTAGCTGCATTTTAGCATAGTTCCTGTTCACAGTACAGCCTACTGAGTATAAAGACAGACAGCTCTAATCCTGTCCTGACCCCTGAAATGCTGGGGAAATAGAAATTACTCTTCTGGAGCACATGGATTATTCTTAAATTTTAATATCCTTTAATTATACATATAATACATCTCTCTGTATTTTCCAGGTCATTAAACCTCAGGGAAGAAAAAATTTCCAACACAACTCCGTTCCAGTTACTAATTAAAGCAATTTTTACACCTTCCTGTGACACGCTGCTAAGGACGATTTATGATGGTGGCAAACAGCAGGAGGTCAATGCCAAAGTTAACAGCTGGGCTTATTACAGTCACTTCTAAGATGCACTCATGTCATCAAGCAGCTGCTATGCACCAATAAAGACTGAGAACCCACAAACAAGTCTGCTATCTTTTCAGCATTAAACGCAAGGGAGAGCCAAACCGTGCTAAGAAAACCTTAAATATCCAAAGGCTGAAAGGAAAAAAACAAAAACAGATCACAATTCAGCTGAATTAACGGGGAGAATCTCATTTGCATTGGTGGAGGCAACGTATGTGAATCCCATCCATCAGTGATGGGTCACCAACAAGGCAGGCGATGACCGTAGAGCAAGTGGTAATGTCAATATCCAGGGATTGAGGCTGGAATCATTAAGTTAATAGAAGCAGTTTCATATACATTATGAACAGAGTTGTTCTTATATATCCATGCCCTTAAGTAGAGCTCTTGCAACATCTCCCCCGGCCACTTAGAAGGTGAAAGCAGGGAAACCACAGGGAGCAGAGGGATGGGAAGCCTTGCTCCATAGCAGAACACAGCATGTCAGAATAAGGCAAACAGCCCAGGGGAGAACAACAGCATCCACAGAAGGATGACAGGCTAAAACAGAGCACCACATAACATACAATACAGGTATCCATGTCATAATCACTCACGTATTTGTGAATACAAAGCCAAATCCAGCAAAATTGCCTTCCATAGCACCAGTACGCAGCAAAATCCAGGGCAGGTTTTGTGGTTTTTACTACACATTTCCATCTTTTAAATAGGAATGAGATGAGCAGGGGAATTGCCATTTAATGTTTCATTTTCTAAAATAAATATTTTTTTCCTCTGTAAATGAGTGGAATAAATGAAGACATTACAGCCTGAAGCTGCTCATGACTGCCAAGATGCTGAAAATTACCATGCCCACAGAAGAGCTGAGGGAATGAACAATCCCTCCCACTCCAAAGGCAGTGAGCAGGCTTCGTTTAGCAGCATGGATGGAAGATGAGAGCGGTGCTGCTCGGCTCCCAGGCACAGGTCAGGGGGCATTTCCACCTTCCAGTTGTTCTAGCTGACCCATGCATGGACTGCTCTGTGCTAAAATACCTCAAACTACCCCAGACAGCTTCAGAACAGGGCAGCTGGGCAGGCTCTCCCATTTTTGTTTTCTTTGCAACCCATCACATGAAAAAAAGTAATGCATAGTTAACAGAGAGACCTTCACAAGTACGCTTTCTTTCACTGGAGAATTATTAAATAAAAGCAAAAAAAGACAAGCCACCAAAAGATGACAACCCCCTCAAGTGTCTCCTCAGCAGGCTTTGCTGATCACCACCAGCAGAACTGAACTGCTCTTTGCAATACCTCTCACTCTTAAGACACCACAGGAAAATGCAATTGCAGACTGAAAAGCAGCAATTTGCTGTGGCTGAAAGGCTGCAGACTGCAAACCACCCTGCTGAGCTGCAGCAGCATTCCTGGCAGCTGATGCCTCAGTCGGAAGTGATTCTGGTTCAAATGCTTCCTTTATCACTGATAATGCACTCCTACCACTTGCAATGCCAGGGCTTAACAGATAAGGAGGAGAGGATCTTCCAGGCACCGTAATCCTGCCCTGTTCTGACAGGGTTTTATTTTTAGAAGGCAGCTACATAAACACAACCACAGCAGAACAGAGATGGTGCTGTCTGAGGGGTAAACCTGTGCTAAAGGCAGGATAGCTGCAGCAACAGGAATGTGCATGGCAGCACTTTCCTTCCCTTAGCAATGTGTTCTTCTAATATCCGGAAAGTAGAGTGCATCATCTCTCCATATTCCTTTACTAAAACTTCCTCAAGTGAAGATAATTTCTGATTTTTTCCAAGTACAACATCTTTATTTCTAGCAGGAAATAAAGATACTTATACTTACAGAATGCCTAATGACTATTTCTCCTGATCACATTAATGGCACAGAGATGGAATTTGAAGGGTGGACCATTGGGTGGATAAGGAACTGGCTGGATGGCAGCATCCAGAGAGCTGAGCTGGATGGTCCCATGCCCAGAGCAGTGTGCCCATAGGAGCCTAATGAGGTTCAAGAAGGCCAAGTGCTGCACTTTGGGCTGAGGGATGTGGGGCTGTGGCAGTGGATCCAGAGGAGGCCATGGAGATGCTCAGAGGGCTGAAGCACCCCTCCTGCAATGAAAGGCTGAGGGAGATGGGGCTGTTCAGCTGTTAGCATGTTCTGTTAAACCATTCTGTGATTCTGTGATAAGAAAAATCACATTTGCATTATGGGAATTGTTCCACTGTAGGGAATCACCTTATTGTGTACAACTTGATAAATACAGAGGTTTTGTTAAATAGCTCAACTTATTATCAAGCACCCTAAGAGGCAGTGAGATCGTATGGCACAACCACTGACCTGAGATACCCCAATTCCATGTGAACAAGTTAACTGGAAGAGCTTTACAGGCAAAACACAAAACGTGGAAGCTGCAATTACCCTGGGCTGAGCAGGAGGATGCTCTGTATAGCAATACCAGCAGAAGCAACATTTACTTTGTGTATTAATGAATTGAATGTTGATGCTCTAGAGGCAGGACGTTGGCTAAGCACAATGGGAAGGCAGCAGAGCATAAGAGCAAAGGAAGGGAGCAGAGCCCATCCCACCTCCTCTGGGGGAGCAGCACAGAGGGCTGAGCCACAGCTGCTAACAAAGCCCTTTGATTCTTACCCAATATTAGGCTGAAATAAATGAATCATCACAAAATTGAGAAATCAGTGATGTAGGCACGGCTAAAAAAAAAGGCAGCAATAAATGTAATGTATTACAGGAAAATAGCAGTGACTTTCTGGCACTGATGCCTTCTGTAAAAGCCATCCTTTAACTGCAGCTTTGACAGCAGCCTCCTTTGTGATGAACACAGCCTTCCCCTGCTAACACCAGCAATTTCCTCCCCATGGAACACGTCTTGCTGGCCAGACACAGATAAAGTTAAAACGTGGCTGTTGGAAGCAGCGTACCAGAATGTCTCTGAAGAGAAAAGAATCTCAAAATGCATTTGGTTGTGTTAGCACAGTGTTAGGATGAGAACAGATCTGTCTTCATACATCTCAGAGAGTTCATTTAAAACCATCTCAGGAGGTGAAACGCTGAGATATTAATACCTGCAGCATGAGACCACATTACAAGTGACATAAACGTTACAAAACAATCTGAAGTTCGGCCAGGCTGTTAATAGATAGCATTACACAATTACTGACACAGCCAGATAATTGCTGCATTTCTACTATGCAAATTTTTAACAGCAAATAGATTTTGAAAGGAGTTTACACCCACGACCCCCTCAGATGCAACTTGGCAACTCGCTATTAGGTGCCAAGCTGTCAGTCACAAATCAGTGCAGCCCACAAAGGAGCTACCAACGAAAGCCACTTGATTAAAATGCATGAGTCCTATAGGAACCTATTTTTAAGCCTGTAAACTAATACTGCTATATTAATGGCTTTTATTTTGCCGTTAATTCTGCTTTTTTCCTACTAAGGCAACACTGTAATGCCTTATTTGTTCATTTCTCAGGAGCAAAGCTCAGCTCTTCAGGTATTTTTATCCATATTACAAAGCTATTACGCTGCAGGAATCTTGCTTAGGAAGAGGCTTGGAGCTGGCATGTAGAGCCTGATTCACTGTGCTAGAGCACATCTGGCCTCAGGTACACAAACAGCTGTGTGTATTTGGCTGAGCAAGGCTTTGGTTCTGCATAGATAGCTGTGATGGTTTTTCAGAGGCGGCTGAGCACCTCCAGATGCTGTGAGCACCATGCCCCCCTCTGCTGCTGCCCGTACAGACACAGAGCAAACAGCTCAGGGCCCGATAGGGCTGAGCATCCGGGAGGAATTTCACAGAGGTGGAAAAAAAAAAAGAAAAAAAAAGGATGTATAACTCTGTTACAACCCTGCTTGCAAAACCACCAAGTACAGGAACATGAAAGGCTGTAAATAATTCACTATATTAGAGGAAATGTTTCACAAATTAAAAGGTTGTAACCTCTTTTTGGCTACAAAGCTGGCAGACGCTGGAGGCATTCCTGTTTCTGAAAATGCAGAACGTGGTGTGCCCTATTTATGAGAAAATAGCAGCGACTTTCGGTTCTCAACCCTCCAAGGAACTGTTCAATGAAAAATGCATCTGCCTATATTTCTGATGGATGGACCACAAGGGAATAAAGCTTGCACACTTTAGAAATGCAGCTCAGACTGAGCAGCAGTTCCCTGCATTCTGATGACACAGCTGCTGCAGTGCACAATGCAGAGCTGATAGCATGGAGAGAGCGGGTAGATTGGAATTAAGATATTATATTTACATAAACACATGCACACAGTTGTTTAAAGATACACACACGAGCTAAAAACATGCATGCACTTATTACAGATGGCTCAATAATGAATGATGCAGACTTAAAAGTGTGACATCACTCAAATGCAGCCTCAGAGGGGTGACCACATGGCTGGGGACAGAACACAGAAGCAATTCCAAACAAAGAGACCAGATTGCTTTAACTTCCTATTACTAACCATTCTGCCATGAACTAAACAAACCTCACTGGAGCTGCCCCCACCAGGTCAGCTGGTAACCAAACAAACACGGAAAAGAGATCTGAAACTCACCTGTATGTTGCCAAAGTCCACGTTTTCATAATGGAAATGTGCACATTCAGCCATCTTCGGGAAATGACCCTTTGTAAAGGATAACCTGAAGCACACCAAAAGTACATCATAAGATGCAAATCATCAAAACTAAGCTCAGCATCAAGTCCCATTTTAAAATCCAGTTACTCATACAAAATAAGAGCTTCCTCACCCTAAAGCCAAGGGAACAGAGGGGTCTGTTGATGTGATGCACCAAAACAGTGGAGAAAGGAATTGAGCGAGAAAGGAAAACTGAATTGCAAAATGGCTTTTATCATTGCATCCTTAAAAACCACGTGGCATTTCATCAACACCAAGGCCCACATCTTTAAGGAACGGTGCAGGGACAAGCAGCTCTACCTTAACAAATGCATTTTTGCAGTGCAAATAAGCAGCCTTACACGAGACACATAGGAAAGTAGAACGTTACCTGTGAAAGGCATCACAGCCCATCAGTCCCGGGTTGATGTATCTGAGGGTGCAGAACAAATGCTATTTATCCTCTGCTTTTTTAAAATTCAAAAGTGAGGCATAATTATTCCCAAGTGACTCCAGCTACAGCGATGGCTGACGGGGAGATCCTCTGGCTCTGCAGCATGCTCTGCTTCTGCTGAAGCTATTATAGACTCCTATAGATAACTCTGGTGGTGAGCCAATGAGATTGTCATTATCTAGCTCTCTCTTCCCACGGGAATATAAGTGGGAAGTGAGATACAGCATCTGGCTGCTCAGCACTAGAACAAAGAGCCATTTCCCTCGCAGCATCAGAGCCCTACAGAAAGGTGATCTGAATGCACACAGCAATCAATACTGGGGAGTTCTGGTCCTCAAGTCAGCATCCTTAGCAAAGACAAGTCAAGTAACATTGATTACTTTTGAGCCTCTTTACAGGTTAGGGGTGTGAAACCTCAGCTACAAATATAATAAGTGGGTTTACATCATCTGGGAGAGAGTGAGAGAGAGAGAGCAAAGGAGGCTCACGGGGAAAAGAAAGAGAATCAGAGAGGAAAAAAAACAAACACTGACAGAAAAACTGTGCAAAACCCATTCAGGGAAGAGGCACAGGGCAGGATGTGAAAAAAGGGAAAGAGCAAAACATCAAATTAAAAAAAATATAGGCCACCTTAACGTACGTATACACATAAGTGCACACATATGTATGTCTGTATATATATACACAACACATATATATATATACATTTAAATGAATCAATTTCAGAGAGGAATCACAGAAGTTTAAGAATACAGTAACAGTGAAGTGAAGGAGTCCAACAGGCTTCGCCTCCATGGCAGGAAGCAGACAAGGGACCTAAGGAAACCTCTGATCCCCACTTCCATGCTGTGTTCACTACAACTTTGCTTTGCAAGGATTCTGGTTGCTCCCGTGAAGGCATTAACAAAAACTGTCGCTGAGTGCCCTGGATGTATTCCAACACAAGAGCTCAAATCCAGGATGTCACAGCTAGAAGCCCAGCAAAGATAGGAAAATCAAACAACACTGCTCTTACTTTTTCACATTCTTCACTTTCATACTTGCTGTGCTGCCGCAGGTCCGGAGCGGTAACTCCCCTGTGATGTCAGGGATATCTGCACCACGTGCCTGCAGAACAAGCAAAGGAAAGGAAAGTAAGGATTGCAGGTTGTGGATTGCTGCGTGCAAAGCAGGTGTTTTCTATATATATATAATCACAGCTCTTTGGTGATAAAAGCTGTACTTTTGCCTTTTTAATATGGGGGGGAGGGAAAGGAAAAGTGAACCGAAGGTGATGACTTAGCATGTGATTACCCCTTCCTAAACTGTTCTGTAGAGCCTTACTAATAACCCTGAGGTCCAATATTTTGTTCACTACTTCTCCTGGTTTCTAAATAGAGATTTTCAGAGGTAGAGTCCAACAAACACTCCCAAACTCCATACTCAGACATGTGCAGCATTCATGCACAGACCCTGGAAGCAGCTGGATAGTTCATGCAGCACAAAACCACCTTAATGATAGAGCTGCTCATCCGTGGGAGGTGAGCTTTCACAAAGACACTTGAAGCTATTGTTGTAAGCACACGAACGTATTAAAATGTCTCTAATTGCTGACATTCGTTTAGTTCAGTGAGACCAGAGCCCCACGCTCTCCTTTTCCATTTGCATTGCCCCACTTTTGCACCCTCCCCCCTCCTGCAGCTGCAGCACCATCCCTGGGGAAGCACTGAGCTCTGTGTGCTGCTGCTGGTGCAGCCCTGAGCTCCAAAGGCTGAGAGGTGGCTCTCATCAATGGAACAGCAATTGAACCAGGAGATCAGTACAAACTTCACAGAGCAAGGGGAGCAAACTCTGCTCCCTGATGTTGGCTCCTAACTGATGCAGATGAGCCCAGCAGAATGAGCACAGGATGGATCACAGCAAGATGTTCGTTCTGCTTTATGCAGTACGTTGCAAAACGTGAATGATGCTCAAAATAACAAATGCTCAAGCAAGATAGAAGAGATTCAGTTCAGGATTCCCTCTCTTGGAGGCCCGGAATGAATAAGTATTGCACAAACTTATTTTCTAATGACAGGAGGAGGCAGAGCTCTCTGAAGCAACAAATTAGCACAAGTGCTTTTGCAGCCAAAGTCCAAGTCCAGCCAAAGCTCCCTGAGCAGAAGCCATCAGTTTGGCAGCAGCCATGCCCCAGAACACAGCAGTGCCAGGCACAGCACAGCCTGGTGCTGGACCCAAAGCTTCAGTCTGATGTCACAACCCCACAGACAGGAGAATCTTCCCTGTCCCCCTCCCTGAAGCTCTTGTTCAGTTTGACAGGGGTCAAACTCACACGTTCACCATTCACCATTCCTACACTCATCAACAAACTGCAGCAGAGGCAGAAGGAGTGACCCAACTTCCAGCACCAGGAGGTACAGACTGCAGCCACACTGCATCCCCAGGGCTGCTCTCACAGCTGCCATGAGCAGGCTCAGATCCCAGCGCCAGGGTCCATCTCTGCTTCCACTCAGCCCTGCCCTGCAGTCTGCCCACAGCTGCACAGACTGTGAGCACTCACTCACTCAGAAAACACAAGGGCAGTAACTATAGACCTGAAGAAACCTCCCCCAGGCTGCCTGACAGCCACGACGTGCACAGTTGCTTCAGTATCTCACAGGACACTCGAAGAGTCTCACTGTGAATTTCAGCATTAGGAGGATCACCAATTTAATAAACCTTATGCATCTTATACATAAGAAAATAACTAATTACAATGCTAAATGAACCATTCCCATAAGCTGCTTTTAGGCAAAGCCGGATGGTGCTCGCCTTCATTTTCTAAAGAACAGAAATTTTGCAGGAAGAAAAATACTTTCTTCTTCTCCAGAATCTGGGAGAGATGGAAACGGTGAAACAAATCCGACAGAACCACGTGGGCCACAGGCAGCCTGCAGTGGGCAGAGCCTTCCTGCTGACTCAGAGCAGCGTAGGCAAAACTCACACCTCCAGGAGATGTAAATGCCAGCATCTCTGCTCTGGGTTCTGCTGTCCTCTCCTTCCCAGCTGAGCCCAACCTTGCTGGTTGCTTTCCCATTTCCAGCATCATGCACCACTGACACTGAGATTCAATGCACTAATTAACTTGGGGGGCTTTTCCAATTAGATTGGAGCTCTCTGGGCTGTGCAACTGAACATAATCTCTCTGAAGGCTCAGAGCTGAAGAAAATGGGCAGAATGGTGATCCTGTGTAAGCCAAGAGCTTTTGTACGAGGCACAAACAGCAGAAAAGGAAAGGTGATTAGATAATGGAGAAAGAAATCTACTGCAATTTTATAAACCCCACTCCTCCAAGCTGAAATGCAATTACTTTCCATTTAAACCACAGGAAGCCAGCTACAGAATAATCACGCTTCATTCACCATTAGTTTTACCTGCTTTGATCTCAAACCTGGCACGCAGGACATCGCCCCACATCACCTCTCTCTCAAAAGACAAACAAAACACTCCGCAATGAGATTTGTTATCTTCTGTGCTTTGTGTCTCAGCAATTTCCTTTTAAAAATCATTTGGTTTGAATTATTTACACCTGAAAATTAGCTGGCTGACATCACAGGTTGCCTTCTCACTCCTTTCTCTTCCATGCATCCCTGTTCTGCGTAATCGCAGAGCAAATCTGTTCATGCAAATTGTTTAGTTTGATTTTCACAGCTTAATGCCACTGCTGCACCAATCAATCTGCTTTGGTCCCAAACTTGGTAAACAAATTAGGCCTTGATCCAGAACGCAGCCTGCTGGCTTCGTGTGCATCCTCAAGCTGCTGTGTTTGGTTGGAGGTTTCCCAGCTCTGCTGCAATGCTCCAAGCTGGGATGGTCCCACTGCAGCCTTTGTGCAACAGAGCAGCACAGACTGTGGGGCAGGTGGATATCATGCATATCACTGAAAGGTTTAAGCAGTTCGGAGACAACGCCTGTCTGTCTGTCCATCCTTCTGGTGGATGGGATGCCAGGTTCAGGTCAGCACAGCCATGTGGGTGCTGGGTGTCACCTGTGCCACTTCTGAGTGCTGCTGCTGAACCTCCCAGGGATGCAGGCTGCCAAGTTTGAGTTTGCAGCCTTTTATCGCCTTGACTTGAAGAACTTCAGCTTTGCTCTCTCTGGCACAAAACCTCAGTCATAAATAATTTATTTCTAACAACTCCACAGTGAAACGTGAAGGGATTTTCTCCTAAAAGTCTCACTGCATTCATCAGCCAACACGTCAGCCCTCCTCCCTCACTTCCAGAATCGTAACACAATGTGAAAGCACACGCGAAACTGAAGCACTCCACTGAGCAAGATGTGCTGAAGTTTGTACCTGGGTGTCCTCAGCAGGGGAGAACCCTGAGCTGGGACAAAACCCACAGCTGCAGGCTCACACCAGGACACACATGGCCTTAGCCAAGGTTACCACAAAGCCACAGTAAATCCTGGATAGGCATTAGCATTTATGCATCCCCCCATCACCAGTCTCTCATCCAAACCAGTCAGGAGAAACCAGACTGCTCTGGGTTCCTTGAGCACATGGCCTTGTTTCTAACAATGGCAGAGCTGAATCAAAATGCTGAAGCTGCTCTCCATGGCAATCTGCCCTTTACATCGTTTTCACTTCCCCTTGCTTTTCATTCTAAAATCAAACCAAAGGACCATGGCCAGAGCTTACCAAAAAGGCAGCCTTTGTCACTTTCACTTCTTCACTGAAGAGCAGCAGGAAAATGCTGCTGCAGCACAAGTCATCACCCAACAGCAAGTGATGCTCTACTTAAATGGAGCAACTGCAGCCACCGACAGACTCAAGGAGAGCAACTTCCTTCTACTCTTTCTTGGAACAGCCATGAAGCATCTCCACAATAAATAAGCATGCTTTAATACATTGCAGCTGAGTTCTTCGTAACTGCCCAGGATAACTGGATGTATTTAAGGCAAATAAGCGTCTGGTTTGTGTGCCCAGGTCTGGCAATCTCATCTTAAACAAAAATACCTGCAGTTTTACTGAAGAAAGAAAAAATAATAATTATCCTCCCATCTCCACATCCCCAAACTGAGCTGAAGAATGAGCATCCGTGCTATTCAGGGGCTGAGCAGCAGAGAGCAGCACTGGCATATCTAATACTGGAAAGCAAGGGCAGTCTGCTGTGTGGCCAAGAATCCCCATCCCAAACTGCAGGAGCTGCCCAGTAGGGAAACTCTGAATCCTGGCTGCGTTCGTTCTTAATCCCGTGTCTAAGAAATCTGTATTCAATAAAGAAGATGCTTTGATGTGTATCATTTTTTCAGTTCAGGACTTCTAATTCCATTTTTCACATTCCCTGTCACTGCTGAATTGTTCTACGCAGCCCTCACCGCACGGCATGGTGAGCATGGAATTATTATTCTCTTTCAGAAGACCACACAGGATGCGCTTTTTCTGCTCCCAACTCCTCCCCTCCAAGGGAAAAAAAAGTAAGAGAAAACTTTTAAGCACTGCCATGGGCTGGCAAACGAAGGGAAACCTCTCATTCCTGAGCTCCAGCGTTACAGGCGTTCATCCACAGCACCCATTTACCATAGTTTGAAGGATCAGCCTCAGCAGAACAAAGCTCAAGTTCTTAACTATTCACGTCCTGCTTTCTCACATCAAGTCTGCTAGCTCAGATAGGCAGGAAGAGCCTCCCCAGCTCACATGTAAAGCAGCTAATTTGGTGAATGGAATCCAAGGCACAGAGTAAGCAACTTGGCAGCAGGCTGACCCTGCTCTGGCAGCGCTATTGTGACCGTGAACAAAACTCACCTCGTAAAGCTGGCAGATTTTATGTCATGATGGGATTTAAGTGGGCTTTAAAAAGACGCATGGACTTGCAGATGAATCAAATGCACCCAAAGAACGACAGTTATTTCCAGCAAAGCAGCCTTACGCTTCTATATTCTTTCATTGCTAGCACTTGTTTCAAAGACAAAAACGGATGCACTGAGCAAAAACGAGTGGTTGGCTACCGAGGACAGCATCAGCATGATAACTACCTGAGAGCTTTAAGGCTGTGTGGCTATAGGCAAGCAGCAGTGAGTGCCTCATTGCCATTCACAAAGAGCTCAGCCCAGGGAGCTGCACGTACAGCACACAGCCCCATAGAATGGTTTCTGGCTGAGGAATGTACTTTAAGAACAAAAATCCCACATACAATATGCGTGGGAAAGGCAGCCAGGGTTAGAGTCCTCCTTCTGTACAGCTCACAAAATAAATTTTAGAAGAAAGCCAGGGAAAAGAGAGCATCCAACAAGCACAACACTTTCCTTCCCATTCCTTGTTGGCTTGAAAAATTCCACCCCAAAAACCCCTTACCCTGTTTGATGCACTATTTCCACAGCCTATTGTTTCACAGAGGGAGGAGGGGGTCCTAATCACAGCTTACTCATAAAGGACCTGCAGGGCTTTGGGTGCCAGAATGCAATTGCTCACAGCACAAAAAACTTGAGAGATTAATTCAGGCTGAACCCAGCCAATGCCACTCCTCAGTCCCCCGGCCATACGCAGTAATGTAAATAATGTAAATAACAATGCTGCACTGCATTATGGTACGGGTACAAATCTGCTTAGAAGCCAAAGAATTTTCCCACTGCATGGAAGAAACATTGGAAGGCAGAAAAAACAGCAGGCTGACAGTTAACCCAATAGATCAGGAGTCAGTGGAGTTAATGGGAATTCATATTTATGCATGTAAAACCAGCCCGGGCTCAGCTTATAAAAGAGCCAGTTCTAATGGCATAAAAGACATAACTGCTATATGATCCACTCATTTTGCAAACCCTTATAATAATACAGCAATGTGAGGAATGCGCCTGTTTGTAACATGCAATTTATACCATTGCTATCCACAAACCTCACAGCCCACGAGAACAAAAGGGTCACCCAGTCACTGCGCCCCAATGGGGGCTGGGGATCCCACACCACTCCAGGGCCTTCAGCCAGAGGAGCCACTGAGCAGAGCTGACACAAGCATTTCTGCACTCATATCCGAGGTTGAAAGGCTGTTGATGTAGTCTACCTAGACTCCAGCAAAGCCTTTGGCATGGTCTCTCACAGTATCCTATGGCTGCCCGTGGCTTGGACAGTTTTACCCTCCGTTGGGTAAGGAACTGGCTGGAGGGCCGTGCTCAATGGGTGGTGGTCAATGGAGTGAAGTCCAGCTGGAGACCCGTTTCAAGTGGTGTCTGTCCCCCAGGGGTGGGTGCTGGGGCCCATCCTGTTTAATATCTTTATTGATGACTTAGATGAAGGGACTGAGTGTACCCTGAGTACGTTTGCAGATGACACCAAGCTGGGAGGTGGTGTCGATCGTAGGGAGGCCCTTCAGAGGGACTTAGATAGGCTGGATCACTGGGCTAAGGTGAATGGGATGAGGTCCAACACGGCCAAGTGCTGGGTCCTGCATTTGGCCATAACAACCCCATGTAGTGCTACAGGCTTGGTTGGGTGAGTGTGAAGAGGAAAGGGACCTGGGGGTGTTGGTTGATGCTCGGCTGAACATGAGCCAGCAGTGTGCCCAGGTGGCCAAGAGGGCCAATGGCATCCTGGCCTGCATTAGAAATAGTGTGGCCATGGAACGTGTCCAGAGAAGGGCAACGAAGCTGGTGGGGGGTCTGGAGCACAAGTCCTATGAGGAGCGGCTGAGGGAGCTGGGATTGTTTAGTTTGGAGAAGAGGAGGCTCAGGGGAGACCTCATTGCACCCTACAACTTCCTGAAGGGAGGGTGTGATGAAAAAGGGTCTGGCCTCTTCTCCCAGGCAACAAACAGGACCCAAGGAAATGATCAGAAGTTGTACCAGAGGAGGTTTAGGTTGGACATTAGGAGACACTTTTTCTCTCAGAGGGTGGTCAGGCACTGGAACGGCCGCACAGGGAGGTGGTGGAGTCGCCGTCCCTGGCGCCTGGATGAGGAGCTATGAGATCTGTTTTAGCAGCTTGTGGTACTAATAGGAACGGGAAGGCGGTTGGACTGGATGATCTTGCAGGTTGTTTCCAACCTTGTGGTTCTACGAGGTGACAGTGAGCTGCAGCTCATGCCACATGGGTCAGAACAGGACACAGCACTGGCACAGGGTGAGTGCAGAGCTCCTCCCCACTGCACACAACAGGGATGAGCCCAAGGATCCTTTACTGCCTTCATACAATTATTAGGTAAACGCTAACGGGAGCATTCACAAAACTGGCCACTGCATTCCTGTGCCACTTTTGTCTGTTTAAGTTGTCATTATACCCCAGGACTGTAGAAGAAGAAATACTTGTGACATGTAAAAACACAAGCCAAACGTCTCATTGGTGAGATGCTGTATTCAGTGCATTGGATTCACTTTGAGACAAACAGATATGCAAAATATAAGGTCAGTGTGCCTGAAAACTGGTGAACATGGCCATCAGATGCTGAATCATTCTTCCTTTGCAAAATGCTGCATACACTGGATTTTAAAACAAATTTGGAAAATGTGATGTTTTCCCACAGGTCAACACTGTACTGCATACACTGTGAAGAGAGAAAACATAACTGAAAGCATAGCATTACCAACAAAAATTAAATGATTACTGTAAATTAGTTCTTACTGTCAAAAATGCAGTATCCATTCCGGCTTAATCAAACTCATATAATTGGCAAACCCAAATGGAAGTCAATGTGCCAATTAAGTGATTGTCCCTCATTGCAAAGACTCCCAGGGACAAACGCATGCTGGGAGTAAACCTGTGAAACACAAAGGACTCCAACCAAGAGCAGAGAGAGGGAAAGGACCATATGCAGCAACACAACACCTTGCCAACAGCTTCACAAGTGAAAAAGCATTTGATTCATGCAGCAATAATAAAGAAAACAAGTGACGTGAACTGAAAGCGAAATGGAGGTGATGGGTTTGATGCCAGACCAGAACTGTTTTGACTGAAGTATTATTACAGCCTGGTGGCAGCTTGGTGTGCTGTAAGGAACACTTGTCACACACCCAGGCCTATATTATCCATACCACCTGAAATCCCACCTCCAGCCCATCGTTATTCCTTGTTTCCTGATTGCTCTGCTGCAATCGCCCCTGGTGACCTCAATGCCACACAGCAGTGGGGTGCTGGACAGGAAAGCCATATTAGGGTTTGGGTAAGATGAGATCCAGCCTTGCCAACAATGGCAAACCAAGCCCCAGAGCCTCCTCTAGCACAGAGCCAGCCTCCAGCTTTAAGGTAATGTTTTCCATTACGCTGAAGTAACTCTTAGGACTGGGAGCCAGAAGCTGAGTGCTGCAGCATCCAGGAGGGCAAACAGTTCAAGCCCAATCCTGGTGCATCATCCAAGCCATTCAAAAAGCCAACAGAAAAGCAGAATCGTGGTTTTGTAACTACTGAAATGTTTCCATACACCTAAAAGCTTCAAAATGTTAAAGAACCTGCAGGTAGGCGTTAAGAGCTCAACAGAAATAACTAAAGAAACACAAATAAAGAAATTCTGCACAGAAACTCCACATATCCCCATCCTCTGCATCTACCCTTGCAGAAGTCACAGCCAAGATCCGGGGCAGCTCTAGGATAAGGACTGTGCAAAGAATGAGAACCAAGCCCAGCTCTAACAAGAGTGACATCTTCCTTGAAACCTTAACAATCCACCAAACTCTACACGGTTTTCTAAATTGCGTTTAAAATTAGTTTTCTCCTCACTCCTGTCCCACATTTAAGAGAGTGATATATTGAGGTCTCATTAAAAAGCCTACGTTACCCTGACAAACCACACTATGTTACCTCACCCAGTATCAAACACTGAGAACACTACAGTTCTCAGAATCCATCCGAACAGATCTAAGAACAAGGATCATTACAGGGACTTCATGCAGACAAATCTAACCCCTGTGCCATTTGGAGGCTTGCATTTCTCCTTAAAAAATTCCACCAGCATAAGCTAAATGGGATGGTGACTGCCAGCTGTCTGCCTGCTTTTTTAAGTTACTCACTTGCCAGATTCATGGATTGTCAGTGGTTTCCTATTGTAACTTAGAGGTTCCTGCATCGCTCTTCTAGGCAACCTGGTTACAAACCAGTAACACTTGGGGATACTGAGGTCACCTTCTTAATAACCTCATCACTAATTGCACCTCCAGATCCCCAAAACAACTGCTGAGAGGTGTGGGACGGGAAGCCCCTGGACACATCCAGAAGGGATGTACTTCTGAAGGATGCCCCGTGGACGCTCTGTAGGATGAGCCCAGCTGGAAGGATCATCACCAGCACTCTGCTCAGGGCAACGTGGATCCAAATCCCTCAGGAAATAAACCCACCACAGCTTTAGGGACTGGAAGATGTGACAGACACTGCAGAAAAAGCCACCTTGTTCAGAAACATATGTCGTGTATATATATATAAAAGAAATCCTATTTCCAGTTTTGGACTCGGTACATTCACCTTATCTCCAGTGCAGGTCTGCCTGCTGGCTTAGTGCAGCTCCAGGTGCTATCATTCTGTGGCAGCACCATTTGAAAGGAGCACACGAATAATGAGTTCCACATTCGTTTCACTCTTTTAATTCTGCTTCCCCACAAAATTCTGACAAAATCCTGCTACAGGGAGAGGCAGCTTTTATAGCACAGCAACCCTGCACCCACAGTGAGGTGCTGAGAGCAAGTCAGATGGTCAATGACAGAAGGTAAATGCAAAATTAAGTACAACTATCGGATAACACTGAAGTTAATGACAGGCTGAGGACAGCTGTTTTGTAGGTTTGTGTGAGAAATCTTATTTAAAGGCTCTCTTTCACAACTTTATTTCTTCTAGCAATAGAAACAGAGCACTCTTCAGTTCCTTACAAGGGAAGGATGCTCCTTTCCTGTATGGTAACATAACCAGCTCAGAGAAACGTTAGAAAATCCATATGCTGCAGCATCACTTGGCTCAAACGCGGCTTTTTTGTCCTCAGAGCCCACAAGTATTTCACAAAGAAAGTCAGTATCACCAACTGCATCTTTCAAAATGGAGCAGAGAGAAAGAAAAAGGGCACGTGTGAAGGTTAGCCAGCAGTGCAGTGGGACCTGGGGGCTGAGACATGAGGAAAATGGTGCAGATAATATTACTAAATTCTAAAAATAGAGATATAATCAGAGGCTGCTACAAAATATAGCAATCCTTGAGGACTGGTCATGAAGTTGTGTTATGACCTAACTCCTACGAAGTCTGTCCATCCAGTGCTGCATCTCAGTCAGTCTGGTTCTCGATCTGGCTCAGGATTATAGAGCTCCTATGAAGCTGCAGGAGCCACCCAAAGTACCCAAAGCAACCAGATCTCCCCAAGAAAACCACCTGCCTTTGTGCTAAACTACAAAGAACAGCAGCTGAAAGTACAAATTAGAATCCTATAAAGGACAAAAAAAAAAACTCAGATGCCCACAATTAGCCAACAAGGATGGAAATATTAAAAATAGAGTTTCTGTCCTATCCAATATTCAGAGAACAGGAGGACATTCAACCTCTTTAGAAAGTCCTTCAGTTTATTTCTTGTTAAGAAGCAGGTTTGGAAACAAAGCACTCACATAAATTAATAATAAGCACTTCCAAGCACAGTGCAGATAAAAGAGGGAGGGAAGGAAGGGAAGGAGATGCTCACCTAACCGTGAATGCATAAAGCACCTTTCCCAGAGTACAAAAGCATGTAGAGAGGCAAAGTTCGAGAGACAACTGAATGAGCATCACAGATCTGTCTGTTGTGTCAGGGTTTCCCAAGCTCTTTGCACTGTTGCTAGTCTCAGCAGTTCCTCACCTGGCAAAGTGTGACATTCATTCCAAGTGACAAAGCCTGGCACCCAGTTGGGTCTCCAGCTGTCTACAACGAGAAGCAATGGAGAACAGAAAACAGCACAGCTACATCCAAAGCCCTTACAGCCTCCATTAACCAAAGGCTGAAACAACGAGCGACAACAAAACTTGTCTGCAGCTTCAACAACTAAGCAGAAAATGAGTTTATTATGCAACTATGAGAAACTCACATAGCATGTAAGGAGCAAACTACAGGAAAGGACCAAACCTGAGCCTGCCAAGAATGCAAAGCGAAGAGAGCAAGGAAGGAAGGGCCATGATTAAAATGATCAGGAAAGGAACAAATACAGCAGATTCACTGGTTAAGCAAAAAGTCCAACAAGACAGTGTTAATGCTCAGCAGGAAAGCATCCTGTAGGTCTCACCTTCTGAGTGGCCATTAGGCAGAGGTTGAAAATGGAACTTTGATTCACTTAACACAGAAAACACGAGCAAGTGAGGCTTTTATGTCCATCTACAACGTATTCTAATGTGCATGAAGTCAGAACACCACAAGCACAAATCCTAGCCATTGTAACTACAAGCTCAGTCTTTAACACTCAGCCCTACGCTCTACCACACCAAATCACTGTGCAGCAAATCTCAGACCTGAATTTCCTTGGGAAAAAAAAACACCCAACCAACTACAACAATCACAGAATCATAGTTGGAAAAGACCTTAAAGATCATCAAGTCCAAATGCAACCCAACCATACTACCCTAACTCTAACAAATACAATACCCTAAGTACCCTAATTCTAATAAATGAAGTATGCTAGCTGACTTGTGTCACAGGTGGAGACTGAATTAGACATAACACTCCTGAGACACTCCTGGAGGTCACAGACAGCACTGTGTCAGACTGTGACCTGCACGAGCCCTGGCTGTGCAGTGTGAAGAAGCTCCACGCTCTGGGGCTGCAGCACGCACTGCTGGCTGAGTAACACTGATGAGAACAGGCAGTGCCCTCACACATGCAGTGCTCTCACACACGCAGCATCACTGAGATCTGCTGGCCAACGCAGAGAGAAGGAAAGAAAAAATACCTGCAGATAGAGAAAAAAATCATACCCAGGAAGAGACAACTGCTAAAAGTCAGAACTAACAGCAGAGAAGCATGGAGTTGAGCAGAACAAGAGGTACAGAAGGATACCAGAAGGCCAAATGTTAGAGAGCCCAGAGCTCTGTCTTGGTTTGGGGTTTTTTGTCCTGAAAATGGAATTTGAAACAAAATACCATCATTGTGTTACAGAAGGTTTGATAGTGCTTCTAAAGCAGTACAAACACTTGGTTGTCTTATTTAACACTAAAATAAATACCTGTCTTATAGTGAGGGTACACATCTTAACTATGCATAATGAACATTTCACCCAAAATGTTCTTCATCTGATCCAGCCAGATATTAATGGTGCTTTAAACCTTAAATAATTCCTTGGGATGAACATTCATGTTCCACTGGGCTCTCGATGTTCTGTTTGCTCTATCTGTCTTGCTGGATTCTTCCACGGCTTTGTGAGTCGCACTGATTCACTTAAACCATCCCTCAGAAAGGCTTGTTCAGCCTGTGAAAGTAAGCTGAGTTGAAATGCATGCTCTCTCACTGTAGGGCACAGTGTAAAGGTTGGGTGCTTTGCATCCTTCCTTTGAAAGGTCATTCAGGAAGGTGCTGCTGCAGGAAACACAAATGCATACGTGACAAGGTTGATGCTTCCAGACAAAGAAGCATCTCAGGTCTTCTATGGGAGCATTAGGAATCCCATGTTGTCACATAAAGACTGAGAGAACCTAAAGGAATATGTCTGCTGTGATGTTTCCAACACAGAGTTTCAGTCTCATTTCACTGCACTGTTGATACTAAATCACAGCCATACAACTTACACCTTCAAATTATGTGCTGCTGCTAATAACAGTCGTCATTAAGGCGTGCTATGTACTATAGAATGTCATCATAGGTCTGTGTGAGAATCCCAGCCGTGGAGATACTGGCACATGCAGTAATGCTGCAGTGAAACAGCTCTACCATTATTCAACAGCACTGCAGTTCCAAAGGGAAAAGGACAAACACAAATTATTTACTGAGTAACAGTGAAAACTGTTTCTCCTCTCACATCTCCCCCAAAAAGTTGGAGGTTTATCCACAAAGGCTCTGAGCTCTCTCCCCTTACCCAAGCTTAAGAAAGAACCAGCTCAGCTTGGATTTCCCATACAGCGCCTGGGCTTCTCTGCAAACCCTCAGCCCCATACATCACATGGCTCTGACTGCCCTTGCAGTACAGCTAAACCCAGCCCATCTCTCATGCTGCTGCGAGTCAGGAGCAGAAAACATATGGCTTTTCCAGATGCTCTGCCACTGCCACACGATGTGATGCAAAGGAAAAACTGTCACTGGTCTCACATCACAGAAAGTAATCTCAGCCATGCAGTTGGCTGCCCCAGCAGGAGCAGCAATCCCACCCATGAACATTCAGATCCTCCCCCTGTCCAAGCTCTGTGGCAGAATGCAATTTCCTCTTCTGCTTAATATGCTAATGAAGCAATTTAGAATATATGGAAATAACAAGCAAGAATAGGACATCTGGACAGTTCTGTACTGAGGCAAGGCAGGTCAAGTGTCTGTGAGGTAAGATAACTTCACCAAACCACCTAATCAGATTGCCTAATTTGGCTGCTAAATGAAGTAACAATCTCCTGTCTGAGCTCGGCAAATCCTAGAGGAGCTGGGAGAAGAGGAGGTGAAGGCAGAGTGAGGTGCTCCACTCATTTGTTTAAAAAGGAAACAAATCAATCAGGATAGTGCAGAAGTCTGCAGCCCACAGCCCACTTGCAGTGTCGTGATAAGGATGAGAGCAGCACCTTTGCGCTTGCTTTTCTGCAATTCCTTTCAGGTTAGCTTTTAGGCTAACATTTCACTGCTGTAGACTTTGCCAGCATTCTGCTAAAATCACATTCTTCCACACTGCTGCATGCTTCAAAGAGCATGTTTTTACAAGAAGTTCCCTTCATGCTCCAAAGTCTTGCCGAAAACGAGGTTAATGCAGACTGAAAATCGTTGTGACATTGTGGACCTTTTAATTGCTTACCAGCCCTGCTTTGGGGCACGTATTAATAGGGCAGAAGCGTTATGCGTGCTCCTTCTCCCTCCCCTTGACAAAGCGCCAGAGGAAGGGAAGTATTTTGGTCTCACTGAAACTACTACACAACCCATTTAAAAAGCCGGAATTCGCAGAGGAAGAATCAAAGCAGAATATAAAACACGAGAGCCAGCAGTGCCGATTATTCAGAACAAAAGCCACGCATACAAAAACGCAGCCAGGCGTTTTACCATAGCGCTGAGGGTCTCCTCCCAGTCCGGCCTCTCTCGGGGATGGATGCTTCTCTGAAGCTCTGGCACGAAGTCATCTTCTTCTGAATGTAAAGAGGACTTCATCATTCTGAAAAGGAGGACAGACAGGTTTGATACGCGGACATCTTCACAGGTCTGAAAGCACTGAGAAACCTTCAGTCCCTTTTAACAAGCTGCTGTTTGCCCATGCAAACACCCTTAGCAGACATTGATTCCTTGGCCAATGGAAGGTGCAGCATCATCTGCTGTGGCTTCGCTAACGCAGAAGATTCAGGCAGGCTTCTCTTAGTAAATGACATTTATGGAGAGTAACCCATCTGATAATCAGTGCTACATACACAATTAAAACAAACAGCATGCTTCCTCAGCTTTAAGATTTGAAAATAAGAAGACTGAATTCACACCTTTACACTTTGCACTTTGGGTTACAAGTCAATTTACCACACACTCCTCAGGCTTACGCCAGTCCCCCCTGCATTTCCCATCAGAAATCTGTTTTCTTAATAGCCTTTCCCACCAAACCCAATGCTTTCCTTTTGACAAAAACTTCCCACAGGTCTGAAATGCTGCCAGCACTGCAGGGCTGCCCAAGGACACCGTGCCTCCTGCCTTTAGGATCCATGCACACTCTACAGCAAAAAGAGCCATTGGAATCACCCATGTGAGGTCTCAATTCAACGTTACCAAGTGGTAACAAACTTAGCAGCTGGGAAAGGGTCAGAGGAGTATGGAAGTGACCTCTGAAGCTAAAGGGATGTCAGTGTAAGGATGGGCTGCCTGCTTCTTGCTACAATTTATCCTGAAGGAAAGGCAGGAGGAAAAGAGCTGGGAGCAGAGCAGAAATGAAACAAAACCCTGGAGCTACGCTGCTGAGAGGAGGAGGTTTCTGAGCTCATATGGCTTCACTTAAAGATAAGCTAGGAATATTGTATACATGGATATCCACTGCCCACTGGCATAAAGCATGGACACGTTCTGTAAACATTAAGGGACAAATGAAACTGAAGAACCCTCTCTGTTCCATACAGCCCACACTTGGCTATTTCACGGGAGCTGTAATTGACTGGAAATTCACTACAATTTAATATGACCCTTAATGACAGAAATGCCACTGTATTTGAAATGCCACTTCTTCAGCTGCTCGGCAGCTCTCTGTGCCCATCAAACAACAGCCGACACCGTTCCATTAATCACAGCTCTGCCTGCACAGAGGTCATTAAGCAATCTCTCTTCAGATGACTGAATCCTTCTTTGGTGTAAATTGAGAATCAAATGTACTGGAACAAATGTTTACAGGACGTTTCGCAGAAGGCACAGCTCTCTTTCACACCCATTCTTTCAAGTCCTCTACTAAGTCAGGTCTATGGACTTCAAGTCAGAGCTCGTACATCTGCACATGGCACAACTCTATCAAGAAACACCTGATGCCCATTTCCATGCTCTCAACCCCCAGTCTGCTAACTGCCATTCATTGCAGCACTTGCCTACCTGCTTACAAGGAACCAAAGCCCATCGGTGCTGCCCTGCAGCCACAGCCCCGCACTGCTGGCAGTGGGTGAGCACTGCAGGACAGCTCACATCCCACCTGCCGAGTGGCAGATATGATAAATGCTACCCACTGCATGCCAGGGCCCTGATGCCACCTGACTGCTGACTGATGGTTCTCCTCCGGGACAACACGAGGCACTGACAAATTACATCCAGAGATGCCTGATGGTTTCAAAGCCATGCAATAGCATGGAAGCACCAGGCACTCTGAACACCAGACCCCTCATATCACACAGATAATTGTCTGCCTGACAGATACTCATTTCAGACCGGCTATATATTTTTTTTAAATTAAATGCCAAGCCTGATCTTTAGGCTGCACTCCTCCCATGGGACACTGGGCAGCATTCCCTGCTGCTTCTCCTTCAAATGACTTTTCTTACTGACCTCAATTTAGGAGGCAAGAGCTGACGATAACTGATTTATTCATTTATTTATTATTTATACAGCACTGCTGTTGTGCCGGGAGGTTTCTCAGCCCACAGAAAAGCACAGCTCTGCCCCATGGAAGTGATGATTCAAAAGGATTTAGAGCTCCACAGAAAGCGATGCTTTCTGAGATATGAATTCTACCCGAAAAGCCAAATTTAAATAAGGCCTTTGCTGACACAAATCTATGCTTAAAATCAACGAGCTTCAAACATTATCTGATAAAAATGGGTATTTATGTCACTCAAATAATTTGCACAAAAAAAAAAGCCAGAATAACACAGACTTTATCAGGGCGCTAACAACGCTCTGCAGATTAATCTTTGCATTGCTTGCAGGGAACTGTGCATGCACTTGGCTCATCTTCCTTGCTCCTAGCAAACACGTTTGTCTTCCATGAGCACTCTTCAGTTTTGACGCTATTAACAGATACTGCTCAAGAGAGGGGCGAAGAGCAGAGGCAGCAGGCAGCAACCAGAACAGAATCGTGATGTGCTGCTGCAAGTTCAAGAGGCAGTGCTTTATGGGCACCACTGTGAGGATTAGCAAAATATTTTGCAGACAGATGAGATCTGGGATTGCTTTAAGCTCCAAGAATTCACTACAGGTGAAGCACAATGCAAAACCCCTCAATCCAGTGCATAGTAAACTTAAAGAGCAAATGTAACAACAGCCTGGATGCAGCATCCCTGTCCGTCCCCATGCAAGAAAGTAATGTTTCCAGGGTTTCATTCTCCCAGTCACAGCATGGAAAGGTATTTCAACAATCAACAGAAAGATACCTTTAAAACCTCTTCAGAGGGTTTAAAAGAAACTTGCTCAAGACAAGGAGTCATAGAATCACAGAATGGCCTGGGTTAAAAAGGACCTCAAAGATCATCCAGTTCCAACCCCCTGCTATGTGCAGGGTCACCAACCAGCAGCCCAGGCTGCCCAGAGCCACATCCAGCCTGGCCTTGAATGCCTGCAGGGATGGGGCATCCACAGCCTCCTTGGGCAACCTGTTCCAGCAAAGTGAGTCACAGAAATACAGAGAAAAAACATATCAGGAATTGGAGTCATATCAGAAATTGGTCAACATACAATATCTGACACAAAATTAAGGCAGCTTTTCACTACAGACAGCCCTTACCACCACAAGGAAAGGCAACACCTAGGAAACAAGAACTGAGATGCGGCATAAAGCATATAAACACCTGGACAAGAAATTTGGAATCTAGGGAGAAACATCAGCACGTCTTTATTTCTGGCCTCAAACTTACACCATAAAAAAAAGATCTGTGCCATCATGAAAGAGATAGGGGGGAAAAAATGAACCAGGAAACACCCACCCTCCGCCAACCCCATTTCCCAAGCAAACTCTATATCCATGAAATTAAAATAATACAGTGGAAAGGAACAAATAATCACGCAATATGGAAAGTGGAGATAGCTCGAGAGCCCCAGGGACAGTGAAACGAGATGGGAATTGAAGGCTGGCAGCGATGACCTGAAAGAGAATTTAATTTCCCATCTTTTAAATCAGCACTGTCAACACCTTGCTGATTACATTATGTCTATCTGTATTATATAACGTAGGATTTCTGAAGTCTGTCTCAAGGTTCACACAGAGCGAAGACAGAAAAGACCTCCGAGGTCAGCACACCTCGTAAATAAACAAACAGCAAATGGGATTGCATCTAATCCTTGACCACAAAATGAAAACCTGGCATAACTAAATGGTTTACTGCGATTGATTCTGCTAACTTGAAAGCTACAGTGGACACTTTTGATGTAAGTTCATTATTAGGAAGCCAAAATGGGATTGTTTGGGAAGCCACTGGGTAAGAAAAACTAATAGAGAAACACTACATTACAACAGAAGAACTACTTAAAAATCCTACAGCTCAAATATGAGCCAGCAGAAACCAATCTAAATTTCTCTGAATGACTGCACGCTACCTGTGCCAACAAGGATGCATCTGCTGCCTCATTTTAGATGTTTACATCAATGGTTTTCAGTTCCTGATTTATCAGTGATGGTCAGAGAACTGCTGGGATGGGGCAGCAGGAGCTCAGTACCAAACGTTCCTTTGTGCAGAGCAGCTGCTCAGTGAGCACAGGGCTTTCAAGGATGGTTCTGCTCTTCTGCTACAACGTGGGCAGCTTTGTGTACCCAGTGTTACCCAGCTGTGCTCTGTCTCAGCTCAGGAACACCCACTGCAAGGTACTTCAGTAAGCAGCAAGATCCCCATCCACGCTCTGCAAGGGGCTGCAATGGTGCCTAAGGGCTCTGCTGAACTTGGCTTTAGTCATTTGCATTCAGGTTTTGCAAAAGGAGGACTTCTTTGAACGCTTTATGAAAAGAATATTCAGCTTTTACGTGCTCTGAGCCACGCTCTTGGTTATTAAAGAGGTTGATTGAAAAAAAATCACAGAATCCTCATCATTCTGCATACGTTTATTATTGGACAAAACTGCTCTTTGCTTTGGCAGCAAATAAAAGGAATTGTTTTAGTAAGCGCTTGGTATTTTCTTCCAGAACACAGTGACAGTCAATTAGAAAACTTATTCTTTAAATAAGCTTCTCTTATCACTTTTGCCCTGAGTAGAATTAGGAAAACGCTCAGTTCTTAGCTTGGCTTCCTCTGGTTCGATTCAGGAACGCATGAAGGAATAAATTGTCTCTAGGGAAAAAGAGTTCTGGCCTCTCATTTACAGCTAATGAACCGCTGTAAGCAGCCCTGAAGTCTGAGCACAGAGAGGAGATGGGGAAGGATGGCTGCTTTTTGAGTTCACGCTTTCTTCTGGGCATGGTTTCATTTCATGGCTTCCTCCCTGCCCAACAAAAGCCATTCCAGTCTCCACTGGAGCCCTTAAATACCATAATACAAATCAGTAATAAAAACCATCTGTTTACAGCTAATCCAGATACGGAAAAGTTTTAAGTTTACCCCAAAATTACAAAGCGTGACCTAAACCCAGATCCAAGGACATTCATCTGGCCTCACTTCTCATTTACTTGTAGTTCAGAGGTAATGCAAAGCCATGGCAAATGTAATCCTTCCTAATCCAAACATATGCTGGAAAAACGATGCTTTCAGCACGTGAAATGACCAAGTACCATCAACTCAACAGTTGCAATTAGCCTCGTGTGCTGTTAACATGACAACTGTTCCTAACATGAAACAACACTTACGGCTTGTCTGGTCAGATAGCTGCTTTGTAGGGAAACCCCATCTCCAGCCAAACTCGTGCACAGAGCTGGGCACCTTCCACAGCAAAGCCTCCCATCCACCCAGCTCACTGCAGGCGTGGTGGGAACCACACTGTGTGAGAAACCAGGGGAGAAGAACAGCCAGAGATGAGCACTGCCAGGGGAAAGATGGGCAATGAACTCTGGGATGCCAGAACCTGACTGATCAAATAAAGAATGAAAGATAAACAAGCATAAAAAACAACTGAAGAGTAGTTCCAGCCATCCTGCCTTTAATGACTAGTTTTAAATGACCAGCTGACCCAGCATCCTATTTACAACAGCACTTCTGCTATCACTCCACACCAATGGTATCAGCAGCAGAAAAGAGGAAAATGCTCAGTTCTTTCCATGCCTATAGATCACTGCCAATATGCTGCACTGTTATTATGCCTATTGCACGGTTCTTGACCCCCTAAATTGAATTAAATGGAGATCTACAACTATAAGAAGTCATCGAGGACATGTTTGACCAGGTAGGGGTCAGATGGCCACAGTAAGTGCAAACCATACTGCAATTATTTCTGCTGTAGCAGAGAGATGTGTATTCTAAACAAGCAGGTCATTCTGAAGCTAACATAGATGGCAAAGTAAAGGAGTAATCAGGACAAAACCTGCAGCACTGCTTATCTGCTGCTTGCATTTCTGATGCACGACGTGAAGAAACAAGTGGCAGCAGTGCAAGAAATAAGAAGGGGTGACAAGTGAAAGCAGCACCTGCAGACCGTAATTAAAGGTGTTATACATTTCCCACCCTTACCTCGTGCAGAACCAATGTCAGCACGACAGACAGACCCAGTGCTGGTGTTGTTCTTCAGTTATCACAAATCAAATACTCTGCCCTCTTGGAATGATTTACAAATGTTAAATATCTTTCTCAGTGCAGAAAAAAAATAAATATACAGGAAAGAGATCATTGATCTCCAAGTTCTCAAGGATACAGCTGCAACCACTACTACCCAATCATTTTCACCTTCAACACCCACGTATGCATTTTTGGTACAAAAGCATTCGAGCTGGCACACATGTCTGCTGTGAATGGAAACCCTGCTGCTAGGTTTCCTGCTGCCACGGAGATGAATAGAGAGAGAACAATTAGCCAAGGCTTCAGTCTAATTTAGCTTTATTTTTCTTTTTGGAGGAGAGACTGAGAAATGGCATATCATAAAACAAAACATGAACTCCAAAGGCTGCAGCGAGAAGCACGAAGCTGAAATACCACATGTAACCTGCATTATAATGGCTTCTGACCTTCTGACAAGGAGGGGATGAGAAAGATCTGAACGTGCTCCTCTCAGAGACCTCCTTTTGGCTTTGACCTCCTGCCTGGTAAAACCTGGGTGGGTTTCTGCAGATGCCACCCTGCTGTGCACACACAGCTCTTCAGACTGAGTGTGGAGAACCTGGTTCATCTTAGCTTGGCAAATGCTGGAGCCAAGGACCTGAGGTTGTACAGGCACTGCAATGCTTCATCTTACAGCACACCAGGTAATCACTGCAATCAGGCAGCACGAGAAAATCCCTGAGATACTTATCCAAGCATCAACCTGATTTTAAAGACACCAAGGGAGTGAGGAGTGAACTACATACATAAGCACAGATGACCCAAATATATTCAAAAAACACAAAGGAAACCACCTTCCAAACGAACTTCACAGAGGATGAAAAACACAAAAGGTGTTGAAACTGCCTAAGCAGATGCCAACAGTGGAATGTAAGAAAAAGCAAAAGCAAACAAGGGTTTTTTTTTTGTCCCCTCTGCTACGAGATCCAATGTCAGCATTCGCACAATGCTGCTGTGTAGGAAGATTAATAATTTTTCAATGCTGACATGATGGTAGGAATAACAACTTACTGAGCACGGGGTAAATCCTGCTGTTAGGACATGTCTCACTCGCCCCAGCCACGGAGTGACAGCATGGGACCATCTGATGGAGTTCTGCTTGGAACCAGCACAGCTACAGCAAATGCAGGAGGCGAGAAGGAAGGCACACGACTGACTCAAGGCTCCAGGAAGCAAACCACACAAATGACTGTTGAGTTGTGCAATGACTCAGCAAGAAAAAAAAAAAATAATAATAATAGCAGATAGGGCAATCTTTTCCATAAGAATTAATATCTGCCATCAAAAATGATGTAAAATAAATGAAGAGAAAGAAGGGTGGAATTCTGCAAGGTCCTGTGAGCTTGGTGCACCAAGGTGCTGCTCTTTCACCTAATCAGCCATTCTTTATTGCTCCTCTGCACACCTGAGCAAGCAGAGCAGCAAACTGAGCTGGCTTAACCCCTGCTTTGCCATGCCACTGCTGGGGAGGCTGATAGCATGCTGCTCTGCAAAGACAGGCTTTGCTTTGTGAGCAGCATGATAGGAAGCCACAGCCAGCAAGTGAGCCAGGTAAGCACAGGGTGGAAAGAAAACAGCAGCCTTGGGAATGCAGCACTGCTCAGAAAGGAGCCAGGCTGGGCAGCACCAGAGGCAGCTGCTCACTCCCCCAACCTGCAAAGCCAATGAATACTGACAGGACAGACATGACACGATGCTTCTGCACGGCCGCTGCTGCTCTCCTGAGAAAGCAGCATGAAATTCGAGCTCCTGTTTTACTCCCAGGACTTTACAGGACAGCTATCCTATGCCTAATGGGGCTGAACAGCTCTTATACATCTTCCTGAAACGGCGAGATTAAATGTTATCTGTCAAACATAGATAGCATAGTCCAACCTGCCAGATGAGCAGTCACACTGTGTAGATCTCATCGCTCAGTTGGAGCACTCTTGCTTTTATTCTCCCCTTTGCAAGCCGTTTTGCAAATAGCAGCTGAAGAACGTTTAATCCCCTGCCCTTCTGCATTGCCCCTCAGCTGGAAGCAGGCTGCAGAAGCACCAAGGCATGCAGGCAGCTGCCTGCTTCACCCAGTGCTAAAGTTCAGTGAAATTTAAGCAGATGCTTACATGCTTTGCAAGGCTGGGGTAGAAAAAACAAACGTATCAGGTGGCTGATTCCAGTGTTCTTCACTTACAGACCCAATCAGGTGAAAAATACTATTCCTTATCGCTTCCTTCTTGCCTTTAAAATCTCTCCTGGCATAGTATCCCTGCTGCTATTATGCCTATATATGGGATAATAAAAGATGAGAGGATGCCAGTATCTTCTCAGAGCGGCAGCAGACAACCGAGTAACTGCTGGCAATGGCAGAGAGCTGCAAAGCCAGAGGGCAGAGGGGGGGAAAAGGGCTCAGGCAGGAAGGCCTGATATCAGCACAGGTCTCAGCACTTTGTACGGTTTCTAAATGCTTTTCTTTGCCATCACATCCTTATCCTGTCTGGGTAACACACAGCACTGTCCATCCCTGCTGCTGGGAGAAGTAAGGCTGTCCTGGGACAGGCCAAGCTGGGGCTTCATGGCTAGCACATGAAAACCCACTTATTTGCATGGCAATGGGCGATCAAGAAGGATTGTGGACTTCTGCATCAAAATAAATTACAGTTGAAAACAGGAAGTCCCAGCGAGGAGAAGGGCAGCTCCTGCAGCACAGACACCTGTGTCAACATCCATCCCCACCCTGCGCCTGGGGCAGCATTCCTGGGATTTATGGGGTCGGGAGGGGAACGCAATAAACAAGGACAATCCTGCTCAAAATTACACTCGGCCACCAAATCCACTTTGCAATCTTGCTTCAGAAAAGCCAAGTGGAATAAAGTGAAGTTTCGCCCTGAAGTAATTTTTATACTTAAGCCATATAGCTCTTCACAATTAACTTAAAATGTTCCAACAGAAAAAAGCAACATTTTGGTATCTCTGCTGGCACAAGGGTGAATAATGGACAGGAATTTATGCACTGACTGAGCCAGCAAAGCTCAAATAAAGGCCATGATCCCTGCTGCTTCCTCCCACCCAGCAGCCTGCTCCCCTAAACCAGGGACACTGATGTCACACAGCAGCCCACAAACAGCACCATAAGAGCACTGCACTTCTCCTTCCCAGCCTGCAAAGGAAGAAGGCAGCAGACACAGATAGCTGGCAGACTGCTGCCTTTCAGCCATCAGCACACGGAGTGTTAATTGTGCTGCTCAGCATGACTAAGAAACAATTCATCCCGAATCATACTGTATCATAGAAGCTGGAATATTTCACCACAAGCTTTAATTGTCCTGACTCACGCTGTCAGCAATAAAATGCCCTCTTGGGAAAATAAATAAATAGGCAAATAAAGCTTTAACTGATTTGGCAGAGTGTCTGCCAGAGAAAGCACATGGTCTGATTATTTTTAAGACACTAAAAAGGGCTGCAGGTGCAATAGGATAACCTAAATGGATGGGTGATGAACAGATTTATAGCTTTTTCCAGTCTGACATAAAACAAGGCAGCATGGATCAGCTTTTGAAAGTGTTTGTCCGAAGCACCCAGGGGTAATCTGGAAAATGAAAGCATTTCTATTACTGTGGCACTTGTGCAAAAAGATGGGATAATGAAGTGACCAGGCCAACAGACTCACCAAGGAATGAGATGTTGAAACCAGAACACATTTGTTTTAGTGCCCAGGAAAACGACTGCAAGCAGTTTTCTTCAGGTTGGTTTGTTTTCTCCTTCCACACAGTGTTCAGGATGGTGTTAGAACCAGAACGTGCAAGAGAGACTTTTCAGAGCATAGTGAATAACTCAGCAAAGAGGGAGGAATGGGAGAGGAGAAATTAAAGAAGAGGTATGAATACAGTGACCAAAGCCAGACAGATGCTCCCTCCCAGGCCACATTCCCATGAGATGATGATTGATGACAGAGATTGATGACCTTCAAGGCTCTCAGCAGGGCTCTCTGAGCATACAGTGACCGGGAATCATAGCATGGCCTGGGTTGAAAAGGACCACAATGACATCTAATTTCAACCCCCCTGCTATGTGCAGGGTCACCAACCAGCAGACCAGGCTGCCCAGAGCCACATCCAGCCTGGCCCTGAATGCATCCAGGGATGGGGCATCCATCTCTGCTCTCTTCCTCCAGTTCCCACACATGGCCAAGGGGTCCGGACCCACTCAGCCCCAACACTCAGCAATTACCCTGCTCTCTTCACCTTTCTGACTCATGACACAAGAGCGTGCACTGAACACCAGGTATCCTGCTGCTTTGCAGTGTGCTTCTTTCAGCAAACACCATTGTCTTGCTCAGGTCCCAGAATGGAAGGGTTGGTCTGGACAATAGCAGCTGTGAGCACCGCATGTTTGCTTTCTCTTTTAAGCCAACAATCACACCTTTTTTCTAGCAGGTAACACCAGGTAAGTTGCCCAGATGTACTGCCCACAAAACGCCGTGCCACAGCACACATCTCATCTGTATGTGCACACATACCTCCACTAAGTAGCAGTCTGAAGTTTCTCCATTGACTCTCCCACATTCTGGGCACCTAGACATCCTGATAATACTTTTTTCTTAGTGGGCACCAAGAAGATTTTGTGTATGCAAGAGAGAAAAGGCAAAAAAAAAAAAAAATTACCTTCCTTTCTTTTACAAGAGGCTGAGGATTTATCATTCTTCCCTATGTAGAGATGCATCTGGACTCAGAAAGGGGCCAGCTGCCAATTAAAAAGTCTGTATGGGCATCAGCTGGTGTACAACACCATTTTTACATCTGAATGGGTATTGGTTACCAGTGTCATATCCTATGTCCAGATATTGTTAGCTGTAATCAGACACAGAGCCTCATTTGCAAAGCGTGCTGCATCACCGAAATCAACACCGCCTGCCCTCGCTGCTGCAGAGCCAGAGTTCATTAAATGCGAGATGTACTCTGCAATTAAAGCGGCATTTCACGGTACTTCATCAGGATATACAAAAATAATTGAAGCATAATTTGCTGCCGTTTGCTTGTAGGAGACAACCAAGAGTTCCCACGGGCACAACCTGTGTGCTGGGCCAGCCTGCCTGGCACAGGAGATGCTGCCTGTGTGTACCTTACACATCTGCACACACAAAAGCTGTCTGGCCTGCTGGTTTTCAACTAGCTGAAGAGAAACGGGGAAATTCATTGCCAGGCCAACCATTAGGACATATGCATGACCACATAAACTGCTGGGATTGAATTATAAGCACATCAGAACACAACGTGCAAGGCAGCGTTTGAACTTCACGTTAATTCACTGCAGGTCTCTCAGCATTTTGTATTTTCAAAGTTCCACTCACCGAGTCAAACAGGTAAGTGATACCTTCAGCTTTCACTGCAATTATGATCTTGCAGAGGAAAGCTGAGCAAAGTGACCCATCTTGCACTTAAAAACGCAAACTGGAGGGCAAATTTAGGAAGAAAAAAAAAAAAACCAACACAATCAAAGTGCACTTTAAAAGCCACACTTTTTAAAGCCAACCTGTGGTTTTTCAGAAACTCAACTGCTGAACTCTTTAAATGCTTGAGGGGTCAGTTCTGCTACGGATAAAAAGTCACTCCAGCAGACTGGAGTCTCTTTAAATGTACTCTTTCAGGCTCTGGTGCCACTGCACACACAGCCCAATTTAGGCAGGGATTCCCAGAGGACTTTTCAGCCCCATGATGGAACTCCCAGTGCCAGCAGCACTCTGAGCACAGGGAACACCCACAAAGCTGCCCAACGTATGGCTGCCATGGAGAGGATCTGTAGAGCACATCTTCAACTCAATGAAGAAAACCAGGAATGGGAAAACTTCAGAACAACACAGGGCAGCACCAGGAAGCAGCACTGTCACAAGTAATGGAGGTGAATGGCTAGCATCTCCCAAAGGACCTGAACGCTTCTGCCACAGCTGTGTGACAGCTCCAGGATGGAGCTTCTCTGCTGAACAACTTCACCTCCTTCCTCAGCCTGATGTGAGCTCACCAAAAGAGCCTGAGCTCCAGTTAAGCGGTTGCGAAGGGAGAAAAATGGGAAAGATGCAATGATTTACCCTGCGATATCACACACACACTTGGCTCCTTTTGATTTAATCTGTGATGGAAGCCTGATAGCACTGTTTGCCAGGATGTTAAATGTATTAATCTCATCGTGCACAGACTCAAAGCAATCATGGATGCAGACTGTTTAAACAGAGCGAGCGCAGAAGGAAACCACACCATGATAAAGTTGACCAGCTTTAGCTTTTTTTTTTTCCTCTCTTAATATTTTTCAGAAATCTAGCATCTCGCTTTGTCTTGGCACCCAAATGTACCAAGCATTTTTTACAGCCTTACTGCTGATCAAAGAGGCAGAAAGTACCAAGAATGCCTCGAGGGAGGTTTCTGCACCAGGAGCCCACATCACATGCTTACAGTGCTGCCTCTGTGACGTCGAGCTTTGCATTCACACAGTGCTTTTCAGTAATGGCACGTGTCCCTAAACCCCTCAGCATGAAAAATCTCATAGCAAAGCAATGGAGCAGTATCAGACTGTCCTACAGGATTGTAGTGCAGACAGCGTGAGTCAGTCTGGAGAGCTCCAAGTTGCTGACAGATCACAGACAAATGGCAGCAGAACCACCAATAACCCGTGGAATCATCAGGTATCTACAAGAATTCTTGCCCTTTTTCCCATCCTGTTTGTCGTTTGCTCTGTTTACCTGGTGTTACATGTTACATTAACCCAGGAGGGCTTTCTAAACCCAAATAAACTCTATCTTCAACGTTACAAGTCTGGCAGACGTGCATTAGATGATGCAGCAAGGCTTTCCTCCACCCCTGAAAGCCAGTCTTCACCAACACGTTGCTGCCTGCAAGCAACCTGATCAGCATTCCTCACCACTACGCACTATGACAGGACTGTGCAGGAGGTGCCAGACTTGGGGAGCAGCTGCTTCCAGCTGGCACAGCTGCACATGCTCACCCTCATACAGGGAGCAGCCACAAAGGCTCAAGCAATTCCAGACCTACTCCTCCTGGTGGTTTTCTTGGCTGCTTTCTGTGCAAATGCGGTCAAGCGTTCATTCCGTTGTTCAACTGACAGCATGGTGACTCATCTGAAAACCATTTAGAGGATTTATGATTATCTTTGCTCTGATATTTCCTCACCGAAAAGGAAAGAAAGAAAATCAAAATCAATAAGCTGAATTCAACGCTCCTTGAAGGGAAATCTTTACCATCACACAACACTCAGACTGACCTTTTCTACATCATATGAGCATCTCTGACCTGAGCAGCTGACTGACCGATTCTCATGGGGTCCAAGGTTCCCTCCTGACGTGCACGAGCAGCAAAGCCAAGCCTGAATGGCCCTGCAGACCCTACAAACCCCACAGCTCCTGTTAGAAGTACGGTTACAACAGCAGCAAACTCCCTCCAATTTGTCAGCAGCAACTGGACATCAGAACAGAGGAGTAAATAAAAGCACATTCATCTTCTAAATGTAAAAATTCACATGTATAGGTTTCTAGAATTCAAATATTCAAAGAGACAATTCTATGCTTAAGAAACAATTACGGGGATTGGATGAATAGGTCCAACACAGAACATAATATTTGATACATGCAGGGTCTGCCTGCATCTGGAATTATTTGGGAGCAGCTGTTCCTGAGAAGTTCCATCCATGGTCAAACCCTCAAAAGGGAAAACATTCCAAATCACAGACACTGCAGGAGTGAATGAAGGATTGGGGTGTTTGTTAATGCACACCAACACACAGAGAAAGAAGGAATTATTATTTCAGGTAATCACACTCCTACAGAAACCAAAACCCACTGCTTTCACCCATCTCACAGCAGAGAAACCATTTTGGTCTAACAGAGACACCCCCGGGAAACTGGAATTAAAATCAGGATGCAAATTAGACAGAAGAGGTTGGAAGGTAAAGAGGAGCACATAATGGAGATCTCCACAAACTATGCATTGCAGCTAACAACATCTCAGTGATACTGAAGACACTGGATGAACGAAGCACAGGACCAGTACTGAGGTTTGGTTTCGTCTTTGCTTTTTAATGATGCACGGTTCATCCTCCTTTTGGTTTTGCTTTTAAGAGAAACCTTCAATTTTTCACACAATCAATTATGGACGCTCTTATAGGCAGGAGGAAATGTAATTCAGATATCAATTTGTTTTCATAAATCAGACTGCAGGTGCTTGAAAACTACAGGCCTCTTGCCTGCTGGCTTGAAGCAGGCAGAGAGAGCAAGGGCATGGAAGGAAGCACCAAGTGCTTTAGGACAGCACTCAAAAAGGAAGAAGTTGGTATCTGCCGTTTGTGGTGCCTCAAAGCATCACAGCAGTTCTCCCAGCAGCATAATCATCTCCCTATGAAACTCACTTTTCTCTTCAGAGCATCAGCACCAAGGTAGATAGGAGAAAACTTTGCCTCTTCCTTCCAATAATGTACTCTGACTGGCAGCCTCAGCATCCTTTCCCATTCCATGAAACATGCTGGCTGCTCCATTTTCCCAGCAAACAAATCATCACCTTACATACAGAGCACTTTGCTTTACCCATACAGTCCCCATACAGGAACAGTAGTGCTGTGACACTTCCACAGCTTCCCATGGGGATTCAACCATCAGATATGGCAGCCAGCAGAGGCCTTAAATCTCATTAAGCTGCTTCTGTGAGAGGTGATGAGCGACCATGGCAGCATTAGACAAAGTAATTTGGAGACAAAAAAAGTCACCACAGCCTTGGTGAACCTTCTGGACATGACTGCCAGCCTTGGTGGCAGAAGCTGGAAAAGCCCTTTTCTAAAGGGAAGCTGTCAACACTGCACCTCAGATGAAACTGCAGAATTAAGAAACCATTGGCTTCCTTGGTTTTGTGTGAGTTTTTCCCCCCAACCCCTATTTTGTTTAGGAAAGTTCTCCATCCAGCCTGCTTTTCTTGCAGCACAGCAGATGAGAATTTAACATCAGAACATTCCTCATGTTGCTGCTGCACCGTGGCTGCTGCCCCAGCCCACTACCAGCAATTGGTTTTGAAGGAGGCTTTGCTCATGCAAAAGCACATTAAAGATATTCTTTGAGGACAGGGATGGTTAATGGTGTACTCATGTGGCCCAAGGAGAGCATCTGAGCATCACCCATAGGGGCAGCGTGTCAATCTCAAGAACAGGAAGGGGCTGCTGTATGTTTTCATGCCAAACTTCAAGCCTTATTACATCCCTAATAGAAAACACTGGAATGTTGAGTCAGGGCCCTTCTTCCCAGCAGTCTGAATTACAAGATTTGCTCAGAAACCACAGAAAAAAATGGAATAAGTCATTTACTGCTCTTTTTATTTCACCTTCTGCTTCTTGACTGAGTGGTGGATATTGGTATGGTACTCAATGTTTTCCCAAATATCTTTATTTAAAATTTAAAAAAAAGATCACTCACTGGAGGCACATGCACTTAAAATATATTTTGTTAAGTATTTCTAAGGCATGACAAACAATGGTGCACAGCACGTTTATATTCCTGAAACAGAATTCAGCAGTGACACTGAACAAGCTGCAGAGACACACCTTCATCTAATGCAGCAATAACCAACACTGCATGGAAACATCAGCAACAGAAAATGTACAGAAAATAACATTCAAAAAGCCTTGGATATTTTGGATAAAGTTTGGGTGATGTCTTATGCTTCACTTCTAAGGACAAAACCTTCTGAAACACAGAACTGAAGAAATGGGGGCAGCAATTAAAGCATGTTTGCGTGGCGGAAGCACTCCTTTAGGGCTGAAATCTCATCTGCTGCATTCCAATCCTGAACAAGGTTTAGAGCACTAATTTATAAGCCCTGGGGAAAAAAAACGTTGAGAAATCCTTGACTATTCAATAGCACTGTGAATAGGAAAATTGCTGTATAATGCATAATGGAAAGAAGAAAACACACATTGCTGGAGTTCATTAGTGTGTCACGTTTGGTTTACAACAGTTGCACCCAGAGCCTGAGATCAAGTGGAGAGCCATAAAAACTGAACTGCCCCCTCCAAGAGTGGTTAAATCCCATCAGGACTACACACAGCATTAAATTCACCTGCCATGAAAAAGCAAATCATTGCTACTGCCTATGTATCAGCTCAGTGCCCAACAAAGCCATCGTCTTATTTCAGCAAGAGCAATAGGAGCCTTGTGATCGCCAGCTAAAATTGCCCTCAGCTTGAACTGTCTGAATTAAAAAACAAAGAGCTGTGTTAAACTCTTGGCACACTCATGCAGCAAGGCTTTCTAGTCTTTAACATCATGAGAAGTGTCAGGTTAAAAGCCCTTCCCCGAGTTTGATGAACCAGAGGTTTCAAACCTTCACAAAGCTTTCCAACGGAGCTGCAGTGGCTGTAAATACGGCACCCAACAAGCAGTAACGCGCTGTCACCTTTCGGGTGCATCAGAGGATCATTCAGCCATGGAACTTACTGAAAGGGAAAGAAAAGGCTGGGCAGCCCCTGGGAGCTGAAGGGGAAGCCATGTCACTTCCCTAACACTGATGATCCAGCACACAGACACTGCTCCCAGCCCTGGAAGGTGAGCAGAGGGTATGCCAGGTACAGGCGCTGAGCACAGGCTGTGCCACACCTCTGAGCAATGCTTTGGGGCTTTGAAACAAAACTGTAAGAGATTCTTTTAGGAAGCGTGACACTTCCCTGCGCTGCTTTGTGCAATGAAGGAAGAAAGGCAGATATAGGATTGGGGGGGTTGTAAGAATGGGGCAATGCAGAGGAGGGGAGGTGCGCACGGATCGGTTCCAAGAAGATGCCACCAACACCAAGCAGTGCACACAGCTCCTCCTGCCCACTGCTGGGCTGCTCCCTGCCTCTTCCCCAGCAGCCAAAGGAACTGCTGCTGTGTGCACAGCCATGGCCCTGGCAGCCCATACAGACATCACTTTTCTCTCTCTTCCCTGGGATGAACACACGCATCAGTTCACGCAGCACAGATTTACCTTTACACCAATAATCACAGCTCCCCATGCTGCCAGTGTTAGGAGCAGCAGACTGAGCACGGGGTTGAAAATACATTTTTAATTTTATTAAATGCAATCCTTGCTTGCCAGAGACAGTGCCAATTTTCACCTCTATGTTGAAAAGCAGAATGCAGAGGGACCACTGGCAAGAGGCTTCTCCTTCAGAGACCCAGCCACAGTAAGCCAGCTCCAAGCACTGGCCTACCTGCACAGGGAAAAAAAAGGGGAACATCCCTGATCAGAACTGAAATGCATTTAACCTTCCCTGAAATGCCAGAATTGCACAGGTTGTATCAGTTTGTAAGCTTTACTTTCCCCTGGCCAGCAACCTGGGCAGATCCGTGTGCCAGCCCTGCTCCCCACCCCACACGCATCAATCCCACTCACACACCACAAAAACCCTCTGCTGCTCCTCCTTACACAGTTCTCTGATGTGTGTGCAGACATGAATGTTGTGCACTGTGCTTCTTCTGACACAAAGGAAGCTGGGGAGATGAAGGCTCCAGCATCAGCACACCACGCACATTTAATTTTTAAATACGGATTTGTTGGTAAGAGGAATTGCCTCGGCTGGCTTTCTCCCAGCACCTCAGCCACTCAAGCAATGTGAAGATACACAGCAGCACTTCTAAGGCAAAAATACTCCAAGAGAAAGGAAACAGACAAACGCTGAGGGTTCTTGCAGTGCTGCTAGGAGCCGCTCTCCAGTTCCTGGCAGTGCAAGCTGAAGTGGGTGGAGTTAGCATTAATTAATCAGCACTGTTGATAATGCATTATACAGTGAAATGAGGACCTGTGTCTTCAGCTTCTGGCAGCTGTGTTCAGAAATAACTTTTGGCAGGATAGAAACACCCTTGATCTTTACACCAGGTAGGTGGTAACAGCATGCCCAAGACAACGCGTTTTAATTACACTGGTTCCTCAACTCCCTCCTCCCTGCCTCCCCCCCTCCCCTGCACCCCCAGGAAATATTTATGCATTCTCAGCCCTCCCGCAGAAGATCCCAGCTCAATGCAGCAGCAATGGGCTTATTTTCTATCAGCCACGGTGTAAACCTACAGCCAGGCTGAAGGAGACGATTTGCCACGAAGATAATCAGCACTGTCTCATTCCGTAAGAATGTTAACTACACAATAACCTGGCTCCTCCACATCCTCTGCTCTGACACTGTATCAGCAGCACTCAGTTACCCACTATGAAGGACAAGAAATGCACGCTGAGCACAGAACTCTTCTGGCTGCTGCTGCCTGCAAACAGCTGAAGTGCAGACTGCATGCTTTTCTCTGCTACAAATAGGAAATATTTCATTTTTGGTTAAAAAACCAAAGTTCTGCTCATGCAAATATCAACACTGCAAACTGGAAAACGCCTCAAAGACCTCAGTGACACAAAGAGCAGCAGTGCCAAATTACACTCTGCTTTCTGCGTGTTCACATAGCCTCTGCAGCACAATCTGATCAAAGGATGGAATTAACCTTCCTCTATTCAAACACTCAATCACTTACAATGCAGTCACACACACGTACTCAAAAAAAAAAACACTAAAAATTAGAACGAAGCTGCATTTCCAAGTGCAAACGACACGCCTGCATTTCAACACCGCACTCAGCGTTTCCATTACACGCTGCCTGCTGTACCCAGTTGTGAAGCAATTACCTTCCGTGGAGATACAGAACCATTCAAACCCTCCACGCAGGGCTGGACAGACGCGAGCCGTGCGCCCTGCAGGCGGGTCCTGCCGGCACCGAGCCGGGACGCAGAACCGGGACTCAGCCCAGCGCACAGACAGCCGTTGGTTCTGGCTGCTCCGTGCCTCCTATCGCCTGCACCACTTCGTGCATCCCCCGGGCTGCTGCAGGCTGTAACCCTTTCCCAGCTGGAGGATTTCTCTGCCCTGCCTGCCCTGCGGTGCTCTTACCTGGCCGGTACCTCTATCCCGAATTCAAAGCTCAGCAGCAGATGGATGTGAGCGGTCAGAGGCGTAAAAGCAGCAGTCTGTTCCCAGATGTGCCGTAACCTTGGCTGCATCACATCAGCCTTCTGCCTCCTCCTCCTCCTGAAAACGGGACAGCTTTCACCGGGTTCCCAGAGGAGACTCAGAAGGCTTTAATTTATTTCTGCCTTTACGCGGGCAGTTTTAGAAGTTGTGCACAGCTGATATTACCCTTCCCCATTTACACATGAAGCCATCTGTACCACTGTACCATCACCCAATTTCAGAGCCCACCCCACGGGACACACACAGAAGACACAGAGGTGCAGCCTTAGGCTCTGCCTGTGCTCCCAACTCACTGTGCCACCTCCATCAGCCCCTCTCAGTCTCTGCACAGCACGGGGCAGCAATATTTCTGTGAAGCAGCACTGTTTCTCTGTGCTCTTATTACTGTACTAAAGCTCTAGCTCTGAAACAGCAGCTGGAGTAAGTAACAATTTCACTATTAGGGACTGCTTCCATGCAGGGATGCAGCTGATGGAAATTCAGCATCATCCAGCAGCACCCAATTCTGCACACCATTCCTTTGCCTCAGCAGGTCATCAATTTTAAATGCAAATTTCAAGTGTATGAAGTACTACTGTGTGCTCTGGGAGCTTGGTGAAAAAAAAAAAGGAAGTAGAAAAACAAAGTGTTTCTATGCAGTAAATCTGTTTAAAATCGAAGAGAAAAGGCTACCCAGTCCCAAATTATGCAAAACAGCCAATATAACTGCTGCTGTTGTGGGCTTTTTTGTTTTTTTCCTGTTTAAATGGCTGGATTACTGTTGTTTGTGTTGCATTGTATGCTCTGTAACTCAGCAACAATGACCTTGTTAATTAGACCTAATGAGTAAAGACAGAGTCACACTAACCATTAGTTCAGCAGTTCCAGGAGAAGACTGTGGGCAAAGTCAAACAGGTTAGACCTGCTCTGTGCCTAGAAAGCCTGATGACTGTTTCTCAATCCCTTTCTCCCAGTGCTGATTTTTCTTTGTTTCACCCAAACGGACCTGCCCTGGTGGGACAAGCTAGAGATAAGGAGGAGTGACTGGGAAATAACACATTCATTTAGAAACAACCCTTTGCACTTTGCACCAGGATGAACAACCACAATTCTCAGAGGCCCTGAAGGTAAAATTCTGCTGCCAAGAGGCGTGTCCTACAGCTGGGGTGTAGGATAGCAATGAAACAGTAACAGAGCAAGAACAGACTCATTTTATACGGTGATGAAGCATGACAACTCAACAGACACCGTCTGTAACGCATCAGCTGTAATTTCAGGCACGCTGTTGGGCTGAACAGAGGAGCTGCAAGGGGAGAAACCCAAGCATGCTCCTCATACAGCTCCACCTGTAGCCTATATAAAGAGAACAGAGCAGAACGACATCAGAACAGCAAACTCCAGCTAAGGCAGCTGCAAGCTTGGACACACATCTCTATTTTAACACTCAGGGTAATGGGGAGCAGGGCAGCACTGCAGCTCCAGCCCTCAGAGCTTCTGACATCGCTGCACACAGGGCCAGCTGAGCAACCTCCACCTCGATAGCTTACAAGGATGATAATTAGACTCACATAATGAGACAGCCTTCCACCACCTTAACTGGGAAACTGCATCAAGAACTCCTGTTCCTTTAACAGGAACTTCTGTCAAGCACAAAGAATACGATTATACGACTTGAATACCACTTGTCACCTCTGCCAGTTCCACTATATATAATTTTTTTTTATATATATATATATATATATATATATATATATATATATATATATATATATGAGCAAGAGTGGATATTAAGTTTAACCTCTTCAACTGCTTGAGTTTATCTAGGCGAGGAAAGAGCAAGGATGCCACAGGACTGCTTCCACCCTTTGCTCTGCGTGTAATTTTCTGTTAAATTAAAAATTAACTCCAATTAATATTGTATGCATGACAAGATAACGTAGGACTGCTTCTGACCCCAAAAGCAAATTAAGTTTAATGGAAAAATATATTCTGATGTTGAGATACGTGTATTATTTGCCTAAATGACTGTAAGCAACTCCATCCTCATAGTGCACAATTGAAACCAAGGTTTTAGCCATGGCACTGCTCAATATGCACTGAGCCCAGGAAATGTGATGACCTACTGGCCAGCTGGAACCAAGGAACTAAAATATTTAAAAGGAAATCTTGCTGCTAGCTCAAGACAAGAGCTGTGTCATTGCTAATTGATGACATAGGTCACCCACTGCTCTCTACTGGAGCATCTGACAGGACATTTGACTTCTTGGAGCAACCACACACAGACATCGATCGTCTGCTCAACCTCATGTTACATGAAAGGGTTTTTAGAGCAGAAGGACTCCATGAATCACAGCAAAAGGAGGAGAAAACCAGGCTGCAGTTTCTGACTGAAGAAACACACATCCAACCCCTCACCACATCAGAGGCTCCTTTTGCATGGTTGAAGCTAAAGCCCTCTGAAGGGCTGGTTCACACCATGCCTTCCCCAGGCAGAAAACAGAGATGCTGAAAACACCTTCTAATCCCTGTCCAAAGGGAGTTTGCATTCCTGCACATTCTCCTGTACAAGAACTGTGCTCAAGGCTCTATTTAAAACACAAGCCTATTGCCACAACTGCACACCTCCACAATTAATCATCTTCAAAGGCCATTTAGGCAGCTATGTGTTGGTACCTCCATGACAGTCACTGCTGGGCTGGATTCCTTGGTATACACCTTGTTGTTTTGATGACTGGTTAATCTACATAAGATATATTACTGATTTCTCTATAAACAAATTGAAAGGTTTATACGTATAAGTGGGGAAAGAAGAGAGGGGAAAATCTGGGATCTCAATGAAAGTGGCCAATCCTGCGTACACCTTGGGTGGGAACTGCAACAGAGTGATGGAGATCACAGAATCACAGAACTGTAGGGGTTGGAAGGGACCTCCAGAGATCGAGTCCAACCCCCAGGGCTGGGGAAAGCCTCCTCATCATATTGAGTACAGAGCATCTGCAACCAAACCAAGGCTTTAAGTGAGGATTTCAAATACAAGACAAGGGAATTAAACAAACATTTAGCAAAAAAAAAAACCAAAAAAAAAAACCAAAAAAAAAAACCTATTGCTAGAGATGCCCAAAGCAGAACAAGTAGATAAGGCCAGCAGGCAGTGCAGGTGTTGTATCAGTGCAAAGCCCCACAGCAAGGTGAATTTGTGACAACTGCACACAGTGCTGGTGCAGTGAAGAACTGGACATAATCACAGCCTACCCTGCTGAAAACCTTTGTATCCTTCATCTGAATTCTGTGCAACATTTTATTAAAAAAATAGGTCAGGAGCCATAATTTTCTCTGTTGCAACACTTGCCAGAAGAAATGGGCACTTCCTGCAACATATGGTTATAGAAACTTCGTTCCCAGGTGAAGAGAAACCCAGTCTGGTGAAGCAGACTAAAGCACGAGGAAGAGCAGCATTCCCACAGTGCTTCTCCCCCTCCATCCAGCAGCCTGAGCAACACGCAGCACAGGTCTGTGCTTGTATGGGGTGCTCTGCAGGCCCTGTGCAATCCACCTGCTGGGATTGCAGTGCTGTGCCTCTGCCAGCTGCCCTCCAGGGAGAGGAAGACATGGGGAAGAAAGGGGAGCGTGCATTCGAGACGCATGCTCCTCAAATGTGAAAAATCAAGCTGCATTTAATATTTACATCTTCAGAAATCAGCTTTGTAGAAATAGATCATCAGCTTCACTTGAAAACCTATTCCTCCCAAGCCTGGAGAAAACACAAGATAAATTACTGAGAGGGAGGCAGAACAGAGAGGAGAGGGAAAAGCAAGCACAGCAGTTACCACACACAGTTGTGTTGTTCCTCCAGCCTTGGATAAGCCATCAGACATCCCTACCTAAACGCAGTCACACCAAGGGCTTGTTTTCCCTAGGCACAGAGCTAACAGGCTGCTCTGCTTCTTATATTAGCCCACTCTGATTTGACACACAGGAATACAGAGTGGTAATGATTCTGTCCCTATTTATCCCACCTTAGTATCCTCTTGGATAAAAGCTTTCAATTAAAATATTCCCCAAGAGAGCTGCAAGGAGAGAGAGAGGACAATCTCTGTCCTCTGTCATTGTCTGCTGCTTCCACAACCCTAATTCCCTCCCATTCTGAATAATCCTCTCTGAAACAGGCCTGCAGGGGATACAGCGTGCAATGAGTGCCGTTTGGATGCCCCTATCTGTACACTCCCTCAGTTCTAACCCATCACCCAAATGTGGTTATACCTCCATTTTTCACACTCAACATCCAAAGACTTCAAATCACCTCGCTAATAAAGGATATTGCCAATATCTTCATTGTGAAAAAAAAAAAAGGGTTATTGTTCATCTGTTATCCCCTAATTACCAAAGATGGGTGCACAATCCCCCAGAGCACAGATAAACAGCACCACGCTGGGTTCTCCACATTTCCCAGAGAAGAACACGTGCTGCTTCAGGGACCAGCAATTAAGGACTAATGAGGCCAGGCCACTGCAGCATGGCAGCCTCAGAGCTTGCATGGAGCCCTGCCCACCAAAGCTGCATTCTGCATCAATGCCACTGCAGCAAGGTGGTGTTGGTTTAATTTATTTTAACATGCAAAAGACTTAAATGGGAATAAAATGGCTGTTTTGAACATGGAAGAGAAGTGTCATCTCCTTTTCCCTCAAATGAAAAGGGAGATGAAAGACATCTCATTTTCTCTCATCATAACCCATTCTTAAACAGATCCTCGTTAATTGCTTTTCTTACGCGTATAATCTAATCATATAAAGCTATAATAAACCTAAGAAGCACCGCAAGAAAATAAGACAAAACTGAGGAAGCACTTGGGGGATTTTTTAGCAAAATTTTCATTAGTTTTGCATGGAAAACAGATGAACAATAACTAAGAAGCTCAGGTGCACATTGCAGCAAGAGAACTTGGAAGAGCTGCAACCAGGAAAGAAGGACATTTGGAAAAGGACATTACCTCCATGCTTTCCAGGCTCAACATCCACAACACTGAGCACAGTGTTGGTTTGATGTGAAAAGGAGTACAGGGGGTTGTTACACGCTCAGGAAAAATGAGTTGTAAGAGATATTGAGGACTTCCCTTCAAAAACTCATCTTGGAGTAACGCTGTGGTCATTCACCCCCACATCCAGGAGCACAGCCACTACCACAGGGCTCCCATCCAACCACCTCTACCAAAAACACAACACTGCAGAGCTCGGCAGACCAACTGGAAGAAGCCCCAGGAGGATAAAGAGTTACTTCCTCATTAGATTTCAGCAATTTAATGAGCACACAAGGTGTAAAACCCGCAGTTAGAAAGCAAACAGACGCCGTCTCTCCCATCACCACAAGTCACCGTTTATAAACATTCTCCAACCCACAAGTAAATGAAATGCAGCACAAACTGAATAGATTTAATGCACCTTTCCCAGCACTCGTAACCAATGGGGAATGGCAGAGCTGGAAGGAGTTGCACTTTTTTCTGGGTGCTCACACCTCTGCAGCAGGGCTGGTTCTTCCCAGGTGCAGCACTGCTGGTGATGGGTACAAAGCATTCTGCATCCATGCCACACACAGCACTCAGCACACTCTGCACTTCCTTCGCTCAGCAGAAAGCTGGGATTCCTACAATTACTGCCCCTCCTTTCCCAGCCACAATGTTTATTATTGCAGAAGATGTTATAGGCAACATCTTCAAACACCCAAACTGGGTCCAACAACCCAAAGCTGACACAGGACCTCTCTGGGCAAGAAAAGTTGCAGCTACCAAACAGAGAAGGCAGTAAACATGCTCCACTGTTGGGGACTACAAATACAACTAAAAGAACAAAGGAGAACAGCACTGCTGTTTATTTCCTACGTGAGAAAGCAGCATTTCCCTGAAGCCCAGCCTAGATGTGCTCCCAGCAAAGCACAAAGGGCACCGATGGTTTGGAGTCATTTGTTCAGCCTATTCGTCCAACCACACAGGTGAACACGAAGATGCAACATCCTATTTGTTTCAGTGAGGAGCAAGCTGTCATTTCTAAGCCTTACAGCCCCAAATGTGGTTTTGTAATGCCTCAAGACTCCCCATTTCTGTAAGATGAAGGAAGAAAAACAAAAATCCACTGTTTCAAATGGAAACTATAAAAAGAAACAGGAGTGCCAGACTTCTGGGTGACAACTGCCATGCAGGAGGAGGTGAGTCACGCCCTGGCACAGACAGGCTGCAATTTAGTGCAAAGAAGTTATCATAATCAATATTTATAGATGAGTATTTTTATGAAATGAGTGTATGTTTGCCACAATAAGGATCTGGAGACTGCTCTCTGAATATAAATAGGAAGAGCTAGCTGAAGTCTGAGTCCCATCTCCCACCCCCCAAAATAAATACGCCCTGAAACCTGAAGATGCAGAATGGACATTTACTGTATGAAACTGAAAGGCTGGGCAATAAAAAGTCACAGTGGCAGAACCTCAGTTTCCTTTTGTGTTTGTTGGAGGACAAACTGAGGAATCCAACTTAGAGAGCCAGGTGCAATAATTTCACAATGCTGCTACAAAACAGGATAGAAGCCCCTGCTGTGCTAAGTGCTGTACCAACACAAAGAGCTGCATATCAAAACCCAGGCTGGAATATAACCACTGTCCCAATACCTCCATAAGGAAGAGATGACTGCTCAATCAGGGACACGTTATGAAATATGTTTATAAATATAACTGATGAATTACACTATTATACAAGTGTTAAATATGTTTGTATTTCCAATAAGGAAACAAATACTGAGAACTCCTAAGAGATGAATCTCCAGGAAGCCCTGCACTGATTATTATTTGGATGCATCTGCCAATTTCAGCTATAACGGTGAAGTAAATCATCACTGGTGCCTCTGCAAAGGGGCTCAAATTTGGAGTTTCAGGACCTGATTTCAAACAATTCCAATACACTGCTTGCAATGCAGATAAAGCAGATAGAAAATCAATAGTCAAATAAAAGCTACTTGGAATAATGTTAGCATTGTGCACAGGAGGAAGAGGGAAAAAGGGGCTGCAGACAATCCTGATTAAACTCCTATGCTGTAAGCATATCCAGTAGATTTGATGCTTTCAATAACATGACTACAAAAATGTCAACTCCACAAACACTCCCGAGGCACCAGAAATAACATTTGACACCATTTCTGTGACTGAAAGTCAGTTCTTTTACCTCAAAAGTCAACACAGAACTTTTATTCGAGTTGTGGCTTCAGTGCCAAACTCTGCTCCAGAACAATGCACAAAAGCACACTTCAGATCACAATGAAAGCACTGCATTCTTAGAGCTGGCAAGAAAGCCTTTCACTCAAACTTGTGCCAGGCTGTGTCTTTCTTTAGGAAGATGCATGAAGACATGCACAAATCCTATGCTCACAAGCTAGAATAATGTATCTACAGACAGAAAGATGCACATTACCCCTCCTTTCCCAATAGTATTTGACACAGGACTCTGCATCAGAGATGCAGGAGAGCCTCAGGTGACTTCAGCAGCTCAGGCTCTGTGTCCAACTCTCCTCCTGCCCACTGCTGCACATTGCCCTGCTCCAGCTGACCAAGACCTATGCTGGCTCTAATTGCTGATGAAACCTTTAAGATTCAGACACCCTCTTTGACCAGACATGAGGTACAGGTTGGTTTCTCATCTGAAAAGCGTGCTGCCCTATTCTCCAGGCATCTTGTGATGCACGTGAGCTGCTTTAGCATATCACTGAGAATCTCCCTGTTCCAACCAGCAGACAGGCTGGGAAATGCACCACAGCTCGGGCTCCTCAGCCTTCAAAGAGCTTTTGTGGGACTGTTGCACAGTTTCTGGCATTGGTACCCCATGAGCTTGGCAGAACACCAGCTAATTAGGCAATTACTCTGACTAAGGTACAGCAGTGGCTTCCTGCAGGGCTCCAGCTCTCATACTTGAACAGGATCCCCTGCCTGCCCAATGGTCAGCAATGCTGCTCTTCTCCCACTTATTAAAGCATTCTTAACCCTTGCTCACAACTGAAAGTCAGCTCTTGTTGTAGAGTAGCTGCGTTCTCATGCTCGAGAGAGATTCATGTAATCTGAGCTAACAAGTAATAACAGGAAATAATGGGTCTTAATTGCAAGCTGGAGTTCGGGTTTGCACCTGAGAAGAGCTCAGGATCTGCTTTAAGTGGAACGTGTTAACACTCTATGAATATTTCCTTTGTTCAGATGTGACAGGAGCATTAGAGAAGCTTAAGATGTGATTACAGTTTTGATAGGCAGACTGCTGAGCTCGGAGCAGTGGGCTTCTCTCTAAATACACAATATACACCCAGGAGTCAAGAAAACCATCACCTATGGGCTGGGCTGAGCCCACACACAGCACAGGCTGCCAGGCAAGGTGGGGCTGATGGTTCCTCATCAATCCCAAACCATTCCAACCATTCCTTTTCCACCCGGAGAAGCAGCCAGCTATGGGAAGCCTCACCCCAAAGATTTGACAATAGAACAGCCAGTCACAAGGCAGTGAAAAATCCAGCATCCTTTACATCTATTCCTATTGGGAAACCTGGAAGGAATGCTTTTAAGAAATCAGAAATATTAAGCCGGTAACTACGAGACAAAATCCAAGTTTCTGAACGTATAACAAAGGTTTCTGTAGTTAAAGATGAAAAGGAGAAAGTTGCCAGAAAAAAAGACTTTGCAATGCTTCAGGAGAATGGAGAAATTATTGCTACCATAAAAACCAAAGAGGCCACATTTATACGACAAAATTACTCATATTGACAGCAAAAGCAAAACCCACATTTGGTGTTGGAAAGGTTCCACTCTCCTTGTGGCTCAGTCCATTTAGAAGAGATATCAAGCACAAAACAGGGCTGGGTTTTTTAAGAAAGGAATCCTATAGAATCTCCTTAAAGAAAAAAATCTATCCTGGGTCCATCACAGCGTATGCCTTTAATAAGTGATGCACATTTTCAAATTACATTCCATAAAATTCCATACATTTTTATCATTGCTGAGCATCACAATAATCCTATAGAAATGAAAGTCAACAGGAGATTAAGGAAGAGGTACGGGAACATTCTTACTTCAAAGAGTCTTCAACAATTTCCAAAAGGAAAAAGAACCATTGTTCTTCTCCCAGCACTTGTTTATAGAAAGACTGCTGCAATAATATAACATATCTATTGAATATATGCATTCACATGCAAGTTTGAAAGATTTTTCCTTAAGCACGAGTTTCATTAACTCTGAGCCAAACAAACAAATAAACATCCAATAAAACGATGCATAAAACGCTAAATTGCATATTATTGAGATGGTAATTTCATTTTCATGTACCCTTGGAGTCGCAGGTCCTTGCATTATGTGGCATTGGAGTATACAGGCATATTACTTCAGTATTCTACAGAGACCTCAGTATATATTCTCTCACTTTCTCCTCTGCATAGTTTTTCAAATTTGCAGCTAATCAAAGCAAAATTATTTCAGGATCTTAACTTGCATAATAGTGCTGGCCTACTTAAATATATATCATCACCATCAGCAACAAAAAAAACCACCAGAAATTGTGTACTTCTCCATTGTGAAAATGAGTCAAAGGAAAATCTCCGTTCCTCCTCTGCTCAGATTATTGAGACAAACAGGCTTACAGGCTCTGAGGAGCTGTAAACAACCCAGCCAGGCTGGTAGAGTGAAGGGAAGGAAAGCAGATGGGGAAAGAAGAGACAAAGTGCAGCTAGAATAGATCAGATGCAGCATCACAGCCCATTCGTAGCCATGGGGCACTGGGGCAGAGGTGCCTTCTGTCCTGAGTGCCCAGGAGAGGAAATAGATTTCAGTGCTGGAGACAAACCAGCAGTTTCTCATTCAGCTGACTTGGACAGCTTTGTTTTCACAGAAATAGAAAATATTTGAAACATGAAAAACCTCAAGTTTTCCTGAACTATTAGTAACAGTAATATTCTGAATATTAAATGCTGTATTTAAGCTCTTGGCAGAAACGTGGTATCAGATACCCACTGTCCTCAGTCATCCTTACTTTTTCCATAAGAACCAGCTTTCTTCATACCAATATATATTCCAGATGACTGAAATAAAGGCTGAGTGACAAACAGAGCACAAAGGTTAGAGCTGCATCAAGAATTACACAGGTTCCAGCACCATAGAATTTCACCTGGCCAGACACCATAGCGAACTCAACCACTGTATGTTGGGAACCATAAAGCAGTTTGCATCCTCACAAAGGGCAAACTCAGCTCCATTGTGACAACCATGAGCTTCCTATGCTTTGGAGAGCCCAACTGAAGGTCTCCTGGCAGCTGAGCTCTGCCATCATCCTGCACTTCAGTGCAAAAGGAAAGGGAAAGCCCCTCCCTCCTTGAATAACACCAAATACTTCCAGAAATCTGCTTTGTAGATGATGTGCCCGACCAAGTCAAGCACTGCTGTCATGTTCTACCTATGCTGCAAATGCTTGGAAATCAAAGAAAATGAAAAAAAATTGAATGTTAAATTTATCACGAGTGAAAGAAAAGCAAATAAATGAAGGAACAGTCCCAGCAAGGGATGGACAATGCTTGCAGTCGCATCACACAGCAGCACTGTGCAGCACACTCACATCACAGCTGTCCTCACCCTTGCACTTTCTTTCTGCTGAACCCAGTGGTCTAACAATGCATTAATTAGTTTAAAATCAATCTGCACCTGAAGGAGAGGTAAGTGGGAAAGGAAAAAACAGGTAGGTACCCTTGGTAGCAGTCTTAGAGGACAGGCATTTACAATTATGTGATCGTTTTAAGGAGGCTTTCCTTCCTCCAAAGCATTTTTGTCCTCTGCACAGCGCAGCTTATCCATCGTGCTCAGCAGTTCTATTTATATGGATGTGACTCACCTTAGAACTGCCTCCAAGACAATGCAGCCCTTCCACTTTCTCTTAAATAAAATTAGAAATAATAACAAAGGAAAAAAAACAGTGCATAAATAAGATCCCTTTCTAAACCTCATCCTGAAACTGTGACAAATCCATTCCAGTCTGACAGGTCAGTGCAATTCTCAGGGTTCAGAACATCCAAAAATTACAGGGGGGTCTCAGGTGAGCATGAATAGAGCCACCAAACCAGAAATTCTCATCCTGATTCCATGTGACACTGCCATATGCATAACACTGCAACATCATCACGAATTAGAAAATCCAAGACCTTGTCTGCAATGCAGACCATGATTTCAAAGGTACCTTCAATGGTCTGAGTAGTTAAATATGTTGTTGGGTTTTTTGACTGTAATCCCATAAGTGAATTACGTTGCTTTTATTGCTACATGGAGGGCATTCTTTGGGTGTGTGTGGGGGGGAAAGGCAGTGAAGCACGGCTGGGAAGTTGGGTAGATGCATCTCCACAGATCTCCTGTCTAAAGTCAAGGAGCAATGGGCTCTGATCTGCAAAGTGCTGCAGATGGGGATCCAAGGGCAGCAGGGGAACAGCCTCTCCAGATTCAGCCCTTCTGCAGTGCCTAAACCAAAAAAAGCTGGAAAGCACCCATCCTCTACGCAGGAACGAGTGAGACGTTCCTCCCAAATTCCTCAGCTGTAAGCAACCTTACACGAAACGCTGTGAATGAAGTACAGCCCAGCTTGTTCTCTCATGCAACCAGAGCTGAAGCGTCAGCGTTCCTTAGGGAGGGCCAAAGGCACAGAGAGCTGTTCAGCACATCTGTCCACCTCCAGTTAAGCTGAAATGCCTGCATGAAGCAAATGGCCACAACAAGCCTCTCAAAGAGGCTGTTTCTCCTGATCCCTGTCCCACTGTAAGATAGCTTTCCTGGATCCTGAGCCTGCTCCACCATCCCTCCCATCAGGCTGGGATGCACTCTCTCATTACCAACCCCACAATCACTGGCAGCTATTTTTTAGGGCGTTCAGCCACACCACTGGATCACAAGACAATCCTATACAGATACCAAAACAGCACTGACTAATAGGAGTGGGAAGGAAAGGTCCTCCAGCAACTTTTATTTCCATCAGTTTCAGGATGGAGTGGAATTACAGCTATTAAGAAACCAGTCTGCACCAGAGACGAACAGGGAACACAGGGAAGAGTGTGAGGGTATGAAAAAAACCCAGAATTTCCTCCTCCAGGTGCACAGCTCCTGTAGGTAAGCCACATCTCAGACTGACATCTCAAATGCCATCAGCAATGCCCTTATTGCATTTGGTTTCAATGGGCGAATCCCATGAATGGAAACTGAATCAGGGCAGAGCAGGCTAAACAAAACTTCTGCTTTGCTGCTGCCTAATTAGATGATACTGACTAATCCTCTACATTGGTTTACAGAGAAAGGAACCCACTGGGAGCGTTAGGATGCATTTTCATAGAGCTAAAAGCTACAAATGATTTCTTTTTAAAGAGCATTTATAAAGTGTCCTTTTTTAAGACTGTACTCCCTGCAAAACTGTGACATGCAAAGTCAGGACAAAGAGCAGCATCAGGGAATAGAACAGATGGAGAGGGAAATGCCGGACAGCAGCTCCTGCAGAATCTTCCACATAAAAGTGATGACAAGAAGAAATAATTTGCAGGACTGGCTTCGTGTCTTACCTCTACATAAACATGGAATACGAAGTTTTGCCCTCCTCTTGCAAGCCTTAGCAGGCTTTTCACAGCCAGCTATTTAAATCTGAAGCGTTCCACCTCGCTTTTCTTTCTTCAGAGATCCTGCTAGACCACGGCTGCCAAACACACAGCTTGGAAGTATGAGACCCCAGAACCTGAACTACTTGAGGGTGGGAAGCCATTATCAGTCATTTCTGAAGCTTTAAGAGAACGACATTCACCATCTCATTAAGTTAACTGGGTCGTAGGGCGAGAAAAATGTAACAGCTCAACCCTTCCCTTTTCTCCAAGCTCAGCTCATTAGAATTATGATCAATTAGGAAAGTAGTGCTGGAAAGACAGAGAGAACAATGGAAGCCAGTCAGCAAGGACAGCACCTTTCAGAAACCAGCCCTCCACAGCTCTGTTGGACAAGTGAAGTGTTCTTCATTTCCAGCTATTTCAGCCAAGTGAAAACAAATGCAATTTGTAGTGGATTAATTTTCTAAACCGTTTGGCCAGGCTGAAGTAAAACAAGCTCAATTCCCCAGTGTTTTACTTCTCGTTTAAAGGCAAACAGCACTGTTCATTTCACTTACAGCCCAACCTGTTCTGAGACAGATCGATACCTGCCAACTACTGCTTGCCATGTGCCTGCACATACAAAGAACACCAAGAGCATTCTGCTGTGGTCTGAGAGAAATAACAGAGGAATTCAACCCTCTGCAGTCAGTTCAAAGGCCTCATGTTCCATACCACATTCATATCAGCTGCTAATTAAAGATTGGTTGCTGCACAGGGTGCATCTTCTTCAGTTTCCTGCACCTTGAGCTGTATTGATAAGGGCTGCTTAGGAAAGGACCGTTTCAGGGATAAAGCTGTGGTCTGAGAACTAACAAACAGCCTCCTCTGCTGTAACAGAGAACTGCTGGAAGCTCAACAAGGTCAGATGTACCTCCTTACCTTAGTGCCAAAACCAGGTCAACAGAACTGCCTGCGTGCCTCCAACACTTAGCAGCAATCCATCAGGAGCAACGAGGGCTGCAGCACTCACCAAGGACAGCTGGGTTTTTGTTTGGTCTTTTTTAAGGCTTACCTGAACGTGGAGGTCATTCTGATGATGCTCTCCTACCAATGATCACACAAACTGGGGCTGGTGATGGGAGAACAGGTGGCTTTACAGAGTTCCCAGGTTTGTGAATGGGAAAGAGGCAAGAGGAACGCAGCACCCTTCCTACTTGCACTGCAGATACATCTGGGATGGAAACCAGACCAGCCTTTTAGATCTGCAGTTTTGATTGGCAGGCAATTTTACTCGTATCTACTGCAACAAAGCTGCAGAAGTAGGTAGATGCATACCATGCAATTAAAATAACTAGTTCTCATTAGGGGCATACATGCAGGTGAAACAACAGTCGATGCAGAATAGCTGAACCTTAAGTCAATACATATGCAGATGCTACACTGCTGGAAATGATTTTCACTCAAGGTCACTGGTGAAGCTGTTTTAATGTAATTTATTCTGTGACATTTAGAATCATTTAAAAGACAGCACAAAGCAACGATTCCTATTAAAGACAATAAGAAGCCAAGACTGTGCAACACCTACCAACACTTTCCTAGATGGCATTAGTGGGGCTGGGAGAGGGTTAATGGCATCCTGCTGAGTCATGGAGCAGCTCACTGGGTGGGGAAGGAAGGTCCCTTCAAAGTCAGAATAGGAACAAAATGAAGGAATAAGGAAGTTTAAGGCTAGCTGCTCTCAGCCACAGTAAAGCCATGCATTTAAGCACAGTGCAAGAAGGCTCCATGTGATATTTTTTCAGCTGCAAGAATTTCCAAAGAAACCAAGTGAACTTAAAAATAATCTCACTTCATAGAGCAGACTCAACATGGCATCCAAAAAACAACATGGAACAGCAGCAGCCAGAGAAGGATGCTACACCTCAGAATATATGTCAGGTTCAACCAAGCAGATTTAATAATTTCCAGTGCATCTTATTTCAAGTGGCATGTGACCTATTTTAGGACTCAATCTGATTTGACTATAATTAACTGCAATTTGTGTAGACTCCTATTTAACGCATTACATTAAAAAAAAAACACAACAAACCAACAGGACAATTTCTGATGTTAAAAAATCCAAAACACATCACGTATCAATTCAGTCTATGTATTACCCCACCAGATTACTGCATTTCCAACAGAACACCAAGGGAAGCATTTTATAGAGGCTTTTAGGACATCTCAACCCATAGCACAAGGACAAAGCGTGATTTTGCAGTCTGAAAAAACATCAATTCAATAAAAACACAAAATATATCATTTGTTTTCTTAGCATGAAGGCAGATCCTACTTACAGCCCAGAATTTGGTTTTGCTTTGGAACCCATCCTTAACCCTTTGCATACAGCATTATGAAGAAAACAAAGCCAGTTACTCAAACCCTACATAGCCACACACCTTGTAGTTCTTCAAGCTTCTCCACTCACAAATTTTCCTCTGTCTATGAAGGAGAACTATCACAAAATCTCTTTTGTAGTCAGCATTACCAAGAAAACCAGAAGAAATTCTAAGGACTTGAATTACAACTTCACACGCTGCACATCTCCAAACTGTTCTCATCTCCTCTCTCCAATCTGTTACCCCATGACAGTTCTGTGCTGTGTGTGCTCCCTTTGTCTGAATTTTTATTTCACTGTTAATTTCACAAAGAAAGCAACAGCAGCGTAAGGAGGAAGGAATAAACGCACACAGTCTTAAGAAAGGAAGGCAAAAATGCCTCCCAGTGCCCTTATCTGCATCAGCAAGTACATGAAAACCACTGGTTTCACTCCAACACACTCCCTCTCAATGCAGATGGCCATATCTGCCTCAAAATTCAGTGTCAGGCTCTTGCCAAAGGTTTTCCTGACTAATACTGCAAAGTCTGGCTGGGAACTGAGCTGCAATGACTTCAAATGAAAAGCAAGCTAGATAATTTGCAGTGCTGTCTGGCAAACTAAAAAAAAACAAAACACACAAGGCAAAGGATGGAAAGGGGTGGGAATGGAAATAACAAGCAATAGATGAGGCAACATTCAAGGAGAGATGATAAAAGGAGTAAAACACTACTCTGACTTAAAGCTGAGATAAAGTGAAGTCTGAAAGAACAGAAAGAGTTGCTGATAATGTGAAAACAGAGTTAGGAGTACTTGCAAGTATTAACTTGCCCTGCATTGCTGTCATTCCTACAGCACAGACAGAACACCTTGCCTCCTAAAGATTTCTATTGCACCCATTTTGCATTTATCTTCCAAGAAAATTTTACTGTAATTAAGGAGGGTGGTTTTACTCATAGGAAATTAAGTTCCTAGCATCACAGCAGATGAACAGCAAAGGCACATGCAACTTCCAACTTGCAGGGTATTTAAGAGACAGACTTTGCAAAGACAACAGCCAGTTAAAATAATCACAAAGCTATAGAGAATCCCCATAAATACAACCCAGGTTTCCAACACGGATGTATAAAACAGCAGCTCTGCAGCACAGAACAACAGGTTCAGGCTCCAAAGCATCTTCTCCTGCTTAGCTCTGAGGGTGCTGCATGCCAGCAAATCCACTGTGACATGCCACGAAGTGACAGAGGATGTGCACAGAAAGGCACAAAGCTGTGTTGTTTTACATAAGTTTACTTCCTACACAGTGCAAGTGCAGAAAAGCTGAAGAGTCAGGTGAGAGACAGCACCAGGCAGGAACAGCTGCATGGCTCCAGATGTGTCCTATTTCCCAGCCAGCAACCCCTTTACCCTTGCAGGGACTTTAAACAGCCAGGCTGCAGAGCAGATCCCTCCTGCAGCAGCTCTCCATCTGCTCCCACTCCAGCACACAGCAGTGAACACGAATAGCATCAGTGCAACATTTGTCCATCACAAGTTTTGTCCCAGAGAAATAAAGAATTGGGGGATATACGGGGAGCAAACACTTCAGAAGAAATCCACCCCTCCTCTCTGGCTCTCAATTGCCACTGCTTTGGTGGCAGCTGTTTCCCAGCAGTAGCACCACGAACTCACAAGGAGAAGGGCAGAAATGAGCAATTTGCACACTCATTGCTCCCAGTAACACAGCTTGTCGTGGGTTTTATTCAGTAAAGAATAACAGCACTCAAAAAGAATCACCATTAACAACAGAACGAGGATCTCAGCCCTCTATAGAATGAGCTTGTCCTGGTGTAAATGCTAAGTTAGTAGCTAATTAACAAGATTTATTGGCATTCAAGCTCAGCTTGAAACACCACACAACTTTGCTAGCAAGGCTGACCAAAGCTTAAACCTCCTTACCTGAACCAAGGGAAGGTGTTTTCTAATCAACTCTTAAAAAATTCTCATCTGTTCCTTCACTGAAGTCAAGTTTCCAGCTGTCTGCTTCTCTATGCAGCAGTGATTGATGTGCCATGCAGCAGCTGAGGCCCTGCAGCACGCAGTCACCCCAGAGCAGGTGGCACTAAAACAAGGCAGGGCCCCAAAAGGCTTCCTTTTAAAAGAAAAAAGTCCTAGTTTTTATTTTGTGACATTCCAACTGATCGTGTGGTTTTCAACAAGCATCACGCTTTGCTTTGGTTTTTCTTCTCTGGCCTGAATCAAGCACCAGCCACTCTCACCACATAACTGAACTTGTGGCTGGAGAATACAAGGGAATAAATAATCACCCACTGCACACATGGACAAACAAAGATGTTGAACTTGTTTGGGCTTGTCACAACTGAAGAGTTATTCTTAATTAAGTAGATCAGCTGAGCTCTCAAACTAATGACTCCCTGATGCATGGGGGTTTCAGTACCCCATCCACCTGATGGATCAAATGGCTGAAGCACTCCCATTTATTCTTTGAAATAGAGGAAGCCATTTAGATGGAGGCTGCGAAGCCAAAGGAAAATATGACTTTCCAAAGTGTAGAACAGAGATTGTAAAAGCAATGAGGTCAAACACAGCTGAGATGCACTGCTCTACAGCAGCAGAAGTTACCACTTCATCCCCAGAGAATTCAGATACTTCAGCTTAAAACAGTACCAAAGATAACACCCCAATCTCAGAAATCCAACTTCGTACCCAAAATTCAAGATAAATACTGATGCTACAAACACATCCCACCTCAACACAGAAAATTAATGCCAACAAAGTTTTGATCCCATCGTTAACCTTGTAACGATGCAGAACTATTTGGGATCCACAAAGGGAACAGAACCAAGCACGGCTATTTTATAAGCCTTCCAAATGATTCAGTGACAGCAAGCTGGTTTTGGCAGCCTGGCTCACTGCAGAGCCAGCCTGCTGACCTTCTGCAAAGCCAAAACAGACCCACAGTGAGCTGCAGTTCCCACCTTCTGCTCTCACAGCACATTCATCCATCAGACAAAGGAAGCTCTGAGGTGCTGATACACAGCAGGTACACAGCACAGAATGCCATGAAAGGAGAGAAAAACCAGTATCTCTAATGACTATACTTTGTTATCATGCATATTTCATCTGTTTAAATCAGACCTATAAACAACTGCTGTCAGTTGTCTCATAGCCTCACCAAATTATCTCAAGACAGGAAAAGAGACTTCCAAAGCTCAACATCAGATAAAAGAAACAGGAGAAAATTAAGCATTGATTACTATGACATTCTGCAGACCTTCCAGAACTCAGAATTTGAATATATATATCTATATGTTTGTATGTATATTTCTCACAAAGAAGCAAAAATCAGTTCCAACAGGCTCCTGCAATACAGGCAATGCACTCACAGGGAGGCCAACAGCCACACACAGAAAGAAAGGCTGAACTCACCCTTCTTTCACCATCAGCTGATGAAGGGGACCTCCAGCCATGCAGCAATCCTCCCCCAAAGCAGCCCAGCCCCAAGGGATGCTCTCCCTACAGTGGTTGGCCCTTATATGAGCTCTGAGTGGGCAGCACAGGTGGAAGCACTTGGCCTGAGCTCCCTGGGCTGCCCTCCTCCAGGTGCTCCATCAGCACCCAGCAGTTCCTCTACACCTGCAAGCAGTGCTCTCAGCTGCCAGGATGATTTTATTTTATTTTTAATTTTGAGCTAGGCATTTATTGCTGTTTGTGGCAGAATTTAAGGTCAATGTACCCAACTCCAGATTGCATTTATAGTCACTGGGGGAAAAAATGACTTGACACCACTGCTGGGGGCTGGAGGGAGGAATTAATTTTACCCTAAGGCAAGCATTAAAGACAGGTCGTATTCGTCACCCTGGGAGGTGCTTATTCATCTGCACCAGCTGCAGAAGAAGCCAGAGACAAGCATCCAACTTAAGTGTACATTGAGTCCCACCAAAGGGGGTGGTCCCTAACCCCATTATGTTGGTCCAGTGACTGAACACTGTTAGTGAAAGCTTCAGGACTCAGCACAAGGAAAAAAGATCAGGTGAGCTCCCTGTGCAGATAGGGCTGAAGCAAAGGTAGCAGCTTTACCTAGAATTAGCCTGGAAAAAGAGCCCAGCAGTCCCCATTTTAAGTAGTGCAATCAGGTCACAAGCATCTCTCACCTGCCTTTCAAAAGGGTTTTTGCTATTGTTGCTCTTACTTTGGCTCTACAAAAGCAAGCAAGCTTGAAAAGCTTCACATTCAGGTTCTGAACAGCTGAATCGAGTGGATTCTAAACACAGTTAGCCTCAGAGATAAAGAAAAACAAAGCTTTGCAGAAGAACTTGTCTGCATAAAGCTACATCCAGCACAGCTGCTACGCTGTTGAAACTGGCTACCAAGGGACAAAGCACAGCTCATTCTTTGCCTTGATTTCACAGTCAGACATTTCAAAGAGCCCTCTTCTCCGAACCAGGGATGGTTTGGGCTGTTTGATAGTCTGTTTGCATTTAACAAGGCGAGTTCATCAAATATCTAAAGTTTGCAGGAAGGAACAAGTAACTGTCACAATTTCTGTCCCTTGCTAAATTCACACTCCAATATTTACTTTCATACTAAAAGCGTTGACTAGCCTCGCTCCCACCTGACTAACAGGCAAACAATAGAAGTACATTAACGTTTATATTCTGCCACTTCTCTCCAGCATCAAAATAGCATTCTGCTATAACACTCCTCAGCAGTGTTATGCCAGTGCTCAGTCCGTTTTAGAACTAGAAGAAGATCCATCCAGGAACCCCAAGACTCCAACCTCACTGATGATGCTGGATGACTTTCAGCTGTCAGCAGAGTGCAACAGCCTGCTGCACCTTTACCTGCGCATCATAAGCTCTGGTTCTGTGCTATGATAGAGTTCTTTGTGCTCAAGCAGAGCTGCACCAAGGCCAAAAAGGTGCTGGGTGAGTATCCTCTGCCATGAGCTGTGCAGTCAGAAAGACAACAGATAAGAATACAGCAGCTGAATTCACAACTGAACACTCCAGCATCAAAGCATTGTTTTGTTCAGAATACTAGACACTCTTAAAAAAAAACACTAATGCAATAGCAAGTGGGCAAAAAAACCCTCACAGACCAACTCACGTAAGAGAAAAAGCATTTGGGGGCATCTTAGAATACAGAGAGATGTTTCATAAAGCCCTTGAGGGCTGCAGAGGCTTCCTTCCCCTCTCTCCCCCACACCTAATCTCTCTCAGTTGCACACACTGTAAACAGACGAACCTCAGCATACAATGAAACAACTGTGTTGAACAAATTTCTTCTTTTGCTTTTATTGAAATAAGGTGGGTGGGAGGGCTGAAACCAATTCTGAACCAGGAAAGCCAACCAATACTTGGCCACGAGGATTCCCCCCGACAGCACATTTTTGCTCCTACATGTACCCAGATTCTCGTTTCTCCCACATAGCTGGGTAGATGATGCACCCATGCTCATCTCCTGCCCAGCTGGACCTGTGATGTCAGCATTCCCATTTACACACAGAAGGAGAATGGGTTTAAAGCTTATTATGTCCCAGGAGTGGTATCACACCACAGGTGTGGAACTTGCAGCAGCACCAGAAAGCCTCTTCCACGGGATAAATGATCAGTCCACGTTGCCGCTCACATCTACATTTGTGTGCAGGTTGATGTGCTATCGCTTTCAATCAATATATAAACCCATTATTTCAGCACAGGCACAAACAGAATTTATAGAAACTGAAGCCGTGCTTAAAACACCCTGATCTGCAATTATCACATTCTTCTGTCCTACACTGAGACCACATTCACACATACTGCATCCAAACCTGCTCTCAAACTCAACCACAATTAAGTCAAATTGCTGCATTTCAAAAACTCCATGGCACAGGTTTCATATTTTTGAATTTCAAGCTAAGCTGAAATAAATCCAATAGAAACATTGAAACATTCACCACGCAGAGCTGTATTTATTGCTCAGATGCAGAGCACAGTTTGAGAGCATCCTTCCTATCTATAAAATGGCAGAAGTTAAAAAAAAAAAAAAAGAAGAATCTGTAAGGAATTACAACATTCAAAATATCTCCCAGGGGAAAGAAGAGAGGAAAACAACCAAAAACCAAACACAAATACTACTTCATTCAATTGCAGAAGACTCAGAAGTGAAGTCACTTCCAAACACCCACATTCAGGCTGTGATTCACCCTACCTTGTGGCTGGAAGCCAGCGCTGCTGTTTTAGTTACTATGACAATATTGATGCCTCCGTGCTCTTACGTATACAGGTGTTCCTCCAAAAATAAACAGTCTGCTCTGGGGGCAGGCAAGGAGAGTCTGGGGGAAGTTACTCAAAGAAAACGTTCCTCAAAAAAAAAACAAACACCAATATAGCATTCAAAACCTGCTGAGAAGACAAGGAAACAGCAATCCACCATGGGAACCATCACTGCAGCAGAACTCCCAGTTGAGTGCCCACCCTGCTCCCCTTGGAAAGGCACAGCAGCTCCCAGCCATAGAGATGCAAGTCTTAACAAACCCTCACGCTGCTCCAGCAGTCTGACATTTCTCTCCTGGTGTTACAAGGGCTGCAATAATGCACGACTGCAGTGCACGATGACAGCATGATGCAGAAAGCATCTGGGGACTGAAATGTCACGCTGATGCATTCCGTCAAGCCAGACACCCAAGGAAACAAAGGGCTGTCTTCTCTGAGAGCGTTTCATCCGGTGCTGAAGGGCTTACAGGCACTCGTAGATCAGATCAGCTTTCTGAGGAGTTCCTGATAACTTCAGTAATGTTAAATGAAACCCCCGCTCACTTGGGATGAATCTCGCTCAAAAGATAACTTGGACTTCTTCACAATTGGCAAGAGGGCCAAGAAGCCAGCGTGACTCTGAGAAACAGACCTGAAGGATTTACATTCCGTGCACCCACAAATGCAGAGATGCTCCTTTTTAATCACAGCCTTTCCATCCCATCTGCACACCTCCAGAAGGAACTGCCCCTCAAACAGCAGCGAGCACAGGAAGGAAAGGCAGCTCAGAGCTCAGCATGGCAGCAGCAAACTGCCCTCGTGTGTGTGTGTGTGTGTGTGTGTGTGTGTGTGTGTAAACAGATTCTTCCTTTCTACTGTTCCCATTGACTAACAGCTTGCATCCCAGCCCACACCACCACACTAGGTGGGAGTATCACAGCCTTCTAAACGCGTTATCCCACTCAGACAGCTACACATTACCAGCCCTGTTCTATAGAAATGCCCATAGAGGTGCAGTTTCTTATCTCGGCCACAAAGATAATCCAGGCAATGAAATAAATCAGGTTGAAAATTAAGGCCCCCCCCCGCCTTCTTTCCCCACAGTGGTTATTTTTGCTGCTCACTGAACCAGTTCATTGCATATTTCCAGAAATAGTTGCACTGGATTAGCTGAAAGCAGACAGGGAGATGCAAGAACAGCTGGCAGAGGGGAGACCAAACAGGAACAGTTTGAACTCACCTAAATCCAAAGAGATGACCAGCAGCATCTGTCCTGCTCAGGGTTTACTCCTAACCCAGATCAGGCACTTCAGTACGATCTGCTTTCCTCCACAGCTGCACAACACCAAGATGCAAGTGCCATCCCAACTCTCAGCTGCTGGAACAATTGCCTGCCCAGTCACAGGCCAGCTTTAGCCAGCAGGAGGCCAGCTGATATTACAAATTCCCATAGGACAAATAAATAATACAAACCCACCACTGTTCGTATTGTTTTCTTTGCAGAACCCAGCTATAGCTCTATCCACCCTCATCATCCATAAGCAGTAATGCAAGAATCCCTTTTCCAGCCCACGACGTCTCACAGCACGCAGCTCAGTGACTTCAAATTATTTCTGTCTCTCTCCTTCCTTTGGGTATTTTTAACACACCACTGAACAAAGCACGACAGCATGAAGGCTAATGGATCAAAATTACCTGTTAGCATGTCACCTGCAAATTATCACTGCAAGTCAATACTCAGGCCTTGGAAGAACTTCTGTTCTTCTGTCTGGGCAGAACACTTCTCTTGTGCTACAAAGGGCTGCACTGCATGTGCCTTTCTGCATTATGGCCCCAGTTTTGTAGCAAAGAAACATCTGGCCCTCATTAGAAGTATTATAAGGAACTGGTGACTGTGTTTTATCTAAGAAATGAATGAAATTTACATTAAATAATGAAGCTGCCTTTTAAAAAGGAGGTTACTTCATTCAGTCATTCCAAGAACTGCTGCTGCTCTTTTTTGGTTTTTTTTTTGTAAAAGATTTGCAATAAACCTTCATAAGAGAGAAAGAAGTCTTGTCTTCCATCTTCGTATTTGATAGCACTGAAAAAGCAACTCTGTAGCTTCTAGCTTTATGCTGAGAGTAACATGACATCTGCAGGGCATCACAACCCATGCGAAGCCCAGGAAAACACCTGGTAAATAATCACACCCTTTGATAATAAATAAATAAATACATGATACAGGCCTCACATATCATGTACACCCCTCTACTACAGCTTCAATCTACTACCTGCAGCTACTGGGCTCCTCATTTTTTAAGAAGAGCTTCCCAGGTGTGCAGCTATACTTCTAGATTATGCAAAAACCAAGTAGAGGGGAATCACCATTGTGCTTAGAGAGCAACACAAACCCTATGGTGATGAGTGCTTCTTCTGTAGTTTCTCTCTTGTATTAGAGGTCAATGACAGCAAGGAGCCAAAAATAGTCGCTGCCCTTGTGTAGGAAAGAGATGGCTATTAAAGGCATCGGGTTGTGCAGCCACGTTTCAGATGATTTGAAAAGATTCAGACTATTGCTTTGTGCTGCTGTCGGCACACAGCAGCTGTGTGTCCATCCTTGGATGAGCTGCACTCCACGAGTGGCTCGGTGCAGGGCTGGGGGACTCAGCACCCTCCAAACACATGGGTGGCTGTTGGCCCATTGGTGGGAAGTCCTCCTCCACCTCTGCCCCATGCTGCCTCATTCTGCATCACCAGCAGCTTTTCCTTCCAGCCAGCAGGACTCCAAGCTTGCCAACCCCCACAGTCCAACAAATCACACTATTACAGCAGATCCAAACCCAACTGGAGATGCTTCTTAGGCTGAAGAGTTGGAGCTGAGCTCTGTCGAAACAAACAAACATCAAAACAAATGAATCTGGATCCATCACACACTGTGCTGCCCCTTCACTCCAACAACAACAGCCAAAAAAAAAATCAGAATCATGAAGTGCTGCAGTAAATGTCCAAAATTACACTTCCCAACAGAGGCAGATTGAAAAAGACAATATATTTTATTTGGAACAATTACTCAGAACTGAAGAAATTCTGTGGGAATCACTTTGTTTCCATTCATTACCAGCATTACAATGACACCCAAGTGATTCTTGCTAGAAACCCAAGCAGAGCCCATGCTGCAGCTGAAGGAGCCCTGTGCTATGGCAATCATGAGACTCGTTTTGTTTGGCTCAGAAAAGACTCCACTGAGCATTTCTACATCCCACTGACTCCAAATGCATACAGCTTTTCCCCCCTCTATGCTTTTGCCCTTTCACATCCAAAATGAAGACAGCTCCCTTATGTCACAGCACTGCCAGCAGCACTCGGTAAAGCACCATTTCTAACACTAATGCTACAAGCAACTGCCATCTTCTGTCACACTGCAGCTCTCCCAGCACGTGGTTTCACTCCTCAGCCCAGCATCCAGAACTAGCACATGACTACGGTCCATCCCACAGCCATCACACAAAGGCTGAGCAGTCACCATCCCTAACACAAATAAGCGTAGAAAAAAAAGGATTTGATTTTTAAAACACCATCTGAAATTCGGTTCAGTTTTAATTACTTAGGAGGCAAAAGTCTCAATTCTTCAGAAATAATTTTGCTTTACGGTTCTCGGGGAACAAAGCCAGAAGTGGGATAACCACCTTAAGAAAAGGCACCACTTTGTCAAGGAAAGGAAATTACCCCAACTTCACCTTCAGTTCACCACCACCTTTAATAAGGTGCTTCTTGTTCAACTCAGCTGGTCAGCGTTATGCTGGTTTATGGAGCAGAAAATAAAAAGGTGCCTAGGGATGAAAAATACTTCACACAATTGAAACTGAGAAAGGAAACAGCAAACTGGTTTTAATAATCTAAGGTGTTATTAGCACCTACACAACAGCACTGCTTGAAAAAGCATCGTTCCATAGGGCTTTCCTTTAAACAATGGGAAAAGTTTATTTCCGAGGCTAACAAAGATGTGCAGACACGCTGATGGCTGGTAGGAATAAACCTACAGAGAAGTCTGTCAGCCTTACCCTGTAGGGCCACGGAAGCCTGCAAAATAAGGCTATTCTCTTCACCAGAATTAGGCTGTAAAGGACCCAGGGGATTTTCTCTCACATCCTATTTGCGAGGCCTGTCCTGAAATGGAAATGAGCAGCCCTTTATAGAACTGCTCCATCTCCCCCCAGAGGGTGTGATAATCATAAAGGATCCACACGGTCCCACAGAGCTCTCACTTTGAAGCAGTGGACTTCTTTCGCAAGCTCCTGAGGACAGCAAGGGCACATTGCCTGCATGGCAGTGACAGAGCACTGATTTTAACAAGCTCACAGAACGTACTGAATGTAACTTCCTGGCATTTACAACACTGCACAGCTTTGGAGAATGCACAAAAAACCTGTTTTTCTTCCCCCCCCAGTCAGTTCATTCTTCTCCCACCCTGTTCCAATCACCATCCATTTCTGAAGCAAGGACAGCTGTTGTGCTTCCCATCACAGGCAGGAAGAGTAACACCAAAACGAACTGGAAAAGCCAATACCAAGCTGTGACACAGACGTATCACATTGGCCTTCCTCCTTAAAGAAATCAACACCTGACAAAAGCACAACATAGATGCAGGCTTATAGAAGTGCTGCTGCCATCTCCAAAAGCACACCACGCTGCGATGCCCTTCCAGGGTACACAAGGGCAATTTGGTCCAATAGCATCTACAGTACAAAGGTATTCTTCTGCCTTCTGTATCTTGTTCAATTCCTCCCCTAGCACTCCAGTTGTAAAGGAGGAAGCACCACCCACAGTATCATCAACTTCACCCCCTCCCCCCCAATTAGTGCAGCAGGCAAATGCTGCTTGGCTCTTTCAGCCTTTGGCATGGCCAAAATGCTCTCCATGCAACATCCTTCATCCTTCTCTCATGTCTTCCACCCCTCCTCTAAAATAAATAAAACAATCCTATTGCCACTCTCTCTCTGGCATCCTTCTAAACATCCTCACACCAAACAGATCCCACATTTCACTTGTTCTTGCAAACCCTTCCCCACTCCTCCCCTCCATGCACTTCTGAACACTCTGCATCATTTTAGAACTTCACAGCTGTGAAAGTCACACTGTCTGGCTGCGTTTGCTGACAGTGATGTGTTTGCTCACCTTGGGAGCCACTTCCACTGCACACCATCCACAATGCTAAGCCTTCAGGTGAAGTTCCTGCAGAAAACATTCTGTGCTCCAGAACTTTCTACTTAACACAAAACCTCCCACTGAAGCAGTAATTATAAATTCCTTCCTGATGTTTCACCAAGAAAAACTTGAGATGGCAATTCCCTTCCCCAGGAGCTCTGTACTTCAGCATGGCAGTAATGCCAAAATACACATGGGAAAAAAGAAAATCCAGCACTCTACAAGTTCTGGGGTTTAAAAACTAGAGGCCACTAATCAAATGAGCACAGAATCAGGTTCATCACATGTCAGGTTCAAAGCAGTACCTAAAGCCAGGCTTGGCAGATGACGACATTCTGCAGCCTTTGCCATAAACCCTCCCTTCCTGACTCCATCTGAACTCTGTTATTCCAGCAAAGCTTTGAAGTGTGTGAGAAATGCTTTACACTAACCAGGTGCAGAAGGAAAAAGCAGAGTCACAACATTCACCATTTACCCCTCCCTCCACCCAAGAACGAAAGGGTTAAAACCCCTCATTTTTAACATAACAGAATGGAATCAGAAAATTCACCTCTACAAACTGAAATCTTAAAGGCTGGAGGCAGAATGCCCACTGACTCTTGTTGGCAAGGTCTTGAGTCAGGAAAGGCATTCAGGGTTCCATTTTAGAAACAACAGCAGCATCTTCTCATTTACTGCTCCCCAAAGCTTCAGACTGCCCCTCTTCCTGCTCTAAATATAACCAACACAACCTGATTTAAAATCATTTGTAAATAAACGTGGAAGTCCTTTCCCATCTGCCTGAATTGGTGACTCATTTCACAGCATTGCTAAAGGATTTGGGCTCTTTTCCCTTCTTCCTCCAGCTAAATTCCTCACTACATTCTGCTGCTCTGCCATTAAGCTTTACCATGCAAGCATGTCTCTCCCTCATCTGTTACCATAGCAGCCAGAAGAAGCAGAATGCACTGTTAACAAAAGATCACCCCCCCACACCTTTAATTTATTTATACTCGAGTAACCCACTGAGAGCTGACAATAGCAATGACTTCAAACTCACACTACAGGAAGAGGGATTTCTTTTTCCCGATTTCTTTTTTATTGTGTGCAACCAAAAATAATTAAAATTCCTCTAGAGGAGGGAAAAAAAAAAAAACAACTACAAAACCTCAGCTTCTTAGGATTAACAAAATGGCAGATTTGGATAGGATGCTGAATTGGAATTAAAACTGCAGGCAGAGAGGAGGAAGCAAGAGGCTTAACAACATCCACTGCTCCAGAACCACCCTCCAGAAAGATTTTCACTTCTGTCAACAGGACCATTAGATCCAGCAAGAGGCTGAAATAAGATTCCTAACCCAACACACTGATGTGTAATGAAAGAGGAAGGGGGAGCACGCTAACTAGAGACAGCCTTTGAAATCAGGCCTTTGGAGAGTTGCAGGTTCTTTATGCACACAGGCTCAGTACAGCTGTTAAGCCGTTGTATTATAGCAAAAGTGAACAATCTTACTCACAGATCCTGAATGACAAGCAGCCAAACAACTCCATCCCCACTGAGGGGGTCTTTGGTTGTGTCAGGGCACAGCCCTGCACCCATGGGGGGGACTCAGACACACAGGGTGCCTCAGCTCCCACCAGAACTGACAGCCACAAGGCAAGATGTGGGAATTCCACTTGAATCAGAGAAGTGACAAAACATCAAAGAGTGCAGAGACCTTCCTGCCATTGACAACACATCCTTACCGATGCACTTAGCACCGGTTAGCAAAGAGGGACAGCTTCAGCTTTCAGCATCTTCAACCCTGGGAATTATATGTCAGCATCAAATCTACATGAGAAAGTCATTTTGAAATGCTCAGCATGTTGAGCATCCTGTTTCTAAGGATCTTCCATGTCTTTCGCAAACGTTACACGAATTAACCTTATAATTCTTTCCCTTTCTGTGTTTGAGTGTGATATGTCGGGTTTTCTTCTTTTTTTGGCCAATCCTTCATTGCCTCATCCATTTTGTGATGTCAAGTTATCAACCCACAGAAGAGCTGCCTAAAAATCACAGGCAACTCAGCAAAAACTTCAAGACTATAACCCATATCTGACTTCCAGCCTTGGGTTTTCATTGAGGTATCCTTTTCAGAGGCTCCATTTTACTGCTTATTTTGCAGATTAAGTTTTTGAGGCACTCTTTATTTCTGCATTTAAAAACAGATGGCTTTAGTGAAAGGAATACACATCTCTCATACCAAAGCATTTGGGGCTGTTGAACTCCAGTGAGTACTGATGAAGGGTAACAGTATGTCCATGACTGTCAAAGACCTTCCAATCTAAACAACACAGGGAAATAAGCCACATTGGTGACACACATCCCCACCTTCACCAGATTGCTGATGGTACCACTTGTTCCATTCTAACTTGTTCTGTTCTGACCACTGCATGCAAGGTGAGTACTTTTAGATGTCTGGATTGAGATTTCATCTATCCACAAAAGAAGGAAAACACATTCCAATTCCTGCTAAGGTCACAACTGCATAGCTTTACATATTTTTTGCATGTATTTTGCTGAACAACATAAGATTTGGATGAAAATCAATCTGAAACACAAGGAAAGTAGCAATCTAAAAACAAATACAGTGGAAAGACTTTAGAAAAAAAAAAAGATGTTGGATATGTGCTTAACCAATACAGATTTTTCTTGCTGTTAAATGATCTTAAAATTTGAAGCTGCATCACTTTGCTAAGCAGCATTCAAATGATTATAATCTATCTTACAATTAGATTGATCTTTTTCCTTGATCTTAGAAAGGCAGCATAGAGAATAGCACAGCATTAGTCAAAAGCATTACCCAACAAGAATCCAAGGGAAGGCTTTGAAATCATGTTCTATTAGTTCTGTGTGCTCAATGCTTCCTTATTGTCTAGTAAGTTTATTGCCCAGTAAGCAAAGGTTACTCTCCCCTTCATATATAGAATCATAGAATCATATGTTCTTCTATTTCCATCTGCAATGGAGGCAATTGCTTTGCACTGACATACCATCAAGTGTCACTGCTGTTTTGGTCTAACATCTCCCATGCAACGTTTATGAAACATGGATCACAATTACAACGTGTTGAACAGGGATGTGTCTCCGGTGGGATCCAAAGTTTGCAATTTTAGTGTATTTGCTTCAGGGCACAAACGATTCTGCCTCACCATAAACTCTAACGCTATGAATTATTCAACATGAATATAAGGTGAAAAAAAATTCTGCACCATCAAAAGCGTTGTCATAAAATGGGCTACAGAAAGCTATTCACACATATTTGATTAAATTTAACATGATATAACGAGTGAAATCTGAAGACTCACCAGCCTTCAGGACCCAGCACTCAGGAGGGCAAGTACGATGCTCTGGCTGTACTGCACACTTCTGTTTGTGCTTGCCAAATGCATGGGGCCAATGCAGAGCAGCATCACACGTAACACACACAGAAGAATCCAAAGAGAAAAGTGTGCTCTTCTGCAATTCAATAAACCACTTTTTCCCCCCACGCTCAAGTGGTGACCTCCTCTTAGACACACAAATTCCTGAAGGTGCAGCCAAAACTGGGTTTGTCAGATAAAATAACCTGCATTTAAAAAGGCACGGCCAGACAACGTAAGCACCAAAACTTGGTCTGTATAGAAGGAAGGAGGGGGAAGCAACAAACGCTGTGGTCCAGGCTTTAGTGACACTAAAGAGAAGGGATGGACTGACTTCCAAGGCTCTGCCAACAGAAACTCAGAACAGACCTTCAGCACCAACCCATGGATGCACACACACACGGTGCAGGATGGCGCATCAGGGTGGTGGCCACATGTACTCCCTGTTGCTTACCAGATGAATAACTGGAGAAGGGTCTCAGATTAAAGGTATTTGCCCAGATCTAACACTGATTACAGTCAGCATCAGGGAAGCTCATGCTGCCTACTTGTAAAAGGGGATTCACTCTATTTGTCACCATTGCAGAGAGCTTCGCAGCTGAACACAAGATCCAAGCACTCTTCACTACAGGTGACAGCACAGATCACAGCTTTGCTGGGGAGGAATGAACAAGCTTTTACTTTGTTAGGAGACAAAGTCTGCAGGAAAGAGAATGATGCTCAAGACAATGGGTGCTAAGAGGGAATAACCTTGAACATTAGAAGGATGACAAAAAAAAAAAATATCAATAAACAAGCATGGAGAGAGAAACCTTCAATCCTCAGTCCCAATCTTTCATGGTTTCAATGACTGAGGCCATCACTTTCAGCAATTTATTTTAAAATGCGAGGAAAATCATTTCAGAACAGTTTTCTTGCCCCGTATTCACAAGGAGCTCCCAACCAGCAGCCTGAGATACGAAGCCAAAGAAAATCTGAGAAGATGGACCCACATTCAGCAATGCACTTCATACATCACACTGTTCTGCTCAGCTCAAGTCTCCTCTTCTGAATAACTTCTGTCCCTCAGATCAGAGGAGAGGTGTTACTTAAATCAGAGCGACTGTTAATATTCACTTCTCCAAGATGGCAGCTGAAGGAATTGTAGCCAATCTGCCATGAAATGCAGGTTAATCGAGACAGCTTTGCAACAGGCACACAGGTTGGTTTTAAAAGGCATCATACTGCTCAGACATCCACAGTCACATCATAATTCCTTCAGCCAGTTCATTACAAAGTACAAGATTTGCATTGCTTTGGTTAATACAGCAAAAGCCAGAGCTGTTAGCAAACTTCTGTCTGTAAGGAGAGCATTCTCAGAAGAGATGAGGGTTGGATTCCCTCTAAAAGTTTCCCTGTTTCAGCTCCATTAGGGCATCCCCTAACTGCCACTGTTGCTGACTTTGGTGCTGGTTTCTTCTTAAAGCTGAACAACTTCATTTCAAGTCAGCAGGAGCACAGCTGCCACTGCTGCAGGTTAAACCCTCAAATCAAACGCAATCCTCACTGATGCTACTCCACAGGTCCCTGACATTACTGCTGCTTCAGTTCCTCAGGCCACAGCAGCAGCTCCAGCTCCATCCCTGCGCTTCTCAAATCGCTCTGGTTACGTTAAGCATCACAGCTACTGTGTTCCTAACCTAGAGTGCTTTGGCAGAATTGGGTTAAGGAGTGACAACAAGTGCACACACAGAGCAGCAGGCCTGAGGGGACAGCAGGGAGCACTGGGGAGATGATCATCTCTTGCTGCAGTTCAGTTGCAGCTGAACTAGCTTGATGGATCACAGCTTAATGTGATAACTACACCATATGAGAGAGGAGGAGATTGTTACATGGCAGTAAAGCTGCATGTTAGCCATGCCAGAGCACAACTACACTCACAGCACTGTACTGTATTGAATCTGTTGGAGGAAGAGTTAAAAACTTCCTCTGCTGGCAATGGAAGCTGCGTCAGGCAAATACCCAGCAAGTCTATCCAAAGGAAAAATGAAAGAGAAGGATTCATAGCAGTTGGTTGCTTTAAATTGTATTTGTATTAAGGTTTCCAGTGCAATTATATTACATAATGAATTGGTGGAAGGCATTTTTAAGAAAGAAAGCTATTAATCATCTACTACAGATTTCAGAAATAAGAGCAAGTCCAGTCAGAAGGAAAAAATAAATAAACCCACAGATGCAGAATAAACAGAACAGATGGCAGCTCTCACGGAAAGGTATATTCCTGCTGAACAAACATAAATGTGTGTTTGGTCAGTAACATCTCAACTGTCAGAAACAGCATGGATAAAAGTGAATCAAAGGCTCAATCCTGTACCCCTATCCCTGAAAAATCTGTAGTGTATAATATATGATGGACAGAATTAAAACCACAGATAGCCTCTATTGGCACATTGCATTTAAACACCACTCACCTCGGGATGCTGCTGCTCAGAAACAAAAATCTGCACTAGAACTGGGGATATCTTGAAACACAGGAGAGCACTGAGCATCACAGAGATGCAGAAAGCAGGCAGGCAGCAATGCTGCCATACCTTCCTGCTCTCCTTGGAGCACACACAAAAAAAAAAGAACAAAAATCCCCTCTGGACTGTACAAATGCCCCCCAAAGAGTTTACACTGTACAGTTACAGCCCTCTATTTTTTAACTTGTATAAAATAAAATGGTTTCAACAAAAGTGCTTCGCACGCCTGCTTCCTTAACTTCACCAAGGGCAATAACAAAAGCAAACAGATCTGCACAACTACAGGCATGAGATTGATTTCATAGACCATAAGCTGACATGGGGCACGTGTACAGAAACAGGACTGTTGGAAAACCAGGTTTATCTTTTGGCTAAATTAGAAATTCTTGAGCAAATCTTACTCATCAGTTGTTTGCTTTCTCTGCTCATCTCGTTTCATGGCAGCGTTTGGGACTATTTAAAGTGATTTTGAAGAGATCTCAAATGCTCATACATCAAAAGAAGGGAAAACTTCAGCTGCTCTGACAACACTTCCTCCAAAGGATGGACATCAAAATGAAGCAGGGTTTGTTAAAGACACTTCAGAGGGATTAATCTCCATTTCCAAAACACGGACATTTCATCTCCCTTTTATACTAAAGACAACAAAAAGCAACCTAAGAAAGCTTCTAAAAAACACAGGCTAAATAAACAGGTTTGGATTTTGGCTTGGGGTCGTTTTTTGTTTGTGTAATGAGAAGTAATTTGACAACTTCTTGTTGGTTTTCTTCTTAACCTTTCAGGTTGTTTTCACATCAGAAAAAATAAAGCTCAAATTCAACCTTCGGGTTCTGTTCAAGGAAATCATGGCTCAGCCAACATCCACTTCAGAATTAGGAATTTAATGAGGAAAAGAGAAATTAATGTCACAGCACCACCAACGTTCTGGTACCAAAGATTCTACTTAAAGTAATAAATTCTAAATTCTGGGGCTCCAATGTCAACCCATGGATGAAAGCATTTACACCAAAGCCAAAGAATTCTCTTTCTAGCTTTCTCTTGCAATGTCAGGAAGAATCTGCTTCCACCACTTGTTTTCAGGTCTTTAACCACGCCACCTACATTTGCTTCCCTACTTCGTGTTATCCTTTAGTTCTCACATACCTACATAAAAATGATTTACAATAGAAATGTTAAGAGAATTTTCAATGGCATGCAGATTTTTCAGTTTTGAACCTCTTCATCTTTGCAATGCTTCAAATAAGCAGAAAATCTCTTCCCCTGTTGTGAGAAAGAGCCTGACGTCATGGAAAGCCTAATAACTCCAATAGCAAAAAACAACAACAACCCCACACCAAAACCTTTTCTTTACATGGTTCGTATAGTTTGCATGAAATACACCAAAAGTACCAATATTTTACATTCCAGAATGAGCATATCTCACTTGGGACAGAGGAGAAATTTGGGAAATTGTTGGGAGCCAGAAGCTGCTTGCTTGCAATTCATCACCTATGCAGTAATCAGAAAATGCAGTCGTTTTAGCAGCCTAAAGAAGTTTACTTGTTTAGAGTCAGCATTACCTTTGTGAGCAGGAAATAAAAGAACGGGTCTAGCAAGGGGGAAGGAAAACACGAATTGCTTTCTCTCAGTGTGAATGTTCACGAGGTGACTGATTACTGGAAGGGAAGTGTGACAGGTAGCAAGAAATTCTGACAGCTTTAATGGAAATGTATGCCCACATTTCAGTCAGGCTGTTCCCAATGAGAACAGGGAAAAGTAGAATCAGAGCGAAGAGAACTCCTCGAACTGTCTGTATACATTCACAGTGCTTTCTTCTTGCTGGAAAACTGCAGAATCCACAGAAGAAATTGGACCATCTCATAGAAGCTGAGCAGATGCAAACACGAGCCCTCCTATATCAGTAATACCAAGACCTTTCTTCATCTCTCTCTGCATAAACCCGTATTCAAGCATTTGTTCCACTTACCTTCATGTGTGCACACAGCCACACACCCGCTTAAGCAGAATCCTTAAAGGAGTTGTTGAGGTAGCAGCAATGAAGACAAAGAGCATCCTCACTGCAGTGGTTGCACAGCAGTGCTGGAAGACAGCAAACCCAGCAGCTCCTGCGATGGCTTTGGGAGTTGTGCCCAAGGGTTTCAAGTCGGTTTCTTATTTCTGGAGAGAACCAGGATGACTTTGAAAGAAGACACAACACTTGACTCCATACTACAGAGCAATTTCTCATCGCCCTGCCCGGCCAACGAAAACAAACAGTCACAAGCAGATGGAATAAACAAAAGAAAAGCAAACTGTAAATTGACTTGGCCAGGGTGCTGCTGGATGATGCCTACGAGTACTTAATGGAGTTAAACGCCAAATAAATAAATAAATCATCTCCCTGTCAGTTGAGACACGGAGGTGGTAAATAGCACCGTATGTCACACCATATGTCAGTCAGCAACAACCCTCATAAATCAGCAGTTGAAAAGTGTTTGCTAAAGCTCGGCGTTATCCCCGTTCCCCCACACAAACTGAGCACACCTTGCTGGAAGCAGTGAGGCAAGAGTGATAACCTTCCAAACAACAGGCAGGTCAGCCCACTGCATGCAGCTTCAGCTTCTTCCATTGGTAGCATTGACACTCGCAGACAAAAGCCTGCACTTACTGAACCCACTTTAAAACAAAGGTGGTTTTTCTTGCCATAGTGACAAGAACAGCCTCACCGAGTTCTTAGAGCTTTGTTAGACACGCTGGACTCAGACATTCTCAACCAACTCAAGAACTCCACACATCCCTTCTGCATGTGCTACTCAGAAGCCTTTGAAAAGCCACACAGATAACTCAGATTTAATGCTCTTCCCCAGTGCTGAGTGAACACGTTGCTTGTGACGATGTTTTGGAATGTTAAGTACAACAACATCTTACAAAAGATTCTTCATACACAGCCAAGCCACTCAGTAACACTGTCTAACAACTTGCTGGCAAGTTTCAAGCAAGAATTAGAAGATTTCAGAGCTAACACTTTGCTTATACCTATACCTGCCTGGGCACTAATGCATCAAATATTTCCATCTGGAGTTGTACAACTCCTTCTGGGTAGCTAAGCATCAGTAATGCTCACCATGCTAAGCAGGAATGAGATTTTTACCTTATTTTAAGGTGATAATGCATTCCCTCCCCTCCCAGCTAAGTCTGCTGCAAGGCAACACCAGGAACACATTCCAGGAAGGAAGAAAAGCCTTTCCCAGGGGATGCACAAAGGCTCAGAAATGAATTCCAGGCATAATAAAACCCTCATCCCTTTGTTGCCATTTCACTGAGGTTACTGTATTTGTAGAGAGAGCTTTAAAACTTGTGAAAGGTATTCAAGTTCATATCCTTAAATGTTATTTTTAAACCAGGAGCATTATTGCAGCGTATTCCTCAGAAAGGAATGAGATCTAAGCTCTTTTGAAAGCTTAACCCATCGAATTTCACATACCTGTGATCAGACCCAGATGGTGCAGAATAATGTGGGTATTTGGTTACCAAGACCTTTCCTTTGGGCCACCCTGTGTAAGCAACCACAGTGCACAAGTTATATTCTCACTCATCTGTTGATGCCCAACTTATCAGCCTGAACATTTCAGTGCTTCCAGCCCCCAGTGAGGCATTTAAATAGGAGGCAGCAGAAGGTTTGGGGTGATGCAATTCATACAAGATTGCAGTTCCCTCACTTTGAAGGTTTCACCTATCAAAAAAAACAGAAGAACTCCTAAACCTAACATAAGAAAAGCACAGTTGCAAAACTTTTTTTTGCTAATAAAAATTCCTACGGTGCTTAGGAAATCACAAAAGCCTGATAGATCCAAACTTCACAGCTTCCTGATGACACTCTGCATTCTCTCTTCAAAACCAATCAGTATTCACAGTTACCCCTCAGCCAGCTGAACTCATTGCATTTCTAGGAAATTAAAAGAGTGGAAATAAATCACTTTGCAGATTTCCCCTTGGAATGCATGCACGAAATAATTATCAGCTCCTGGACCACAGCAGTGAACACTGCAAAGCCCTTCACACAAACAGAGCTGGGAGCACCGGCTGTCAGCGAGTTCGGAGATGACGAGGTCACCAGGTGAAGCCTAACAGGGTTTTCACATCAGTTATGGGATCCTGCTGACTTTGCTCTTCCTACTTAAGAACTCTTCCAACTTGTTTAACCGGTTGTCAACGTTCTGCTTTGCAACACAGGCCCACATCCATTCCTCATGCAAATCGGTGCAACCAGCAGCAGAAATTACAGCCTGCTGTCAAAGCTGGAGTTCACTGCAAGAAAACCAACCAGGGGCTGCTCTTCCCTTTACATTGGAGCATCCCAGGTCATGTAAAGCTATTCTGTGTTTCAGAATTAACAGAATTAAGCAGCCTGACCTTGGTTCTGCCCTGCCAGCATCTAACACAGACATGAACTGTGGCTCCATGTAGGACTGTTTGGAGAGATTGCTGCCTTTCCATGGTAAGCTCTACAAACTGTTTCTGCAGATCAGTTGGACAGCCTCTGTTTTGATTTGCTATTCTTACTTCATCCTCCACACGTATGCTGCAGGCATTCAGACCACAACGTGCCCTTTAATGCAAATTAACAATTACCTATGGAAACAATTATCTACAAAAACAATTTACTTTGAAAAACTGAGCATCTGTATTAATTCCTCTTCCTTATTTTAAACCTGATAAAGAACTAGGAAGATTAGGAGGGAGACAGAGTCACTTCTATCCATGGCTGTATATTCTTCTATTTGCCATTCCTACAATAAAAAAAGTTACCAGGTTTTCCGAGGTGCAATTCTGCAGCCCTGCTCTCAGCATGCACACACACAAACCTACACCGTGTTGTGCCTATGGAAACATCCAAAGGGAAATTCCTACATGCATATGCACAAGTGGTAACACTCAGATGGGAATTCAAAACTATGCAAAAAAAAAAAAAAAAGAAAATTACAGCTGCAATTCTTTACGATTTTTGTGAAAATTGTAACACATCCATGAAAGCAGCAGCACAGCATGGAGGAGCAGCACCAGGAGCATCAGAGCAACCATCCCAGCACCACTGCAACACAGCCCAAGCAAACCCTCTCACATCTCCAGGTTAAGGAGCTCCTTGTCCAACAGCGTAGGGAGCACTTTTAATTCTCCCAAAGCGCTATTATGAAGATTAATTAAGGTCTGAGCAGTGCTTTCAAGATCAAAACTGCTGCGTTGTTATTTATTATTAAAGAACAACAAAGTGCATTTTTGTTGCCTGCAATTGAACTTCATAGAGAAAGCAGTGAAAGCACACATGTGCTCAAGTGCACAAAGGAACTTTCCCTGCCCCAACAAGCTGGGATTTGCCTGACTGCATTTTTAGCCACCAAAAGCCCATCAGTAGAACTATACCCATCCCTTTGAAATATTCCAAAGGCCTTAAGGAATACAACCAATCCAGTTTCTCTTCTGATTCTCTTCCAGAATAAGCTCTTCCTATCAGATATTTCAGCACAGCACCTTTTATCCCTATGTGCAGCCCTAGAATTGCCCACACTCTAACATTAGCAAAGCTTCAGAACGTCTACATCAGAAATTCAGCACCTACTTTGGTTGTTTCCATTCAAAACTTATTAAATCTTCACTTCAGCTGTCAAAGCCTGCCCAGAATAACACATCCTTAGCTATTAGATTACACAGTTTGTTACGTGAAGCTTCAGAAGAAGCACAGGGAGGGAGAAGACGTTACATCTAGATCATCCGGGGGCTCTGCTTTTCTTCTTAGGCTTTTCCCCACCAGAACATGACTGATATACGTGGCAAAACGCTTTTCAGAAATGTCCACCACTGAAATCCAAGCAGAAATCCTGTGCTGCAGCACGTGCACTGCTGGGTTTTACTGGCATTTTACCTACACATTAAATCATTTACTAGAAACGTGGCCATATTTCAATTACATTTGTATTCTTAAGACATAGAATCATCTGCGTCTTGGCAGCACCTCCAGCAAACATGAAAGCTGGGTAAATTAACAAGATCTTCTTTAGAAGACAAAGCTGGAATGCCCATAACCAAGCTGTGCTTCCCCAGTTCAAACAGCTGCAACGGGAGCCCAAGTTCTCTGCATCTCAGTGCAGGGATGTAACAATGCAGATGCTTGAAGCAAGCAAGAATGGCAGCTATTGGAGCCAGAGGGCAGGGAGCACTGACAGCTGACATCACCCAGCCTGCATCACCACCTTGCTTTACAGAAACTGCTAACAAAGGGATGGGCATCTGCAAGATGCTGAGCTCCTCACCCCTATGCCAGCCAACATCACCTCCTCAGGAAACGCTTGCATTTTATTACATTACTTGCTGGCTCCGTTCCCATCACCTCAGTTTGCACTCAGAAGGTTCTTAAGATCTGCAGCACTTTCTTATTAAAAGCACAGATAGCAGATTGCGAACTTCTGTACTTTTCTGAATGCTTGCAGGAGAAAGTTGTGTTATATTTAGCAGCCATATGGCAGCCCTCCTCCACGCACGTTCTCCAGAGATAAGAGCTGACAAATTAAGTTTTCTATAACACCAATCTATACGTTTGCATTTCCTGTTTTTAATCGTAAGAGTTAACTGTGGCTTAATTCTTAAACCTGCTGTTTGACAGAAGGGAAATGCAAGGAGTTCCTGTGCTGAGTGATGGAAAGCAGGGAAGGTTTTCCTGCAGTGTAGGTGAATACGCTCAGAAAGCTTCTCAGAGCTGCTCCAGACAGCTGCATGATCCACAAATTAATACAGCAAGTCTATGAAACCGAATGGCCAGGGATCCATTGGATTTGTTACACACTTTACAACTGCTCTGTGGTGAAGCATCAGATAAAGAGCACCATGCACAGTGCAATCTTATTCAAATGAAAGGTGATTTGAGTAGCTCAGCTTGCTGCCATCCATCAGAGGGAGAAGCAGAGAGTAAAGCAACACCTGTAGTGCTGTAGAGAGCTTCAGAGATGCAGCACAACTGTTCCACAGCTCAGCTACACTTTGAGGAGCCAGGTTTCCCACACTGCAAGGCACGAGGGTGAGTTTCCCTTTAGCACAGCCTAACCTTAGAGAAACTGCAAGCAAAGGCTATGAAGAGGACAAAAGTTTTAAGAAGCAACAGAAAAGGTTTGAGATCTCTCCCCATTTGGGAAAGCAGAGTGAAGAGACAACACAAAAATCAGAATAAAATTCAACCCAGCTGCCATCCAGCCATGCAGAACCAATGGAGACAGCACAGGCAGGCAGCACACCTTGCACAGAAGGAGCAGATTCTTCAGAGCACTGATTATTCCTTCCTGCCTCCCTTGGAGAAATGAGCACCACAGAGTGAAAAGCAATTGTGAAATGAGAGTGGAGTCAGAAAGAGGAGAAATGAAATGCTTCCTAGGCCAGGATTATTTGCAGAGAATGCAAAAACACACAGGAGAGCAACAACCAAAAAAGGAAACGAGTACGTAACCAACCAGCCAGGTTTCTTCAAGAAACAAGAAGGAAGAAGCCAATACAATCATTAAAGAAAATAATAATTACAAGAAACCTCGGCTCAATAAAAAAGTAAAACCAAAAACTGATAGGATAACCATCCCTGCATGGTTGATAAGGGGACCAGTAGGAAGAACAAGAAGTCTTCCAATTAATTACTTTTCTTGCTTTAAATGTGGTCGTTAAACCCTGATGCAGAAAGATGGAGGGAACACACAGCTCTGCTCTTCTGGCAGCTTTTCCCATTCCTGAACAATTCCTCCTTCAGATGCACAGCCACAAAGGTTCAAAGGTCCCCAAAGCCTTTGTTCTCCATTCCAGCAGAGTTACAAACAAACTTTTGTTCCCGTTTCTTCAATGAAATGGGCTGCAGCAGTTACCAGGGACCTCGCCTTCATCACCAAGCTGCCTTATGCATCATTCAGCTGGAGGAGCACGGAATCAAATCTGCACTTCAGGAGTAAATTAGCAGAACTTTTTGTGAAACGCAGCTACTGATTCAGTCAATTACTGCATCAACCTCCAGCAAACACATCACACGTGGATACAGGTGAGGAAGAATCAATGCACTCTGCTATACAAGTTGTGTCAAACGATGCATATGTTTCATTTAAACTCATTCGTGAGTTCACACGAGTGAACACGTTTTACACTTTAGTGCAAAGTGAGGCCTGTCAGCAGTTCTGAAGTAACACACGTGTGTGTATACGCACTGAAAACAATAACACACAAATGCTGCAATTCTTCTAACACAGCCAGGGTGTGAGGGGGGAGATGATAACCATGGGGACAAGTTACTGGAAGCAGCACCTTAAATATAAATTCATGGTTCCTATTGAATTGGGAGTTAACTCTCTAGAGATGCTTCCTGTACAACACTAATCACAAAAGATATTCCCTTCCTCCCCCCTTTTTTTTAAATATATCATGTCTTCAGGCTACAGCACATAAGCTGGCTATTATGAAGTCTAATGAAGACATTCATGAATCATAACAAGGAGGAAAAGGGTAAATCCCAACAAATACCCAAAGGCTCTTGTAACAAAGTTATGCTCAAAGAAGGGCTCTCCAGCTGCATGCTTCATATGAGCTGGACTTGATGATCCTTATGGGTCCCTTTCAAGTCAGGATACTCCATGGTTTCTCCAGCTGCAAGGAATTCAAGCCAGGCCCCTTAGTTCTCCAAATCCTGCTGACACTTCTGTTCTCACATTAGCACCAAAAGATACCAGGCTGCTTTCAAAACACAAAGGACTGTACCTCTCATTTCCCCCCACAGCACCTGCATGCACCTTGAACACTCTGAATACTGAGAATGCACACCTATCCTCTGCCAGCAAGCATTGTCACCAAAGTAAAAACAAGATTCCATCATTTTAATAGGCATCATTTTAATAGACACTTAGCTGCTGCTAAGCATAACTCAGATAATGAGATACACAGAACATTAAACACAGTTTTCTCGAAGAAATAGGAATTTTCAAGTGAGTTATAAGAACCCAGCACCTTCCTGACAGTTATTTTGAGCAAAACTGATTATCTCAATCTGCCAGTAAGCGATGCCAAAGCTCTTAGAACACCGCCTTCCGTCCCTGCATCTCAAAAGCAAGTCACCAGCAGTAATTACATCACTGTCACCTTCTCTGCTCTGCACTGTGGGACCACGGCTGTGGGAATAGCACCACATCTGTGCTGCTGAATTACCCAACGACACGAGTTTGATTCACACTATGGGATGCCCCACGAGCACGCTTTGTCTGGAAGAAATGTTACAGCCTGCTTTATGCTTGCTGTAAGACCAAACCAAGAATAACACAGCACTGACAGTTTGCAGATCTGGTATAAAGCCTGCTTAAAAGTAAACAGAAGCACACGAGATAAACCTGAACCATCGCAGTGAGTTTATCCACACGCTGTGCTTCATTCTGTGACCCTCATGTTGGAGACCCACAGTGAGGAAATGCAGGGCCCATCTCAGGCTGCAGCTGACCAAGTGACCCTCCATCCAACAGAAAGCCTCAGGGATGTTTAAGCACTTCATTTTATCCTGAAATCCCCAAGAAGGCAGGCTCAAACTACTTCTCATCTCAGTTTAATGACTTAAACCCAGTTTTTCCCTGGTTCTTAAAGGGTTATTAATGCATATTCTAAACCAGTGCTTTTCCATCCATAAAGATGAGGGGCTGAGTTCTGGAAAGGCAAAAGATGGGGCACTCTGGGAGGAGATGGAGGGGAAGCACTGCTGCTTTCAGAGAGGGCTCAGTGAAACCAAAGCAGCAGAGGATGGGCACAAAGGGGAGGTGGCAGAGCTCCATCCAAAGACACCACGAAGCTTCTCTGAGGATTGAACCACTGAGCTGAACTTCTTAGCACTCTACAGCAAGGACTCAGAAGGATGGGCCTCCCACTTACATCAATCCTTTTTTTTTTTTTTTCCCCATTCTTTCTCAGAGAGAGCAATTAAGTTGACAAGAGGATGAATGAATCATTGATCGGTAATTTACGCTGAACTCTCCCTTCAGCTGGAGACTTCAAGCTACAGCAATAGGATTTGCTCCAAGTGCTGCAATTTGGCAATGAAAACAAAACCAAACCGAGCACGGGCTCCTAAAACGACTTCAAAGAGGAGATCTGGGGGTACCTTTTTCCTAAGCTGCGGGCTAAAAGAGGGGCAGCAGAGCCATACTGTTGTAACATCCACAGATGAGACTATAAAACCCAGATTTACACATGTCAGTAAACAGCAAGAGAACATCCAGTGAATGCCAACAGCTCAACGTCATAATCATCACTTGAAAAACAATAAATCTACTCAAATAATTAGAATGAAGGTAGCTGAGATTGTGCTTCATCAAAAAACAAAACATAAGCGCACGTATGGCGTATTTACCAAACTGATTACAGCAAACCTGGTAGCATTGGTTTATCAGCTTAAACAATCAACGCCTAATTAAGTGTGCATTTAACAACTAGGTAATAAAGTTTCTTTGCAGGGAAAATCAGATTGCAGAAGTCAACATCAGCTTAGACACGATTAACTTCCTGTCCACTGCTGGGAAAGCAAATCCAATTCACTAAATACTTCAAAGGGCAGTTTTTAATTAATTTAGCCACTTCCAAATAACGTGACGCCACACACGGATACAGCAAGCTGGTCTCATCGAGTGTATGTCCAGAGTCCAGGAACAGAAAGCATCAAACAACTGAAATACACCAAGGCTCTGTAAAGTCCTTAGGAGCAGCCTGCAGCGTGTGTGTATGGCAGAGGTCGGCAGGAGCCTTCACAGGAGGAGAACCAAGTTCAGTCACAGCTGTGTCACCTGCCACACCTGGAGCACTTCTCTCAAGCTTTTCCATTACTTTCTAAAGCAATTTCTAGGACTTGAATACACACCCTGAGTAAGGCTGATTTTGCCCGTTTCCGAGTGGCACGAGGAGGGTCACATCACCTCCACATCTGGAGTGGTTTAACAAGGGCAGAACGGAGGCAATGCAGAAAAACCGGCAGAGAAGTACAGCAAAAATACAGCAGTAAAAGCAGGACTCACATCACATCACTGCATCGACAGGCTGACAGCTTCTCTGCCTTCCTACACTTTTCACCCAACACGATAAATTGAAATTCCCTCAAGTTTCCCGGTCTTAACTGCTCAACGACAGTAATTTGTTCCCAGCTATGAGTCAAAAGCAAACAAAACCACAAAGCTAACACTGAAAAGAAACAGTTTCAACCAGACAAGCTCGAAATGAGTCGATGACCTGCAGCTGGACCTCCTCACCTTATGCCATCCTCCAAGCGCTGGTTGGCTGGGAGACCTCATTTCCACAACAATAGCTGCCTGGTAATAAGATGCTTCTCCTTAATGCCCACGGCACGCACATCCCCCGTGCCTTTGGCTCAGGGCTCACAGCCAGACAGCTCCGAGATTAGCATCACAATGGCAATGGCTATGAAAATTAACATCCTCACACCGGCCGGACCGGAGGACCTGCTTCACCACCAGGTACTAAATTGATTTTTTTTTTTTTTCTTCCTCTAGGAAAAAATAGCTGCTGATGTTCCAAGTTGAGAAACGCTGTAGTTTGGTCCTTTCACGTTACGGCATTACAGACCGCGATCCCAGCAGCGAAACGAAACAGCTTTCAAGGCAGGCACTGAAGGCACCACGCGTTCTCTCCTTACAGCTCCAAGTCGTCCACGGCGGTAGAACGAACCCAGCCCAGCTCAGCACACAGAACCCCTCCATCAGCTCGCTGTGATACCAGGCTGAGGTGCGGCACAAAGCCGTGCCCACGGGCATCGATAGCAGCCACAGCACAGCCCAGGAGAGCAATCAGCCCAAGCGTCCGGATGCAAAACCTTCAGATTTCCCCACGTTTCTTTTTGTATCTCCCCCTGCCCGCACCGCGGGATCACCCAAAATGGGATGGAGCCAACAGCTGTGACACAACAGCATCACTGATAGGAGTGTGATAAGAGGAAATGCAAAGGAAAATAACTCAGAGGCCAATATCTTCCTCTGGTTTGTGGAGAGAAGGAAGCAAATGCTGCCCAGAGAGGCTGTGGATGCCCCGTCCATCCCTGGAGGTGTTCAAGGCCAGGTTGGATGGAGCCCTGGGCAGCCTGGTCAAATATTAAATGTGGAGGTTGGTGGCCCTGCATGTGGCAGGGGGTTGGAGATTGACGATCCTTGAGGTCTCTTCCAACCCTGGACATTCTGTGATTCTGTCAAAGGCCAAGGGAACCCACAGCAATCTTTGTCATTTATACAAACACCTCTAGCCATAATAAAATAGGAAAAACACTCCTATTTTTGGAAACAGGTGTATTGAGATCCTGTTTGTTTGGAAACGGGGGAAGTTGACTGCAATCATCCCCACAATACAGGCTGACACTGCATGCAAAACAATGCATTTAAATGGCAAAGTAACATTTCTTTTTCAGAAGGAAAACTCAATGACATCACTGTACTTCCCCCACTCGCATTGCAGGAAAACAGAACTGTTCAGAACTGGGATACAGATACCTCACAGTGCATCAGAAAGATACACAACAACACTGCAATGTTCAGCTTCAAACATGCAAACAGCTCTAGAAAATCCATCCCCTCAGTGGCCAGTTTTGCTGACCTGCCTCAAATACCCTTTGCTTCTCCAAAAACTTGATAAATACACTTAAATAAACAAATCCCACATCAAGATTACAAGCTGAATTATTTAACAGCCATTTGCCTCTGGCAATGAACTAATATTTCTGTACATTATTAATTTCATATTAATACTTTCAGTTCCATTGCATCCCCAAATAGCAGGGGTTACAAAGAGCACGCTGTCAGAGCCTCTCCATTTTCCTTCTTCCATTTCATTATCTCAATCACTATATGTCCTCAAAGCAATAAAATGATTCCTCCGGATGGCTCCAGTGCATTTAAACTTCATAAAACCAGCAGACATAGAAGGATGCACGCTCTGGTACTCCATAAAACCTTTGGTAAGCCTCATGAAAACAAATCATTCCAATCACAAGAACCATTTGCTTGCTCTTTCTCATAAAGAATATGTAATAATTTACTTGCCAGTCAAAATAAATTGTTCAGTCAAGCCTAACCTAATTTTGCTAAACTACAACGAGGAGACATCTGTGCAGCAGGAATGAAATTGCATGACACAAAACAAGTCCGTGTAGAGCATTCATCCCTATTCTGTGGAAAAGGTATCTGTTCCCTGCTCAGAACTCCCACACTTGGCAGATTTACTCCTACCGCGGTCTCCAAAGCCCCACCATCCTGCTCCATGCTGACAGGAGTGCCATTTTGGGATCTCTCCATTCATCTCTCTCTTTCTTGAAATGAAATAGCACGTTTTAAGGTTCTACCTCCTTGTCTTTTCACATATTCCAATGAATTGCATTCTTCCCAATGACAGCGTTGACCAACACCACAAATTGGGACGGAGCGGAGGCCACCCAAGTCTCTGTCCAAAGTGCTGCTTTCTGCACTACCTCATGTGGAAAGTACAGAAGCACAACATAAAATGATTTGATCCCATCACCCTCTTATAATCAGAAGGCCATCAATCCGGTATGAAGCAGGAGATTGAGATATGAGACAGATTCTTTGCAGAGAAAGAGATGGGACGGCAGGGACACGCGGGCACAGGCAGCAGTGCTCCATCCCTACAGACAGCCGTGGTCAGGGATGGGGCTCTGAGCAGCAGATGGGGCTGTGGGTGTCTCTGTGCATTGCAGGGACTGGGACCAGACAGCCTTTGTGTCCCTTCCAACACAAACCGCTCTACGAAACCAGCGATCTAACTACGAACACACTCCCAAGCTTCAATGCATACCTGAAGCCACAATTCACCCCCCAGCACTACGGATCCTCCCTTTGAAGACCCAACACCGCCATCCCCACCGCACGGAGCGCTGAACCAAACCGGAGAGGCCAACCCAGCCCGATGCACCCAACGCCCTTCCCGCAGCGCATTGCCTGCAATCCGAGGGGCAGCTCCGGAACCACGGGATGTGCGGGGATCCCCCCGCATCGAGGAGAGGGGTTTTAAACGGCTCTTTGTGCGGGCCCGCGGCACAAAGGGCGCTGAGCACAGCGGAGGATCCGGCACGAGGCGGGCGGCAGCGGCGCAGCTCTGCGCACCGAGGAGCCCCGAGCGCACAGCCGCGCGCTGCGCTCCTCCAAACCGCCTCCGCGCCGCGATTTTCCGATGGAAAACAAATAAAAAAATAATAATAATTTAAAAAAATAAAGATTAAAAAAAAAAAAAGCAAGGACAAAAATCTCAGGAACCCACAGGCAGGAGATGGAGCCTCGCGGCGCTGTTCCTTCGCTCCCCGCGCGGAGCAAACGCGGCCCCGAGAGGCAGCGCGGCCGTCGGCGCTGACAAAGCCCCGCACCCCCCCACTCCTCCCCGCAGCGTTCCGTTCCGTTCCGCCCCGCTCTCACCTCGCCCCGCCGCAGCGGAGGCCCTCCGCGCCGCCTACCAACCGCGTGCCGCCTCCATGGTCGCCGTCCGGACAGGTGAAAGGGCGACGGGCGCCGAGCCGCCGGGGGACGCTCCGGGAGGGGGAACCGCATCCAACCGGCACACACCCCCCTCACACGCGCGTTCCCCGGCGCAGAGAAAGGCTCCGTGCTGAACCGGGGCCCATGCGCGTTGCTTCTGCCCTCCCGGCTCCGCCCCGCCGCCGGGGAAGGGCGGGCGCTGCGCGGCGGCGGAGGGTGGGAGGGGGGCGGCTGGGTCGCGCGCGTGATGGCGGCCGCGGGGTGGGAACGCGCGGCGGTGGAGCGCGAGAACGCGCGGCGGGGCGGGGGCGTGCAGGGTGCAGGGAGGATGCAGGGTGCGGGGGGGCTGCAGAGTGCAGGGAGGATGCAATGTGTGCAGGGGGCTGTAGTGCATGCAGGAAGGGTGCAGGAGGGTTGCAATGCTTGCAGGGGGGTGTAGGATGCAGGAGGGATGCAGTGCATGCAGGGGGGTTGCAGGGTGCAGGGAGGATGCAGTGCATGCAGGGGGGTTGCAGGGTGCAGGGAGGATGCAGTGCATGCAGGGGGGTTGCAGGGTGCAGGGAGGATGCAATGTGTGCAGGAGGCTGTGGTGCATGCAGGAAGGGTGCAGGAGGGTTGCAATGCTTGCAGGGGGGTGTAGGATGCAGGAGGGATGCAATGCTTGCAGGGGGGGTGTAGGGTGCAGGGGGGATGCAGTGCATGCAGGCGGGCTGCAGAGTGCAGGAAGGATGCAATGTGTGCAGGGGGGCTGTAGTGCATGCAGGAAGGGTGCAGGAGGGTTGCAATGCTTGCAGGGGGGTGTAGGATGCAGGGGGGATGCAATGCTTGCAGGGGGGGGTGTAGGGTGCAGGGGGGATGCAGTGCATGCAGGGGGGCTACAGAGTGCAGGGAGGATGCAATGTGTGCAGGGGGCTGTAGTGCATGCAGGAAGGGTGCAGGGGGGATGCAATGCTTGCAGGGGGGTGCAGGGTGCAGGGAGGATGCAATGTGTGCAGGGGGGCTGCAGTGCATGCAAGAGGGGTGCAGGGTGAAAGGGAGGATGCAATGTGTGCAGGGGGCTGCAGTGTATGCAGGAAGGGTGCAGGGGGATGCAGTGCTTGTGGCTAGGGGATGCAGGGTGCAGGGGGGATGCAATGTGTGCAGGGGGATGCAGGGTGCAGGGAGGATGCAATGTGTGTAGGGGAGATGTAGCATGCAGGGGGGATGCAATGCCTGCAGGGGGCTGCAGTGCATGCAGGGAGGATGTAGTGCATGCAGGATGCAAGGGGGATGCAGTGCATGTGGAGTGCAAAGGGGCTACAGTGCACAGGGGTCTCTTGTGCATACAGGTTGCAGAGGGCCTGAGGTGTGTGCAGAGTGCAAGGGGAGCTGCAGGGCATGCAGAATTCAGGGAGCTACATGGGGTGTACAGAGCATGCAGGGTACAAGGGGAGCTGCAGTGTATGCATGGAGCAGAGGGGCTGCAGTGTACTTAGAGTGCAAGTAGCCTGCAGCCAGTGGGAACAAGGGCTGCAGCAGGGGTGATCTCAGTGCAGCAGGGTGACTGAATTGCATAGAAGCCTGGGAGCATCAGGTGGTGAGGGTGCTGGGTTTTTGCATGGGCAGTGAGGTCAGGGTGAGTGCTTCATCTTGATCCTGAGCCTGAAGCTTGAGGCCAGACTGGGAGAGGGAGAGGTGGAAATCGCAAGTGGATCAAGCAGGGCACTGAGGGCAGTGTGGTTGTTTGGGGCTGTCCGTGCAGTGGCAGCAGGAAGAATGGAGCCATCACCCTTCTAAGCTGTGCTCTGGGAGCTGACCCCAACTGCTCATAATGGCAGTGTGTTTCATAGATGCTTTACTGTACCATCCGCATTGTCAGAAACACATGACTTGATTTTGCTGGCTGTACACAACGTGGAAAATCCTTCCTGATAATTATCCCTGCCATTTGGTGACCGCAGAGGTTAAACATCTGACGGCTGCTGTGCATTTATTCCTTCATTGCAAAGCAATTGCTCTGCCTGCACTGTGGGCCCCGAGGCACAGTGGGGAACAACCCTGAGCTGTGTTGGCATAATGTACCTGGGCTCACATGGGCTGCAGTGCGTGCTGACCTCCTGCTGACAGCAATGCTGGCATTGCAAAGGCAACATGAAATGATGACTGAAGGCCATAAGGAGGGCCCTGGGCAGCCTTGGTGGGGGGCTGCCAGCCCACAGCAGGGGTAGATGATCTTTAAGGCCTTTTCCAACCTAACCAGTCTATGGTTCTATGATTCTGTAATAAGCACGCAGAAGTTCTGAGTTGCGAGCTTTAATTTCAGAGAACAATGGCTCTGAGACATGAGAACTGCTTCATGGCAGCGTGTGATGCAGCAGATGCCAACAGGCAGAACTGTGGTTGAGGACATGGGTGGGTTTGGGTTTCCTCTCTAAGGAGACAGCGAATGGCAGAGGTATCAGACAGCATCCCCTGGTGTGGGGACAGGAGCTGTGTGGGCTAATAAAAGAGGATGCAGAAAGTGTATAAATTAAGATGATGACAAGGCAAAGGCATGTGATTTATTGTGCTGCTGTGTGTTACTGACTACAATTCTGATCCTGTCAGACCTGACAAGTTAATTAGGATGAGCCAGGACTGTACCCACATGGCACTGCTGATAAAACCTTGGGGCTCTGGAAGCAGCTCAGTTCACTCCATATATAGGAGGCTGCAATCTGAGTAACGTGCAGGGCGATCCCTATCCATGCAGGGCTGATGTGAGTGGCTCAGAGATGCCCAGAGCATCCCGAGGTGACAGAGCCTTCCCCTCTTCTGGAGATGCCATCATCTCTTTTGTGGTTTCAGCTCTCCCTTGTTTTGACTGGCTGTCGCCGCGTGATGTTGGTAGGGCTTCTTTGTTGCTCTTCCCATGCAGAGCATTTTTCATTATGTCTGTCTAACTAAAACCAAATGGTGGGCTGCACATGGGAATGCAGCTTGAGAAAACTGCAGATCAGAGAAAGGTCCTGGCTCCGTGCTGAGGATCCCTGCTGCACTGCCCCAAACTGCCTCCCCCCAGAAGCTCCTGGTGGGCGGTTTGCAGCTCACTGCTGCCATTTTTTTTTTTTTTTTTTTTTGTCTGAACATCCTTGCTTTTAAAGAATTGTAACAAAGGGAAAATGCTTTCCCATCCCAAACTTTCTCTCTGCTTCTTGTTTTCTCTCTATCCTTCCTCGTGCTCATTTCGTGGAAACATGCAGAGGTTCTTCCCGATGCCAGGAATCTCTCCAGCTGCAATGGGCAGTGAAACACAGAGCCTGTGTGAGCAGCTCACCCCAACAGGAAAGGACTGATGGGAGCTGCTCCAGCCCGTTCCATGCAGAGATTGCTGCTGGGAGCCCCGAGGGTCCGTCTGCCCTTCTCCTGTTGGTCTGAAGGTCATCCACCCAGTCTCCTCATCCAGCAGTGAGCCATTGCTTCCAGGGGCAGCACCCAGCTGTACTCAAAGGGTGCTGGGCAGGAGTGTGGCCTTTTAGTTTCAGCTGATAAAAAAATGGGACGTGGTATCAAAAGTGATGGAATTCAGTATCACAAGTGTGATTGGTTTTTTTCTTCCCTAGCGAGGATTTCACTGAACCACAGCATTTGTCACTTAGTCCCATTTTTTACCATTGAAGAAAAGCTCAAGGAAAGGGAAGAATAGGATTTTTCCTGACTTAGAACTGGGTCTGTTTATCTGCAGCATCGGTGGGAAGCTGCCCCAGCTCTGCCCAGGGAAGCTGCAAAGCAGTGCTGTTGTGTTGCCACAAAGCTCCACTTTGCTCCATACAAGCAGCCTGGCCATGCTTTGAGAAGATGCTCACATGTGATAATGCCGTATCTTTCCTTCTGTGCCTTCACATCCTTTGGCTTTTAAATATTTTCCTGGAATCAAACAATTTCCCACTCCATTAGAATTATTACTATGCTGCCACCTCTGTGGAGACCTGTGTATATGGTTAAAGAAAGCAGTAAGAAATATTAGGAGTGTAACTGACTGGATAGATTTTTAAGGCCCTGAGCCTCTTAGGGTTTCCAAGATATTCTTAGTGTGTGCGAGGAGGCCCTGGGACTGTGCAATAAAGGTCAAGTAGGTACAAACTCAAATAGAGCAGAATATAACTTTCTGCTGCAGTCTGTCCCTTTGGTGGTCAAATCCACACAGCTGAGTGCACAGCCTGCAGAATGGGATTCTCCCACTTGTTGGGCTTGTTTCTCCTTGCATGGAAATGTGATGCTGTGCTTAGGATAGGGTAACATTGCTCCTTTGCTTGCTCTTTCATCCCCCATTCACAGTCTCCAAAGCGCTCCTGGTGTTTTGCTGCCGTGGAACTGCTGTGACAGCAGCTGGCTGCCTGCGTCCAGCACAGGAATGCTTCTCCAAGAGAGCAAACTTAGGGCAAGCACACTGCAGCTGGTGCAGCCTGCTGGGGGGGAGGTGTGGCTGCATTGCAGCCGTCGGCCTGTTTGCACAATTCCTTTCTTTAGGCCACTTGTTCCCCACTTCCTTGACGCTTGCAGACTTGCCATTGTTTTGGATACAGGTCTCGCAGCTGTTAGATGGGCACTGTGGGAAGAACTGAGAAGGATACAGACTTAAAACATTGTAGCACAGCATCAAGTGCATGAACATAAGGGAATACAGCTCAGGGAAAGCTGGCAGAGCCCTGGAACACAGCACTGCCACACGTTTGGGACCAACCTGGGGCAGCCGTGGTGAAGCTGTGTGCTGCCTTTGCTCAGCAGTTTCTCAGCTGGGAAAGAGGATCTGATGCACTGTGTGATGGGCACCAGACATGCAGGACAGACCAGATCCCGGCTTGTTTTCTAAGCTGCTCACTTAACACTTCTCCCCGTCTTATTCAGTGCAAATTAGGTTGTGCAATACTCGTGTATTTATGACTAACTGTACGCGGCCAGAGCTGCCGGTTTCTATTCGCGTCTCTCCGCTGCCCGCAGTGTGAGCACAGCAGGTTGCATTGGGCCAGAGGTCTCACCACACAAGTTGGATGGGGATCCTGCAAGAAACGCAGCCCTGAGTTCTGTCCTTCCAGTCACACCTGCTGAACTGCATCCTGCAGGGAGCAAGTGGGATGGGGACGTGGAGGGCTGTGAGCACAGGCACTGGAAATGCCCGCTGGTCCCCACTTGTAGCACAGGCCTCCTGCCTGGGAAGCACCTCAAGCCAATGGAAACTTGCTGAGATTTTTCCCCCAGTGTGCAATTTTGTAGTACCATAACACAAAAAACTTATGTTCTGGGGATGCTCAAGTGAAAAGCATAACAGCAGCAGGGGCTGAATGTGGAATATGGGCACAGGAACATGCAGGCGGTGAGACCTCCATGTTTCAATGCATGCCATGTTAAACTTCCATTTATTACTTTCTTAAACTGGAGTACTTCAGCATGCTCCATCATCTCTTTGGCCATGAGCTCTCTGACAGCTCACGGTGTCCGCTTGCAGCAAATGCTCCCACTGAGAGCTCTGCTGCCCATCTAGGCTTCCACCTGCAGTTGTGTTTCCATACCTCAAACCCAAAGCTGGGGCAGCCCCAGCTGGTGCTGCTGACTTCTGAGAGAGGGAAATTCAGTTGCTGCTGTAAGTTCCTGTTGCTCAGCGCTGCACAGGAATTAGTGCTGCAGGTTTATTTGGAGGATAAAAGCATCTATAAATATGTATAAATTTCTGCAGCTATTATTAGAACAGGTATTTAAATCTTCTGCTGGTTGGGTGTCCCAGATACAAAGTGATGGGAGCAGGAGAAACCTCCTCTTGCAAATGAGATATTTGGTAATGTTTCATCATAGGTGTTGCTGCTGTAAATGTATTTTCTAGGGCTGGGCATGCAGTTACACTCTGCCAGTCACAATCAACCATTTATCTGATCTTCTGCAGAAGTTAGAAATGTGTTACTTCACAAGTGTAAATCTACATGGCAAGCTGGCTGTGCTGTGGGCATTTCATAAAAGAAAGAGCTCTGGGAGGGTTTTTCTGTTTTAGTGCACATCCTTTAGTCAAGATTACCAATAGTTTAACTAATGTAGTACTTAACCAGGAGTTGAACACTAGGTTAGTACTCATCCATGGGCCTGAGCACTATGGGCACCAGGGCTGTGGTTCTGGCATCTCCTGGGAGCAGAAGGTGTTTGTTGCTGATGCACATTGGAATTTTGGCTGTTGGCATCAGCTACCCTCAGAGGATTGGGATAGGAGAGGGAGAAGTCCTCAGTGGAGGAAAAAAGCTAGACTAAATCATGTGTCAGTTGGTAGAACAGACAAAAAGGAAGTGATGAGAGCTGTGCATGAGAGACGTGTCACATTCCACCCAGAGCAGGCGTGGTGTTTCCTTCTGGCTCTTTGTTTCTTTGGGGCACAGCAGTTACAGGGGTGAGTAAAACTCTGTCTGCATAAGAAATGTCCCTCCCAAGGACAGCCCCAGCTGTGTTCTATGCATGCCAGTTCAGATGGTGCAGATCTGTTTTCCCTGCTCTGTCTGGGGGTGGGTGGGAAGTACATCTCCCTGCATCTGGAGATGTGAGAGAAGTGCATCCTTGTCAGCTGTGGCCCTTCTGGAGCTCAGTTGTGCTATGGAAGCTCTCAGGCTGTCCTTGGAGCAGAGCCATGTGCTATCAGTCCCCTGAAAATCCAAGTTGATTTAATATGTAGGTCAGAAAACACATCCCAATTTATTTAATAGATGAGAGTTTTGTTGCCTAATTTTATATCACTGGGGTTGCTGACCGTTTTTGGAGGTAATACAATGATAGCTTGAAGGTAATGTAATAGCTTTGTTCTCAGCACAGGGACTAAGGAAGGCAGCCAGGTATCACTGCCCCACGGGCAGGTGCAGCTCTCATTTCCAGTGGCATTAATAAATAAAGCACTTGCTGGGGAATTGGGTTATGTCTGAGCATTGCTGTGCAGGGAGAAGAATAACGAACAAGGAGCAGAGCTTCAGAGCAGAACCCACCTGTTGTGTCTAAGTGGGCTGAGCACAGACAGCACATGCATCTCTGCTGTGATTCCAAACCAGAAATTAAGGCAGAAATCCTATGGGGTGTTCCCCTCCCTGCACTGTAGCCCTATACTTTCCTCACCTTGCAGCTGAGGGCTGGGGGCTGTGCTGCACCCACCCTGGGCTGCCTCGCAGCACTGAGCACTTTTGCCTCTGAAATTAAAAAGATGTCTGGATCTGACTGAATCATACTTCATTATCTCAGCGGGCAGCAGATTTAGGAGCTAGATCTGAGCATTTATTAGATTGTGTGTCTTCTGGGGATAGCTAATTTTTTTTTTTTTTTTTTTTATCATCAGATTCTATGACTTAGCATCGTAATTAGCTGTTAGACACAGAGGCTCCAGTCAAGAGCTGCTTTTTTCTTTTTTCTTTTCTTTTTCTTTTTTTCTTTTTTTTTAAGCCTGCTTGTTCCAAGAGCTTTTCTGTTCTCATCTGTATGGCAGTTTTGCAAAATTCAGTGCCACATAGCCAATGAAAATGAGACCTGCAGTTAATCCATCAAATGTGCACTGCGAGGAGGAGCTGCTCCATCACTATGGGATGTCTGGTAGGACTACAGGCACTGCTTGTTGGCTGGGGATCTGTGTGGTGTTGATGCCAGGGATGGCACCCAGCATTTGTGAGTGTGAGGAGCAGCAGGAGCTGATTCCCTGCCCTTCCAGCAGGTAGAAAGTCAGCAGGCAGCGAGGGGTTGGGAGGGAAGCTGTGAAGGAGAGCAGCATGAGAGCAGTGCCCTGAGCTGCAGGATGCATTCAGCCCTTGCTTTGCCATAGACAAACACTGGTCGCACATCCTCACTGTGCTTTGCCTTGGCATCCATAGAATAACTCCAATATTTTGTGCTGAAGGGAGACCTTTCTGGATGCTGCAATATTAGGGTATCTTGTTGCTTTGTCACAGAAGTGACAAAAAACACACAGAGCACAGAGTGAGCATTGATGCCCTTTCAAATGGAGCTCTTCTCTCCTGTGATGGTTTATTGCACAGGAAGGAGCATTGCTGCCTGGCTCTCCCTCAGCCCTATGCCTCCATTGATCACAGTTTACTTCAGAGACCATTTATCTCACTGCCTTGTGTTCTTGGATCAGATACAACACCCTTTGGTTCCTGTTGTCCTTTTGTCTTTGTTTGGCTCTAAACACGTTGTTCCCTGAGCACGGGCCCAGCTTCCCATCTCTCCCATGTGGCATCCAATCAGGGATATTGGGTCTGAAGCAATTAGTTAACGAGCACTGGCAAGCTCTAGGAGAACTGGGGCTGTTGATGAGTGTTTCAAGCCTTGTCAGGGCCTCTGTTCTGCTTTGCTCTCAGCTCTCCTCCTGTCTTTTCCAACCGCATCAGCTCACATCATCACACAAACCCAAATCCCTGGGCTGTGCTTCAGCTTCAGATGGAGTTCTGGATGGATGATGGATAAATAGTCTGAAGTGATGATGCACCCACCACTGTTTATTTTTCTTCTGTCCCCAAATCAAAGATGATTTTTTTAAATCTCCAAATTATTATTGTTATTCTGTGGGAGTGATTAAAATTTGGATGCTATTGCTGGTAGTGTGGAGGACTCTGTCTGGTAGTTGGAGTCCCCTGGCACAAAGCTTTAAGAAATCCCATAGAGATGAGCAGTGATTTTGGAATGCTGCAGGCTGCTGGCAGGGTGTGGGAGTCAGACCTGAGGGTCTCAATCTTTTTGGAGCAAGCTTTCAATGATTATTTCTCAATGGAAAAGGGGAGGAGAAACACAGTTACTTATCAAGAACAGAGACAGAAAAAGAGCAGCAGGACAGAGGGAGTGTGGAAGTAGGTCAGATGCATTGCAGACTGAAAAAAAAATCATTATTATGATTAGGGGAGATTAAGGAAGGCAGGGGCAAACAGCATCAAAGGAATCCAGTTTATCAAGCCATTTAAACAGGAACGTTCCTTGCAAAGCAAGTTTTCCATATGGCACTTGGGAGCAAAATGAGTGTCCTGTGTTACATGCTCATCTATCTCTGAATCCTTAAAGAAACTGATTTAGCTGTCGTGAGGAGTTAATGCTGCAGGAACTGTTGCCTGCCCTTTATTGATGGAGTTCTTCCTCTTAAATGTTTCTCTTTTAAAGCTGTAATTATGCACTCAGGTCCCTGGTGAGGAGAGCACCCAGAGCACTGCTAGCACGTGCTGACAGCTGGACTGAATGGTTCCTGCACTGCTTCAGGTGCTTTGCATATAATGCAGATTCTCATTGTAGTGACAATTTATGTGTGAATTTATCTAATGTGAGGACATAAAGAACGTTTGCAATGACAAGCAAAGTCATTTCCCATCACTCCAGAGCAGCCAGAAGTTTGGGAGCTCTGACCAGCGTTCCCTGCATCACTCTGTCTCTCTTCCTCTTCTTGTTCTTTCAGCTCTAGCTGTGATGCTCACATGCTGTAGCAGCAAGGTGTTTTGTTTTGGTGGGTTTTGCTTGTTCTGTTTGCACCTGGGCAGAAATGGATGCTGAAACCTCAGGCTTAGCTCTGCGAGAAGAAAACATTCTTCTCCCCAGCATGTTCTTGTTGCTGCCTCCAACAGTGGACCTTCTGACTGCTCATTAGTCTCCTATTCCTGTCTGGGAGGAATTGGTGTCTGAAGCATGCTGAAGCCATAAAGCAGCGGCTGCCCATACAGCTGAAGGTGCAGCTGGTGGATTCTCAGCCTTCTAAGCCACAAGTCGCCCTTCCTTTCTGTTCCCTCTGTGATCTATGGCCCCGATACAAGTTAACACTTACGTTGCCAGCTGCCTGTCCCATTGCAGCTCTGACAGAGCTGCCTTTCAGGTCCGAGCACTGCCCCAACTGACTCTGCAGGGCAGAGCTTTGATGGGAACACCCTGCCTCTCTGTTTAGGCAATAGGGTGATTGCGTGGGGAAAGCCTTCCCCCCCCCCCCCCCCCCCAGTCTCCCCTTGGGTCACTTCCAGAAGTTGGTTTAAATGTTGAAACAAGATACTTATCCTTCTGTTTGGATGAAACTCCAGACCATTATGTTTTTATGCATGTTGAATGAGGCCTCGCTACCACAGCTTCAGCTCATTTACGTTGGTGTAGAGTTTCTGGGTCAATAAAGCTGTGCTAAATTATACCTGGTGAGATGTAGCCTCCCACTGCTAGGTGGCTTTTTTGCCTGAAAATACAAGGTGACTCAATGTCAGTGGTCTCCTGTTGCTGTGGTCGGGTGCCCTGTGATAGCTGTGGTGTGATGTTGCAAGGTTTGGCGTTTCAAAGTATCCTTGCACCATTGGGTATCCATCCACACTGATGGCATGTGGGTTTGGAAAGAGGGACAACCACAAACCAGCACACTTAAAACACTTTAACTGTGTATTGGAAAGCAATAAGGAGAAATTTGGCCTTAGCATAATTGGCTGAAGAGCTGGACTCTCTTCCAAAGTCCATCACTGCCTCCTGTGACTTCCTGCCAGCTCTGTGTGCTTGAGAGCTCCCTTCATCTTAAGCACAGGTCTTAGAACTAAAACTGGTGTGCCCAACATTTCCCATCTACCAAAAGAAAAAGCCCAACCCGCTGACAGTGCTTTAGGACTCGGTGTTTGTGGAGAACACTGCAGTGCTTTGAGAACTGCTGAATTAATGGCAAGGCTTGCCATTATGCTTGTTGTGCCACCTTTAAGCTGTCAGATTGTATAAATCTCAGTAGATGCCTTAAAGCCCTGCGTGCAGATGAAAGCTTTCCAAAGAAACAAATTCCCCTTTCCTTCATCTTGGAATAACATTTCATAATTGCATGGGAAGATAGGAGGGCTATTACTAAAAGGGATGTATAAAGGAATAGGAAAGAACCTAATGCAGCATGGCAAAAAGAAAAGATATGAAACATCCATTGACAAAATGATAACGTAACACAAAGTGTATTACACTGTGTTGCCAGAACTGTTGTAACATTGGTGATGTACCTGTTGGCACCCTTTGCTTTCCCAAACTCCTTGCTAGAGCCTGGCACAGAGCTTCTCCTGAGCTTTCCAAGGCTGTGTGCTGCACTGCACTGCAAATGGCTGTGACACATCTGCAGTGTTTTGATGAAATTCCTGAAACCAAAATCACCAGTGCTGCAATTATTCCTCATGTAGATGTCTTAATTACAGCACTGAGATGTTATGGGGTTAATTAATTGTCGCTTATTAAGTGCTCTGAGACTATTGAATGAAAGATGCCACATATATGCAAAGGGCCATCAGGAGTTATTGCCAGCAGCGCTTCCAGTTATTTGTAGGCTAAAAACATTTCATTGTGAAATATTACATTTGCAGTCTAGTGGCGTATTTCAGGTTGCAAGATAAAATCCTATGTCTACACTTTGTGTATGCATGCTCTGAACTTGTGGGAGCACTCCCATCAGTTTCTATTGGAACAGAAGAGGTTGAGTGGGAGGAGGTTCCTCAGCTTTCGGTACAACCAGTAGGAAATGGCAGAACTCCCAGGAATATTGGGATACTGGCTCCAATTTCATGATATTTAAGCAATGGTCATTGAGCAGCATTCCTCTGTACCTGTGCAGCTATTGCAGTTGCTTTACCTTTGGAGCTGCCTTCTTTTTAGGCTCCTTCCTAAGTATTTTCTCTAACGGCAGCTGCTGTAGCCTTGCCTGTGGGCATGGCCAATGTATCTGTGCTGAAACCCAGGCTGCATAAGCTCTGGTATTTATCCTGGCATGCTGTGCTATGTCTAGAGAGACAATTCATCAGTTCTCAGTACTTAATAACTCAGCTTGTCAAAATATGAGCTGTTCAATTACTGGAATTTCTTTCCTCGTTTCAGAGATCTCTCTGTTCCCTGTGCTCCTCCTTGCCACATTTATTCTTTCTTTTATTAAGGAAGAAATGCTTCTGCTCATGAGAAAAAGCACAAAGTGCCTCAGAAAGGTTGGGTCCATTCCTGTCTGTCCAGTATTTGTCTCCATCCCATTTACTGTGGAGTTTGTGAAGTCTGTAATGCCTAGAAGTGGAAGGGGTTCTTTGGTGGCAGTGATGTTGTCAATTAGTTTTGGTTTTGCATCACTGCTGTTGTGCTACACACTGTTCAGTCTGGGAACAAAGTCTCATGTGAAGAGTAACCCAAATGATGGATAATCCAAATGATGGATAATTATGAAAAGCACGGAAGGGTATCTGAGAGGTTCCTCCCAATTCACTGGCATTACCCCCTGGGAAGTTTTCAGCAACTGTAATGGGCTGAAAGCTTTTCACAAGGAAAAGCTTCACCACGAGGAAAGACCAAAATTCCAGACTGACAGCTCAGTGTGATCTGTGTTTTGTGTGATTTGGCTTTGCTTCCAAGAGAATGAAGAACCACAGGTCGGGTGTTTGAAGGCACCAGTGGCTTCTGAAGGTGCAGGACTAGTTGTGTGCAGCTCACAAGCGGGATTCAATAAGTCTGATCCCATATAAACCTCCTTGGGAAAGGCTGTTGCCATTCTCCTGTGAGCACAGGAGGCAGCACTGCCAGGCTGAGGTGTGCAACTGAGAATCCGAGGTGTTTCTGCAGGACAGGTGGTAACTGAGATACCCCACTGCTCATTCAGCAAGTCAGGGAAAACTCCAACAAGGATGCAGTTCAAAGTTAATTATATGATACTGCAGTCTGGATCTATGATAATATTAGCAAGGAAATAGGGAAACCTGGCTTCAAAAGCAGGACTGGCAAGGAAGTTAGGGCAGATCTCATTGCAGAGCTTGCATACCTTGAGCTGCTCAGTCGTATGAAACATTGCAAATGTTATGGCTTATAGCAAAGTACATTTGACACGGCTGATGGAGAAGTATGGCTGAGAGAAGAACATTTGTCTCAGTTACTGCTACAGCCCAGAAAGACAAAAAAATCCTGTGCTGCAGTTGTTTCGACTCAGAATAATTATCCTCCTTTGCACGCTCTCTCTTTCTTGGACTCTGTTCACCTGTCAGCCAAGGTGAGCTGCTGGGCAGAGCAGAGTGAGGATGGCGTGGTGCCCATCCTTGTAAGTGAAAGACTATTATATTAAATCTTCCTGGACTGTGTGTTTCAATTTCTATTGCTCTAGGGGATCTGGAATCTGAAGCAGCCAGCAGAGCAGTCCTCCTGCTCTCAGAGGTGTCTGCTGGGTGGAAATGAACCATAGTGGCCAAATTCTGCGGTCCATTGAGCCCACACAATTAATTTTCCCATTATGGCTGTGTGACACAGCAGTCCCCCTGCATGAGGTGCTGCGTGTGTCACAGGAGACCCCAAAAGACTCATTTCCCAAAGGCATGGCAGAAATGCAAACTCTTTTCCTACAGCTGAGTTATCACACAGTGACTTACTAAGGGCGGTACGTAAAATCTGCAGTATCTGGTTTGCTATCTTACCCATTAAACCGTTCTTCCTGCCCATATTCAGCTCCTGCCCGTTGGACTGAAGTGATGGTAAAAGCATCTGCAGTGTGATTAGCAGTCTGGGTGCAAAACAGCCATTCCACAAGGTACTGTGATGGTCTGTTGTATCACTCCTGCCTCAGCTGCACACACCCCCACCACCTCGTCTCTATTTTTGCTGCTTACTCAGCAGGTTCTAAAGCAGATTTGAAGCACAGATGAAAGCAAACAGCCCGAAAAGTGCTGACTTCTCAAAGCTGCACCTCATCGCACCAGCACCCAGGGACAGCAGTGCACCCATCAGCCTCCTCTGAGCAGACTTTCATCTCCATCTGAAGGCAGACACGTGCAAAAGGGAAAGCAATTTACTAACAGCAATGCTAAAAATAAAATGCTTAGAAGAAAGAACACCTGATCCACCATAAATTAGGTAACATACAGAACAAAGAGCAAAAAAAGCAAAACCATGGTCCTTTTTTTTTCCCTTTCTATGAATATATTTTTTACAAGCTTTGATGGACCAGACTGTGATATTAAACCTCTCAGGGCTGGGAGGAATGGGATGTGCAGCCACTTCTCGTGTCTCTCATTGCTCAGAGGTGCTCTCTCTCATAGTTTTGTACCCTTGGGTGGAACAAACCCAGTCAGGCAGTTTCAGTGAGATGGGGAACATGTCTGAGAGCCTGAATCCAGACCTTTGTTTTCCTGGAAGCCCTCTGGCATTCCCAGTGATAACACCCTGCTGCTCCTGCTCTTATTTGCTGTGAGCTCCTGCAGTCCCCTTTGTGCAAGCTCTGTGCACTGGGATTCAGTGATGCTCCTTACACAGGACTGGAGCTGTCAGTATCTTAGAGAGGACAGTAATACTGACTCTTCCAGTGGTGTTCCTTTAAACTGATTTAATGTTTTCAATGCAAAATCTTGTGGGTCATATATGTAGCTAGGTCAGCATTCTTCCCTATTTCATATCTGGAAAAACTGAGATACAGGAAGGGCAGAGGACTTGCTCAAGATCATGGAATGAGAGCTGAGTGTGTCAGGAACAACAAGAAGATGGCCTGATTTGGGGCCAATTAATGCAATGCTAAATTCCCCGTATTTCCCATAGTTTTTCTCCTGGTATGAGACGTTCAGCTGCTCTGCTTTTATTACCAGAGTGCTTATTTATCCCCTTTCCAGAGGGAAGATGGATTTGTGGAAAACCCCGTGGACCTCTGGGGTTGCTATAAAGCACTTCTTAAAGACTAAGGGCTTGTCTGGCTTGTTCCCATTTCTTTTACTGTGACCTGTGAAAGAGCCCCTAAAGGGGAGAGAAGAGAGGATGTGATGCTGTGACATGTGGCTTAGAGTGCTACAAACCAACCCTTGCTGTAGGGCTCTGGAAAAGGGAGGAGAGACTGTCAGAACAGGAGAGAGGGCTGTTGTGAGTGGGAAAAGAGGGGGCTGAAATGGAGGGAGAGACAGAGATGGGAAGAGGGCTAGAAAAATATGCGAGCACGAGAGGTTCAAAGACATTCCTTGGCTTCTGCCTCCTGTGCCTGTGCTGGCTCAGCCAGTGCTGAGGCCTGAAGACCTCTCTTAATCTACATTTCCTTTTCCTCTTTCGCTGGGAATGGAAGAGTCATGTGTAAGTGACCCCTCTCTCCCCCTCTTTCCCTCTCCGTTTCCTTTCCCAGCAGTGTCTCGCTGGGATACGCGGCCATCTGGATGTTTATTGCAGCGTGAGCTGAACTATAAGATGTATTCTCTGGAATCCTGGTTTTATGATTTCTCTACCATTCCTTTGCATTTTCCACATGGCTCACGTGCCCCCCTTGAGCTACAGTTGCATCAGTGCTCTTTGTCTTGATGTACTTTCATGTTTCCTCCTCTCCCCTGAGCTTCTCAACATTCCTCTGTAGTTTCTATTATTTTTATTCCTTTTTTTTTTTTTTTTTTTCCTCGTGTTTCTATGCTTCCTGTTAGCACCATCCCACTCCAAAGCAGTTCCCTGTGCAGAAGCACCACCTCTCCTGCTATGATCCCATCCATTTGGGTCGGGTTGTTGACCTCAGGGCATTGCTGGAGGCGGAAGGGGAAGATGCAAATGATTCCAGAGGAAGTTCAGCCCTGAAGTTCAGCACTGGGATAATGGCAAGAACCCTTAGCCTCTCTCCCTTTGTGCTTTGAGGAAAATGCATAGCACAGTGTGCTTAACTCCTTCACTTCCAGAAGCAAGCATCAGTGCTGGGGAAGAGATAAGGGAACCAAAATGATTGTCTTCCATGAGAAGTCTTTATTCTGTATCTGTAAGATGTACCAAAAATAAAGTAGCAAAGTAGAAGTCTTTCCTGGGTGATTTTGTACTCCTTTCATCTTCCAGGGTAAGTCAGAAGATAATCTTAATCATATTGCTGCTGCAAAGGCTTGATGGACTTCTCACTAAGGAACAGATTGATGCTGTGGAATGAAACTTTTGGCTGTGTCTGATGCAGAGATGGACTGGGATTATCATAGGGTTGTTGTTCTCTGTGGGGCTTGTTGGGTGATTTCCTCTTTCTTCCTTTCCTCCTGCTGTAACAGTGAACTTATCATAGGCTATTACTTGTGCTGGACTCGGTCAGGGCAGAGCTGAGGGTAAAGCTGAAGCTTCCTGTACTGTGACAAGTGTATGTGATGAGTGGTGTGCAGGGGGTGTGCTGGGATTTGTGCCCAGGAGGCTGAACGGCCACTGACAGCTTCACAGTGGCAAAGGATACAGACCCAGAATAATTAAGCAACCGTGTCTCAGTGCAGCTCGTGACAGTTTCCAGATGCTGCTGGAAGTGATTCCAGATGTGCTCTTCAGGACCTCTGGTTGTTGAGAGCATCCATGCACTGAGAGAACAGAGCTCCATCCTTTGTGGCACCATGGCCTTTCTCCATCAGACTTATTCGGTAGGGTGAGCTCAGAAGCACTGAAAAGTTCCCCCAAAGGGCAAAGACTTTTACACATCCTTCCCCTCACTGCAGCCTCCCTGGAGCTCTCAGTTACACACTGCTGTGCACTTATCCGAAGCACAAATGGTTATCTCCGGATATTCCCTATCAAACCATTTGCTTCCTTAAGCACAATTACTTTCAGGGTCCCGCAGAGGAGGAGGGCAGTGCGGGACGTGGAGCCGCGTGGACCCTGGTGATGCAGCACCCAAGAGCACAGGGCAGTTCCTCTCATGCATGGCCGGATACCTCCCTCTGCTGTTCCTTTCCTGCTTGGCATCCCCATGCTGAGCACTTGGAGCTTGCCGTGCTTTTTTTATCTGCTTGTTTTATATATGCAGTCAGCCCCGAGGTCATTTTGTTGTCCTGTCGCTTCTAGGCTGAGATTGGTTTATGATTTGGGTTTTGAAGGTAACAAATGCAATGATATAATGATGGGGGATAAGGGAAGGAAGAAGATGACCAGGGGAAATGTTACTCATGTTTGTTTTCCTCTTCACCTTCCATCCAATCCACCAGGTGTGGGGCAGTGATATTCCCTCCGACTCCTGCACAGGAGCTGATAGCATAGGAAAGGTGTTACATGGGGGAGGGGAGACACATAATAGCATTAGATTGTTAAATCTCAGTGCAACGGGCAGTTTTTATTGCAGAGTGATCCAGCACTGAGGGTGCTCATCCCAGCGGGGTGCCCTCCTGTGAAAAGCATCTGTTGTGTTCCAGAACAAAAATAGCCATCATCATCATCTTAACAACAGAAGGGTAGGAAAAAAAAAAACCAAACAGACAAATGTGAGGTGGAAGATGCCACACGGTGATGATTTTGCCCATTCTGGTGCAGATATTCAGCTCGAATCCTTCAGGGACACTTTGCTCTTTTATTTTCTCAGTTTCCCTTGGCTTGGGGTGATGCTCCTGACTCCTGGAGCAGTGGCTCTGAAGCCACTCCACTCAGGTTGTGGATGCCCCATCCCTGGAGGCATTCAAGGTCAGGCTGGACATGGTTCTGGGCAGCTTGGTCGGGTGTTTGGTGACCCTGCACACAGCAGGAGGTTGAAACTAGATGATCATTGTTGTCCTTTTCAACCCAGACCATTCTATGATTGTATGAAAGCTGAATGTATTTACACTGGACCTTATCCTTCTATTTTGCAGTGGCACATCTCAGAAGATGGGTGCTCTCTCTGTTTCATGATGCTGTTGGATGGAGGCTCTATGAATGCTTTTCTGTTTCACCCCCAAATCAGTAACAAGAGCAGTTCAAGGGCACTTTGATCCAGCCAAGTTTACGGTATGTGCTTTAACACCATAAATACGTTGCTATTGCTTGATACAGAGCGTGACTTGAACACTGAGGAGGTTGGGCTGTGCTTCACAATAGTTGAGTTACAATTTTGTCCATGGAAGAAAGTGAATGGCAATTTTTGAGGTGAGACTGGGTAGTCCTATCTGCATACGTTTGTTTGGAGACCAATGGACACAAGTCCATTGATGAAGTTGGCTATGATGGTTTAGTTTCCAGCTGCAAATATACCCAAATTGACTTGATCCACCCAAAATATAATTCAGACCGTGGCTACCCACCATTCTGCAGTGCTTTGGGGAAAATTAGACTTTGACTTAAGGTCAAGGAATCGTGCGTGGACTGAGTTGGAGTGAAGAGTTCCAAGCAAGTTCTCCTCCTGGGACACATGGGTGTGATTAATGAGCTCGTTTCTGCCTGTGGTGAAGAGCTGCCCAGCAATAGGGATCTGCAGGATATCCCCGATATGCAGGAGCTGGCTATAAGGCCGGTAGTGACTTAGATAAAAGGGAGCAGAAGAAAAGAGGAAACTAGAATTAGACAAAGTGGTTTCTATAACAAGCATGGAAGATTCATCCCAGACTCATTTCCCAGACTTCTGTTCCTCTGTTGGATACAGCAAGCAGCGAATCTTGCCTAACATTGCACTGCCGTGAGCTATTGCATTTCTGAGTTGTAATACGTTCTTTGTGCAGAAGGATGCAGACATTGGCTATAGTTTTATTTGTCTGTCTGGTGAACCTGTCCTCGGCTTGCCAGGAGACAAGGGAAAAAGCTCTATTAGGTGAGTAGGGAGGATTAGGACACAAGACATCTGGTTGCACTGCTCTGAAAATCACTCTTATTTCCCCAGACAAATCTCATCCCTCGTTTCTGCCTCCAGTTCCAGGCGTGTAAAGGGAATGCTGGTGTTGTGTGATCTGTGGATACTGTGAGAGTGAATCCAACAGCACTCGTAGGGCACCCAAATTCCGTGGTAATGTGCTCAAAGGGAAGCCAAGCAATTAAGAAAGCGATGAATAACGCAGACCAATATAAACCAATCCTTGGAAGGGGTACAACACAGTTTGAGTGACTCATGGGACTGTGCAGTGTAAAATAGCACCATAGTTTCGGATAGAACAATGGTTTTACATTGCATCATGCACCAAGTGCTCACAGACTCAGGCACAAGAACACAGCTTTGTGATTTGCACACGTGTGCTTTGCAGCCTTCTGCCTCTTTGCCTCATAAAGACTTAAGGGGGTGCTGCAAAGATGGAATCTTTGCAGCAAAGCCAGCGTTTCTTCCTGAAGATTAGTAATTAGATCCCGCGGCAGCTCTTAGATATTTTGATGATGTCCTTTAAAAGCATCTTAGATTAGATAGTCAGATAGGAATGCGTGATAACGCACCGAGCAGACAGGGCCATGTGCTGAGTTACTTGTTATCACTTCAATCCATTTTGAGTTGTGTGAACACGCCGACACTGAGAAGGGGGAAAAGTAAAGTGGGCTTCTTAAAAGTAATCCCATTTTTTGCTCTCCGTAATTGATTATATGCATATGTCACCGTGGAACAATTCAGACGAAAGGAGGAGGCGTGCATCACTTTTTCCCCCTTGTCTTTTGCTGGCTTCCATACAAAAAGGCAATTTTCAATAGGTAGGTTTCAGTGCTCTGAATTCTACAAATTCTTTGTTAATGGGCCCTGCATGGAACAGCAGCTCTGACGGTACTGAGCCAGGCTGTGCTTCAGCTGACTTCAGTGGGAGCTCTGCAGCCTGCAGATCCAGGATTGGGCATTTATGGAGGGAACCCGATCCCAAAAAGGCGCTGCGGGATGCCATTCACAGTTATGATTAGAAATGTCCCAGGAATGCGTGGGGAAGGATGAGTGCAGTCTGCCTCCAATAATGCCAGCGTGGTCTCTGACTCCCTCAGATGCAGCCAGATGGCATTGTCTTCTTTTCCCAGTGATTTTGATTCGATAAGGTCGTCTTTTCCAAGCACTCAACAGCAGCAGCTCCTTTGCTCAGTCTGGTTGCAGAGGAGCTGGGAGTGGGGCACTGCCTCACACGAATCCTTTCTGTGGGATTCCTTCAGGATTTGCTGCCAATCCCATTCCCCTGTGCCACCACCCAGCAACTTTGCAGCCTGACATCCAAGTTCCCACTGCCATCTATTTCCAGGCTCTGCAGCTGGCCTCTGCAAAAGAGCCCCTACAAGAGGCTCAGTGGAGTAACTGTAAAGCTTGGAGATGGCTATTACTAAGCCATAACACCACTGCAGCACCAGCAGAATCATTACCAGGTTATGTTAGCCAACAAGTCACCAACTGGGTTTAACTCCTTCAGCTCTGCTTTGGTTTTTCTCCTGGCATGCAGTTTCTGATCTGTGTGGCAAGCTCTGGGCTTTATTCTCACAGAGCCCCAACAGATTAATCCGATAAATCATCCCGACCAGGACTTGCAGCTGCACATGTTGCCAGAAGAGGGAACTGCAGCTCCATCCCCTGCACTGCAGCAGGCTGACAGGCTGTAGCTTCGGGTGCAGGCAGCCAAAGCCTTTCACCTTTCTCCAGGCAGCTGCTGGGAGGAAAACCCTTGGTAACCTTCCAAAGGGATTCATTATTCTATTGGGTCCTTTATTTGATTTATTTATTTTTTGACCTAAACCCAATGGTCTAAAAGTCACATCAGGTCTGATGGGATTTCGAGTACCCGTTTAAAATCATAACAATTTTCTTGTTATGGATCGTGTTTGACTGAAGCTTCTGATGCTTCTGCTGCTCTGGTTCCTCAGCATTCAGGTTTGAATTTGTTTGACAGATGTGACTGTGTTCTTTGTACTGATGCTCGGGGGCCAGCACTGCAGGCCATGCAATGAATTCCTGCACCAGAGGCATCTCAGGTGGCCACCAGTGCCAAAGGAAAGGGTTCATCAGGCCTGAGTGAAATTCTCCAGGGGGTTCTCAGTGGCCTGTTCTGAGGCACACTCAGAAGTTGCATTGCTTCTCACTTCCCCCTTCAGATTTGCTGGGTGGGTCCTGCAGCGAATCGATACATAGTGCATTCGTTCCAAAGGAAAGGGTGGACACAACGCCCTCAGGAACAGAGGATTTTCCTGACTTCCAGGCAGGAGAGGTCTGGAATCAGAACAAGGAAGCAGAATTATGGGCAAGAAAAGATGCAAGGTGGGGCAAAACCAGGTACAACCCTGTAGCTTCGTCTGGAAGGAGTTAGAAATATGGTGCAAGTAAGCTGGCCTGAGCCCTTCAGGGAAAGTGAAAGAACTGCTTGCACTGGGAAGTGAGACAGAAACGCTGTGTTACAGAGAGCTGGCAAAGCAGAGAACAGCAGTGAAAAAGGTAAGAGTGAGCTGCAACTTCCTAGGGTCACAGGGCTGGCAAGAGGCAGCAGCAAGAATCACATTCATCTCCTGGAACAGTTGTTTGTGGATGGAGCTGTGCCTTCCTGGAGCACAGCGATGATCATCTATTAATTGCTCAGTTCAGCAGCAGATCCAGTCTCTGCTTCTCTACCTCTCCCTTTGCCCAGGATCCCAAACCACAACAAATTCCCTTCTTTGTTGGGGAAGAAAAGTCTTCAGAGAGACTCATAGCCTTAAATGTAATGGAAACATTTGCTAATGAATGAGCCCTCATTATAAGTTATAAGGAAATGCTTAATTGACAGCGGCCACCGGATAACAGGGTTTAATTAATAAATCTAGGTGGCGTCATGTACACCACAGGAAGGGATTACAGGGGTTAATGTGTCTGCCTGCTGGACTTTTATGGAAGAGCTGTGTTGCCTGTCTTTTGACATGAACAACCCGCGTGTCTGCAACCCAGCGCTTCCAAATGAGAGCCAATCAGTTAGGGGAACACAGCAGCCCTGTCTGAATGTTTGAACACAGGTTGGATGGCATCCGAGGCCGCAGCAGACCAAAGCAAGGTTTGTTCTCTTGCCTCCTTAGCCAGCAGCTGGGCTCTTGTGTCCTTTACACTCTGGTGCTATCTGTTCTAACCGCACACACCACCCCGTGTTTGATGTATCAGTCTTAAATCTGCATCTTTAAGCCCAGCTCATTAGTGCCTCGTGCTCCAGCCTCCTGTTTCAGCAACAGGGCGTGCAGAGCAGGAGCTCCCAGCTGATACCTTTATTGAAAAGTTAGGGAAGCTGCTGTAATCTCTGCCCCAATCCAGAGGCTCTATGTTCAGCAGGAAACCAAGCTCTGGAGATCCCACTGAAGTCTGTCCCAGAAGATTGCTGTTATTCCAACCTGCAAACTGGCCTTCAGCTTTGTAGTGTGAAAAGATCAGAAAGAGTCCAAGACTCCTAAGCAGTGCAACTTCTCACAAGGCTTCTGCCCTAAAACACAGAGCAAGTCTTTACGGTTAAGAAATTGTCTCAGCTCAGCCAAGAGACAATGGAGATCAAATTAGCTGTAATTAGCCTCATGCTTTACCTCATCTGGATTACAGGACAGATTTCTATCTATTATCAACCATCTTAGTCCCAGTGCAGGCACTGAAATTGAGTTAATCCATGCTAAAAAGGCAGAGCTGCTTCTTGGCCCGACTTCCATCTCCAGCCCCCCCGTTCAGTAGATCAGACCTCGCTGTTGGGATCTCAGCTCTCATGCATCCCTTCATGCTTCCAATGCCCAACCACTCTCAGATCCCCTATCACACCTTCTGTAAAGGCATTCATGAGCTGTTTTAGTTACAGATAAAGCTAAGACCAGAGACGGGCATGCTGGAATGAACTGGGAACAGCTAACAGCTAAGTGATGCACACAGAGTGGTGCAGTTGCTTTTTTGATACTCAGGTTAGCTCGGCTCATTGCTATGTAAAGCAGACTCTTGAGTTTAGAATTAGCTTCACATCACGTGTGCAGGTTAGGGTAGAAGCACATGCTATCTATCTAGCCAGTATAGATACAATGGTAACAATGCTATAGTTCTTGATTGTAGAGAAAAATAGGCTGGGGCTATCAGAATGCTTCTTGGCCTCATGGCTAGTAAGGAGCATTCTTGCCTATGACAATGATAAAGCAGGGAAGGCTTTCTATAATAAAATAAAGCCTATAGTAGGCTGTCCTTAACATCTCAGGCTTTTGTCCTCACTGTGTTCTTTTAGTCTAGCCTTATACAAACATCATCTCTCTAGATGCTTTTCATATTGGCCCTACCTATTGTTAGCAGCCAGCCACTTTGCTTTCAAATACCAAAACTAATACCAAGCTGTTACCAGAGCATAGCTGCAAGCATTACAACCCTCTCTAGGCAGCCTTTGTCCCCTTTTTATAGTGCAGAATCAATTGGAACGATGAGCCCTGATCAGTGCTTGCAGGGGGGAATACAGGAGAGTGGGCACACTGCTGTTCAGGAGAGTGGGGAGAGATTTGTGAGAATATTGCTGTCTGTAGCAAGTGAGAGAGCAGTTATACCTGCCTTAAGATATCTTTGGAATAGGTGAGAGGGAGAACAGTCCTTACTTGCAAGCAAGGTCTGTGCAATCCAAGCTGTGTGCTGAATGAAGGGCACTGTGTGATGGTCTGGGAGCAGTTAATGCTGGGCTGCTCCTGATGGGAACCAGCATGTGGGGCAGCAAAGCTGTGTGAATGCCATCCAAGGGCTGCCAGGAGCACTTCTGAGAGCCATGGAGAGAATTAAAGCTCCGAGTTCCTTGTAGGGACGAGGTTATGGCTGGTGAGAAAATGGGCATGTCGAGATTCCCCCTAAATGCAAAGGGATTGGAAATATGTGCCAGTTGTTCGATGTGTTACTCCCCCACTTACACTGATAACACAGTGAAAGCTCTGGGGCTTAACCAATGGCACCAGGGCCTTAACAGCTATGTGTGTTTTAATGTCCTAATTATACTGCATGGCAATTGCATTATAGCTGATTCTTGCTGCTCCTCACAGGTATGAGCTGCTTTGCCTGAGCCATAAGCTGGGCCAGTTAACCAACCCCAAACCTGCTTCCAGAACTGCACTGGCACAGACAGGCTCAAAGCTCTTAGGAGCAATTTGGGTGCTGTCTGGAAATGGTGACCTTGGTTGCTTCCAGATGGCCTTGCTAAGATCCATCTGCAGGTCTGGGGTCCTGCAGAGCCAAGAATGAAGGAGGCTGTCTAGAAACCATTTACACAGATCAGCACTTGATGGCATCAATAACTCCCTCCGGGCTTCTCGCAGGCTGAGATAGTGGCAGATTGTCAAAATTACTTAACATCCTGGAACACCACCCATTCCAGTATGAATAGGCTTCTTGTGTACAGCCCACATGATCGTAGTGTTTTTCTGGTGTCTCTATGGAGACTGGAGTCATACTTCTGGTCTATTGGTTTGGGATCCTTTTTCTTCTCTGCTTTCAGGTGAATTGTCTTGTAGGAGAAAGAAAAAAAAAAGAAAACAAACAGATATAATCCTTGTGAATAATGAATAAAGCATCAGTCACAGAATGCCAAAACATCCTGCTCCCTTTTATAGAAGGACTTGGAAATGTTTTGATTTTTTGAACACTACCATCCAGTTTGGCAGAGATTTAGCAAGGCTTGTGCAAAAATAATGGGCCTTAGGCAAAGCTGGATGAAGCAGTGAGCATTCAGACGTGCATCCTCACCCAAATTAGGTTGGAGCATGGATCAGAGCGAAGCTGTGTTAAATCTGGGAAGCTTACCATGCCAAAAACTGGGGGAGACTTTAAAAAATGTTCCAATCCCAAGCACTGATGCTCTCATGAGATCAGATGCTGCCCCTTACTGTTGGCTCTAATCCTTCCAGGAAAGTAATTGTGGTTTTACTAAGATTTTTGTTACCTTGGCCGAATTAAGAAGTGTCTTTGTGTTCAGTGGGATCCTGGAGAGGGCAGCAATGCAGGTGGGATGAAGAGATGGATGTGCAGTGTGGAGTTCCCTGGACAAAAGGATGTGTGAGGAAACTGCTATTGAGAACAGGATATTTCCTTTGGAAGGGACCTCCAAAGAAAGACTTCTGGTCTGCCTGACCTCTTCATGGCTAACCAGAACCTAAAGCCCATTACTGAGGGCATTATCCAAACAGATATTTGTGGTGAATACTGGAGGTACCGAGCACATCTGCTTTACCCAAACCCGATCCTAAATTGCCTTGAGGATAGCTGCAGGAACTGTTGTAGTCTTGCCCCATAGAGGCTCTATCCATGACTGCTGTGATCTCCTCCCTCTGCCCCGTCGGTGTTCTGCTGCTCAGGATGACACAGAATGCTCCTTTGCATTCCTGGTTGCCGCTCCCAAACTCCTTAGCCCAAATTTACACGTCCGGATTGTAGCCTTTTAGCTACAGCATGAAAAAACAAATCCCTGCTTGATGAAAGATGCCATATGTTCCTTGGCATCAACTCAGGTGGACGTGGTATCAATACAACACCCAGAAATCACAGCCACCCCATAAGTGTCTCTTTAAATGTCTTCGTTTCTGCCAGTTCTGCTTCAGATTCATAATGAATTCTTCAATCCAGCTTGCTATGTTCCTTGGTTCCCTGAGTAGGGTAAGGCAACGCCCTTGGGAGCACATGGGAACAGCTCCACCAGCACCAGAGGCAGAACTGGGTTTGATTTTGGTAGCAATGGGGCTTAGGAAAGGAGGAGGTAGTGCCTATCCCAGTTGGGAAATTAGCAATATGCCTTCTCAGCCTTCAGTGCTATTGTGGGGAAAAAATGAGGAAAACACCAGGCTTTAGACTGCTGCTAACCTGGAGAGAAGTGTGGTGAGAAGGTCTGGCTCTGTTCTGAGTGCTCAGGTAAACCCTTCATCTCAGTTTCTCTGCATATAGGTCTGAAACCATGCCCGTATCTCCCTTCTAAGGACCAGCACAATCCATGTGGTGAGAGATAAAAGGTGGTTCTAAGCAAAGGAGGTTCGGTTTAGGGCTGGCAGAAGAACATGCTGTGAAATGGAGGAGTCCCTGCTGATGGTTCACTTATCAATGTAAATTTATTGAAGGAAATTTCCAAAGCCCCAGCTTATTCTGACTGCTTAAGGACTACTTTGAAGTGCTGCTGGGAGCTCAGCTCTGTCACGTAGGGGCTGCTTTGAGCTGTGTTAATGTTGCAGCATTGCAAGGGGAATAGGAGGAGAACCAGCCCAGCTCTGACTGAGGTCTGCTGACACAGAGGCTGCAGACAGATCTAAAGGTGACAGAGAAATCAATGTGAGGATTCAAGACCTGGTCTGAGCTGGGAAAAGTAAAAAGCAATGAAACAGCTGGACCTGCAGCAATCCTGCTCTGCAGTCTCTTGGGCCAGGAGTGAAATTTGCTTGCAGAGATAAGCTGGAAGCAACAACCTCCCCAAAGCCAATGCTGTGAGTGAGCATATACAATTAGCTCTCTGCTTTGCAATTTCTATGACATCGCACACTTTGGTGCCCAGCAGTTTCACCTTGCCATCTGCAGAGGGGCCAAGGCAGAGTTCAGAGCCAACAAACACTGCAGTTTCTCTTCTATCCTGTGTGTTCCTGCCATTACAGAGGCCTTCCAGGGCTGGGGGAGGGATGCCCTGCCTGGGTGTCTGTCTGTCCTTGAGCAGTGTTTCTCTCAGAGGAGCAGAGCACTAAGGGGCTCCTTGGGTTTACCCAATTCTATGTGCATGTAGGAGGATTTTACACCTTCCTGGTTTTAGAGCTTTCTGGGCAATGCCATTTTCTCTTGCATTGGGCAGATATCAGAAAGCCTCTTGTGTTGGATGAATGTTGAGATCCCACTGGATTTCACTGGAAAAAGCAATTATATGTGGCAATGTGGGGGACTTGAGAAAACAACCTTTGCCTGTTAGGTAGGGTGAATTTAGAAGAAAAAAAAATGGATCTGAGACCACTGTAAGGTGCCTCAGCACCTGTGGGTTCAAGTGCTGACAGTGCCTGGCAGCACCAGGGCTGGGGTTAAAGCAAATGTCAGCAGAAACCCTGCTTTCAGCAGATCTACTGCTGTGCTTTCTGATCAGCTGGGCGCTATTGCACAGTGTTATGGTACAGGACAGAGCTCTCTGCATGGATGACCCAATGCCAGCCGATCAGCTCAGAGCAGTGCCATCTTCTTCCTGTGTTCTGGTTCTGGCTTGGCACACACACACACACAAAGCAGTTTCACTCAGTGACCTGCAGGGTCGTTTCCCTGGGATTAACCCCTTTCCCTCTTGGAAAGGACACACACAGGAATTCTGGGCCTGGCTCTCATGCAGCCATTTGCTGGGCTCATGTGCGCAACCCACGTCACAGTGCCTGCCCTCCGAACCCTCCTGACATGCCTTTCCCTTCCCACCCTCCTGCATGGCCCCATTTCTCAGCCCTACAGAGACCTCAGGGAGAAGAGCTCAGCAGCAGAGCTGTCCTATGTGGGAAGAGGTCTGGGGGCTCCAACAGCTGCTCGGGGTTTGAGTCCCCTCGGCAGATGTTTGCTATTCCAGCCACTTCATTAATGTTGGAAACAAAACCCCTGATTATTCCTGACCAAAGCACCCCCTTTTTGATTGACAGCCAGCGTGTGTTTCATATGATATAATCCATGGTATTGCTCTGGCCACTTAAAAAAAAAAAAAAAGAAAAAAAGAAAAAGAAAAGAAAAAGAAATCTCAAGTCAATAAGTAAGAAGAAGGAAAGACACGGGGATGTGTCAGGGTGTGCTAATCCCACCTGCCCGACCTTCTTGTAGGGCATCAGCGTTTGGTTGAGGTGCCAACCCCACATCTCTGCATGTTCAGCCCTTCAGATATGAGCAAAATGGTCTTGAAAGGGAGGGCAGAGCTCCTGTGTGGTGGCTGTGGGAAGGGATGTGGGTGAGACGGCGGCTTCTTCCCCATTTGGTTTCTGCACTGGAGCTGATTGGGATCATTGAGGAGCCCTTCGCTTCCAGTGCTTGTATTGCAATTCAGCATTAGGAAACTTTCATCTGTTGGGTCTCGTCAGCTTCTGCAAATGCGGAGTGGGGAGAAAAGGCAGACATGGGGGAAACAGGAGCAAAAATGCCATTTGCTGCTGCTTTGTGATGGTGGGGGATTGAATTCGGCTGCTCGCGCCGGGCGACGCTTTGAAAGCGCTGTGTGCGATACGACCAACAAGTGGTGATTGCTGAGGTCAATGCCATCGGGAATTACTTTGTTTCCTTGGAAAAAGAACTGTGTAAAAAAGAAAGAAAGTGTTCCCGAAGCCTGTTTGGAGTGTGAAGTGTGTGTGTGTAAAGCTGCGCTCCTAACGAGCTCTGCAAATCTCCTTAAATATTTGTAGTTTGCTTAGGAATTAAAGCAAGAGTTGCAGTAATTGGGGATGGGTTTATCATCGGGGGAAACGTCTCCAAGCTCCACGGTGGTTGTTTTTATTCTACTGAAATTCCTCTTGTGAGAGTGCCTCCGTTTCTCAAAATCAATAGAAAAAAATATATATCCAAACAATTTATCTTAGCCTTTCCAATGGCTTAACGCTTTGTTTTATCTTTGTGATAACTCGTTATGCTGAGCTTTTTAAAACCACGCAATGAGCTTTTGAGACAAAAGTCCAAAAGAGAAGTGAGGAGTGTGGAGTTTCGCCGTGTGTGCACAGTGCTGCTTTCAGGGCTCTCCAAAGCTGCAGATAGATCTGTAAAGCCGAAAGCTAAGCGGTGATTTTGCTGAAGAAACACTGCTTACAAAGAGGATACGAGAGGCGGCTGATAGATGTGTGAGGGTTGTTTTTTTTTATTTAATATAGAAAAACGAAAAGTTGCCGGAATTACCCGTGAGTGGGACGCGATTTTCTCCTTCCATAGAAACAAACGGGGTTTCTGACAGCGGCAGCGCTCATCCCGCGGAGATCTGCCCGTAAATCAGCTCCGGGGCCGCTAAACTGCGCCGGGACGGAGCGCACCGAACGGCCGCCTATAGAAGAACCCATCGCAACGGGTTGGAGCTCACAGCACCGTGCGCCCCGGGGGGAGCTGAGCTGGGGGGGCTGAGTTGGGGGCGCAGGGCTCGGGCAAAGCGGCACCGAGGGGCTGCGGGCCGGGCCGGTTCGGGCCAGGGCCCCGGGGTTGAGCTTTCCCCAAGCTGCCTGCGTTTTTAATTTCTTCGAACTAATTGCAAGCTTGGAAAAGAGGGAGGGGGGGGTGGGGGGGGGGAAGAGAAAGAAAAGCCAGCCCTAATCTGGAAGCTTTCCAGTTTTTGCACCAAAAAAAAAAAAAAAGGAAAAAGAAAGAAAAGCACACACCCCGGTATCTTAAAATAGAGAGCAGGGAGGGGAGAGGAGCGCCGGGATCCTCCCAGCCGGGCGCAGGGTAACAATGGTGCTCGGCTGGGAGCAGCGGGCGCCCTGATTGACAGCCGGAGCGTCCTAAAAAGGCCGCGGGGAGATGCTTATCGGCACGGTTATATAGCGGGGCAGCGGCGCTGCGAGCCGAGGGAGCGCCGCCGAGCCGAGCCGAGCCCAGCATAGCCCAGCATAGCCCAGCGCTGCGGAGCGCGGACCGAGCGCGGGGGCAGCGCCCGCAGGAGGAGCTCGGGCGGCTCCGCGCCCCATCCATGAGCGGCCGCCCGCCGCCCTGGCAGCCCCGCGCAGCCCCGCGGCCCCGGGGCCGGCCATGCACTGCCCGCCGCAGCCCCGGCTCGCCAAGGCAGGCAGGAGGCGCTACAAGACTTTCATGATCGACGAAATCCTCTCCAAGGAGACGTGCGATTACTTCGAGAAACTTTCCCTCTATTCCGTCTGTCCGTCCCTCCTGGTCCGGCCCAAGCCGCTGCACTCCTGCGCGGGTAAGGAGGGCTGGGGAGGGTTGGGGCGGGGATCGCTGAGCCTCGCTGGGACCAAAGTGTGCCCCCCAGGGCTGATCCCATCCGGAGAGCGGCTCCAAGTGAGGGGGGGATGCGGAGGGACCGTCCCGACCTCACCGTGCTGATTTCAGTACATCGCAGTGAGCAGGATGGGGTCTCGACCGCAGGTGTTTCACAAATGGATCGCTCCGAAGTGAGCTTTGAAAGATCCACGTGCACAGTAAAAATGTCATCCCTGTCGTGCGTTCCAATTTTAAACAAAAAGAACCCATTTTCTGGCAAAGCAGGTAATTTCTGCAGTTATATTCTTCCCATAGTGCCGCTCTTGTGGCACCCAATGGAGCAGATGGTGAAGCTGGGACTTAGCAATACATGACTAAAAAATCCGTAACTATTCAAGAACATTCTTTAAAAGCTTGATTTTTGGTAAGGTATCAGGGCCAAAATTTTGTTTTTCCTTGTGCTGAGAAAATGCATTTTGCATTTGTGTGATGTCGTGTTTAAAAATTCAAGTCCTACTTTGGCTCTTTTATTTCCTTCCTCCTTCAGTGCTCGGTTGAATATAAATAAGAGGGATCTCTCCAGGTCCCAGCGAAGCCACACTAATGTGCCAATAGAAAACTTGCTGTTGGGTTACAGAGAGTTTGATCAGCGGAGTAATCCCTTGGTCTTTCTCCAACCTCAATATTTATTTTGCAAATGTAATTAACTGAAGATCCCCAATTGATTGGAAGGTCAGAAGTTACATGAATAGTGTCATCTTCGTTCCAAATTTATTTCTTCCTATTGAGTTGCAATGGCATGCATTGCCTCCCCAAACCGAGCGCGCCGGGCTGCCCTGCGAGGAGACCTGGTTGTTAATCAGGATGTTGTTAACGAGGGAGTTTTTGAGCGCTGATCCCTTGCTGCTGCATGGACAGCAAAGTCCTGTGCTTGGCCAAAATAGGCACAGAGGGTTCAGATGGGGGATAAGCCCAGTTCTGCCTGCGCTGTGGTCTATGGCACGGCTGCACAGATCTGCAGGGAGGAGATCCCTGTCTCCTCCTTCCACCTCTGCTGTATGGAAAGCCTTAGAGAAGAAAGCAGCCTTTAGCACCCAGAAGGAACACGATATGAGTATTCACCCAGAATCATGGCTGACCAAGTCAGCATTGTGAATGTGCCCTTCACCCAAAGAGATCACTGGGGTTTCCAATGGGTGGGTGCTCCCAGCAGCTGTGCTAAAGCACCCCCCCGGGGGAGCAGGGGGGAGAATAAACTTTATGATTATGTGTTTCTGTGGTTGGTATAGCAAATACCAGAGAGTAATATTTATTCATTAAATAGTCATTAATAATTCTCAGATGATTCAGCTGTGGGTACTGAGCTCTGCAGTTAAAGCCGTGCTTCGCTTTGTGCCTGGGACTGTTAATGAATTTGCCCTCAAATTGTGTTTTCGGCCCCAGATCCGGGCTGCCCCATAGCAGTGATGTCAGCACCTCAGCAGCTCGGCCTCGTGGAGCTGCAGGATTTGGGAATTGCAGGGCAGAGATTTGGTGGTGGGATTAAAACCGTGTAAGGAACGGCTGCAAAAGTCCGTGCTTCCAAACGGTGAGCCTCCCAAGGAGGATAGGTGCTACTGAACAGCAAGTACTAGCTAATGGGATTTCTGATATTGTCTTAGAAATGGAGCAGAGCACAGAAATAACTATATCTGATAAATACCCAACACAAATCTGCTTGAAAAACTAAACTGCAAAGGGACCAAAGCCTGAAGAAACACAGCACGATGGCACTGGACTTCTGCTCATGCTTCCTTTGTGTGTCGAGATAAGCAGGAAAGCAATGAGCACAGATTTTCACTGCGGTCTGAAATAATTTCAGTGAAGTTTTGCAGCGCTTTCTTGAGCTGAAGAGTGAATTGCTCTTTCATCCTGGGTGAAGTTGGAGCCGTCTGATATGCTTTATAATTTCCTTGAAGCTGAAAGATATAAGATGTTCAGCACGCGCGTTTAATGACATCTCCTGTTAGGGGAAGAGAGCTGAACAAAATTGCTGAGCAGATGGAAAATGTTTTCAGTTTTGGCTGTGATGGCAGTTGAGATATTTACGTGTGTGTAAATTTTAGTTGGAAGGAGATTCAGGGTTGATGGAAGGCTCACTGCTCCCATTGGGAAGGTTCCCATTGCAAGGAGCTCGGAGTGAGCCCCCAGCAGACCCAGTGTTTGGAAAGAAAAATGTGATTTCCCCTATAAGGGATCAGCACTTAGCTTGAATTTGGTGTAATTGTGGTATTTTCTGGGCCACAGAAATAGAAAAGCTGTACTTACACCAAATCTTACGAAATACACGGCCAGATTCACAGCCACCAGGGCTGTTAAATAAGTAATAAGGTATTCTAAGAGAAAGTATTTTCAGGTATTGGTTAACATCTCTTTGATTTAAAATCGGACAGTGAAAACATTATTTATTCTCTTTTATGATATTTAATTACTTACTGGCTTTTCGCGCTGTGCCACATAATAAACCAGGACAGGTAATGGCTGCAGACTCCATACACGCCATGCTTGGCTTCTTGTCCTGAATTCTGGAGGCTGAGAAACTCCAACTCCGAGTTCCATAGGAATCACTTTTTAAATAATCTTCTTTTTTTTTTTTTTTTTTTATCATTTTTTTGGCTTGAAGTGCTTAAAACATTTCTCAGGAGGCTCTGCACCCATTCTGCTTTGTTCCCCATATTTTTAAGTCGCGGCTCAGTGTGAGGTTCCAAATCCAGCTGCCACATTTGTGATAAAGAACCCAACGGCTCAGTCGGTGCGTGGTGTTGGAAAATCCAACTGGAAAAATGCCATATCTGAAAACATAACTCAACTCCATTGAGAAATAGAAGGGTGTCCATGGGGGGTGGGGGGAGCTGCCACTGTCCCAGGCAATTCGGGGCATCATCTGTTAGTGGTGAGCAGTGTTGGTTCAGAACATCCTTCGTAAACCATCCACACGAGTTGAGATGCTGGATTTAAAAAGAATCACGCTGTCCTTTTCAAGAGGGCTTGCTTCAAAACTGCAGTTTGTTTGAGCAAAGTTGGCAGATTATTAGTTGTATATTATTAGTTGTATATTATTAGTTGCGTATTATTATTGTATGAGCTCTGTGGGGGCTCAGAAAGAAACTCAAATTTGCAAGTATCTCAGTGTGCCGCTTCATTTAAAGGATTATTTTGCGTATTTTGTGTGTGGGGGGAAAGTAAGACCTTGTTTTCTGTTTGTACACTCAGGGTTTTAATGGATGTAACACAGAATTGCTCTAAACTCGAAGTTTTATTTTCCAGTTCTTCTGGTTTTTAATATCTGTATATTTTTTAATGTTGGGGTAAAAGTGGGAATTGCTGATCACAAGGATTTTTCAGCTGCCATTATCTGGACGTATTTGAGTTCTTTCAGTGCTTTGGACTAAATGAAGTGGCACAGTGAACACGGTGGGAAATCATTGCTGAAGCAGCAAAGTGTGAGCTTTGGCATTCCTGATTTCTGATCAGTCTTGGCAACCTGGTGAGGAATTCATAGTGGGAAAGTAGATTTACTGCGTCCTAAAACAGCTCAGTTGCTGTACAAGTGACCTCACAACAGTGAGAAATTCTGTTCAGCCTGGCCTTGATATGGCCGAGGGTTGGATTTGCTCTGAGACATTGCGTAGAACTGGGGTGGAAGCTGCCTTCTCTTGGTGAAACACTTTGCTGACCCTTTTTTTCTTTAGATTGAACGGATATTGTTACGGAGCTCCTGGGGGAGAGCTGGGAAAGGAGAAGGGATCGGTGCAGAATGCGTCTGAGTGCGGGGAAAAATGAGATGCCAGCCACTCTGAGCGCGTTGCATGAAACACAGCAGCTGGATTCATCATTTGTAGCAATACAAAGCAGCGGGTGGACCTTATGCCAGGCCAGCTCACACCTGAGCAAGCCAAACTTTGGGTTGCCGCATCCCATCCGGGTCCCAACTGTTGGAATGGGTTCTGTATTGTGCTGCGTGCCCTGAGAGCTTTCTGACCTGAACATCCCGTGTGTGTGCCCGTGATGGCAGGAGCTGGGCTGTGAGGGAGATCCATGTCCCCATAGGCTTTGCTGGGGAGGCAGGATGCACACGGTGCTGTGGCGACCCAAAGCACGGAGCTGCCAGCATCTGTGTGCATCCAGTGCTGCTGCAGTGCTGGTGGTTTGGGAGTTTTTTCTGGGTTTTACGTGGGAAAAAAAAAAAAAAAGAAAGAAAGAAAGAAAGAAAGAAAAAAATTCTCTGCATTGTTGGTTTCAGTTTACAAAGATCAGTGTAATTCTGTAGTTTAATAGCAAAATGAAAAAGAAAATGCTGAGAAGTATCAAGTGTTGCTTCGGTAGCTGCCTCTAATCCGGGATTAGGTGAGCTGATGAGTGCTCTCAATAATTCAAAGTAATTCACAGGCAGCACTGCAGCATCCAAATCCTATAGGCTCGGTCTGCCCACCGCCGTGTCTCAGCGCACTGCAAACCCAGCAGAGCTCAGACGTTGCTGTCTGTTCATGCAGGAGAGCCTCACTGCTCCCCAAAGGCCCGAGGTCAGTGCTGGTATCCTCAGCACAAAGTGTCCTCCTCAGTCCTATGGTGCTGGTATGGGGAGAGGGTCCGGCTGTAGTGGTTGCAGCCTGGGCACAGCAGTTTGTTTTAACAAGTCCAGCGTTCTGCAGGATGTCCGAAATGGTTTTTATTTCGTTTTATTTTTAATGTGTTGTGACAACTTTAGCAAAAAAATATAACTCAGAAATGCAAAAAAAAAAAAAAAAGAAAAGAAAAAGAAAAGCAGCATATAAGAGGCCTAATAATATCCGTGTGTTTGGAGATGAGTCTGTCAATCCTCTCAGTCGGATTTTATCCAACATTAGAGGTGGCATTTCAGAAGCAAAGCCAGATCAGAGCCAGGATCTGAAAACAGATCTCTCTCAGATCGAGCACAGCAATCTGGCCCTGACACTGAGATATTTAAGAATCTGCCATCAGAGCTGAATGTGGCTGTCTGCCTCTCAGTGCTGTTAATCACGGATAAAAGAAATCAACCACAGGCAAAACGACATGGAACAAAAGAGCAAATGGCAGCAGTAAAGCCAGCAGAGAGGCAGCAGTGCTGTGGCTGTGGTTGAGTACAAATCAGCGCTGTAGATGAGCTCTGGTATAGATGGCATTAATGAACGTGGGACTTTTCTAGGAAAACCAATCCCTGCACTTTATTTTCTGAAGCCTCACAGTCACACTGGGAGCAGTTCAGGTCCATCCTTGTGCTGTTCTGGGTTAAGCTCTGGTGTCCGTGCTGAGCTCTGACTGCAGCTCTGCCCGCAGAGCCCTTTGGTGCAGCACAGGGCTGCGGCTCCAGCATTGCCATGGTTTATTATTCCTGCAATTCTTCTTCAAATTGCTGGTGTTAAATGTGGGAAATTAAGACTCAGACTGTGGGATAAAGATCTCACCAGCGGTACCCAATGGGCAGAGAAAAGGTGGAATCTTTCTTGGGGAAATTGTGGATAAAACAGGTGAGGTTGTATGGAGTCATCTCACCGTGTGCTGGGCAGCAGGGCAGGAGCTCAGGAGCCTTTTTTCCCTTCTGTTCACCTGGGCTGATAATTGCATTAAGGCAGAAGAAGGGACGTTTGGTTGGTTTGTGGACGGAAGAGAAGTAACCGTAAGTCGCTTTTTTCAAGTGAAAGTCAAACAAAATGTTGTAGAATTTATTTTGACAAGCTTGGTGTTAAAAACTGGAGGGGGAAGAAAACAGATTGGAGACAGGAAAAAATACTGAAAGCATTCTTTCTGAAGGCTGACATGAAACTTTCTTACGTCTTCCTTTTTTTTTTAAATATGAGATGTTCGGCAAAGCAATGAATTGCTTTCTATATCGCAAGATTTTCTTTAATTTTCTTTTTTCTTTTTTTTTTTTTTTAACTTCTGGTGAGAGGAAGGTAGGACTGAACATTTTCAGCCTGCCCTGTGTAAGCAGGGCTGGACTGCAGAAGGCAGAACGCGTAAACATGAGGTCCATTTGCTTGGATATAACCATTCCTCAGAGAGCTCAGGAGCAGGGCTGTGGTCTCAGGTGTATTTGTGTAGGTGAAGAGCACATCCCTAGGAGAGCTGGGTCAGAAGAACGGGGCGATGGGAGCTGACAGGCACCTTTACTCAGCGCTATGACATACAGAGTGAGTGCTCCTGCAGTTGGGCACAGCAACGTCCACCCCACCGATTGGGACCGTGTCCCATTTGCATTGCTCTCATGTTGTGTTGTGTTGTGTTGTGTTGTGTTGTGTTGTGTTGTGTTGCATTGCGAAGAGCTCCCATGCAATGTTGCTCCCAGCAGCCTTCACATGGGTGAGATAAATGGGAGCGTTTGGGAGTAGGCTGAGCAATGACTTGTGAGGTCAGTACAAATATTACCACCCAGGGGATATCTGGAACTGCATTTCTCAGCCCTGGTTAATCTGTTATTGCTCCTTTTCTAGCACACTGGGAGAAAACAGCAGAGAAGCCTCTAGCCCTTGCTGAGTGATGTGTAATTCCCAAAGCCATTTTCTAATGACGTCTGTAAAAATATATATAGGTTTGGTGTTAGGGGCTGGCTAACACAGTAAACACTCAGTATTTTCCATCTTCCTTTCACATAACTTCACGTTTTGAGTGATTCTTGGCTTCTTTTCTCTCATTTCTCTTGGCCACAGGACAGTTCAGAAGAGCACCGCGTTACCGCTTGTAGATATTTCACACCGGTGTTCAGATCAGGGCTGGGACCCATTTCAGTAACTAAAAGAGTGGTGAAGAGTGGGCTCTCCCAAAATACCCCCTCCAACCTCCCCAACCTGGGCTGGTGTTCAAACCTCCTCCAGCTGCAGTTGTCACAGCCACAGCGTTAATGCGCGTCGCTCCGTAAGTGGGGATGGCTTTTTCTGAAGGAAGGACGAACAGCTTCCCAGGACTTTTTGTAAAGCAAAATTAAAATCCCCATTAAAAATGTGATGGTAGGAAATTTGCAGATTTGTCCTGTGAAATTCAAGCAACAGTCTCACCACGACCTTAAGGTTTGGATTTGCACGCTCAGGTCTTGCTTTGTGAGTTCTGAAACTCACCGTTCGTGTGGTCGCTTGGCTGATTTCTGCAGGAAGGATTGGAATTAGAAGAGTGTGCGTGTGCCCTGTAACTCCTATAACCCTGCTGTTCATTCTGTGCATTTTTTAAAGTGCAACTCATCTTTAAGCATTTGCTCACCATTTGCCTTTGGATATTTTTCCTAGCGATGACCTTAAAAGCTACACGATAGTTATTGGTTAATTCTTGCTGATTGCCCTTTTTTGTTTTTTTTTTAACTGGGATTTCACCAGTTGGAAGTTGGATTTCATCCGAATGAGGCTTTAACAGACACTTCTAGAACAAGAGCAGGGCTCTGTCACTTGGAGGGCACAGGTGCCTGCACACCTACATGGCAAACCAGCGCGCTGTTGTGTAAGCACCCAAAGGTCAAAGCCTTAATAAAAACATCTCCTCTTTTACAAGGCAGAAATGCATGTGGTGTGTTTGTGGTTGCCTAAACAGGGTGTTCTGTGACAGATTAACCTGAAGCCAAATGAGCAGTGGTGGTGCATTCTTGTGGGAAGCTCTTGCGTACAGAGCGCATCGCCAGCACATCATTGCGTTGTGCGTGCATAGGAAGGCCTGGTGCTCTGACTTGCTTTTATTCCTGTGGCTGAAAGAGGAGAAATATGAAAAATTCTCCCAAAATAGAAAGTGAGTAATGTTGATGCAACACAATGGGTGAGAAGCCTGAAGCAAATGTTTTCTTTTTGTTGTTTTTTTGGCTACGAAATGTTTGCATGAGTTGGTGCATATATTTGGTTTCACCCTTCTGTCTGTTTTGCTCAAAACCTTTTCTTGACAGCTATGCCAACAGTTCATTCTGTTCCTTTGGTGACTAAATAGTGGGGGAGCTGATGTTGGAGGGTTTCTGTAACAGCAGAGGACAATGCTGTGCAGTTTGGACCTGCCCTTCCATGTGCTTCCCATAAGCAAATTGTTTCTAGGTTGCTCGATGGTACTGAGATCCTCCATTGAGGGACAGAAAGGCTTGCCAGAAGTTGGTAGGGTTGGTTTAACCTCGTTGCAATAAATTACAGAGCAATCATAAATGATGAGAAGGAGTTTGATGAAGTGGGTGAGGAACAATTGATGGGTTATTTTAGTTAAAATGACTTCGAGCCCAATCCAACTCCCACTGATGTCAATTAAATCGTCGTTGGATCAGGGCCCAAGTGAGTCAAATTCAATTATGCCTGAACTGTAAATATTTAAAAGCACATTATAACAAAGTAGTTTAACGCTTAAATTTCGTGAATGGTTTTGTTTTAATGCAATCCCACAGCGATAGCTCTTTATTTGTACAGCTCTGAAGAAACCCTTTTTTTGACTGCGATGAGAGATGTCACCGCAGTTGGTTCTGCAAACATATTTCTGTCCTTTGGAGACTTATGTGAGAAGAGACAGCAAAGATGATAGAAAAGAAATAGTAAGGATTGTGGTGCTTTTTATTCCTAATTGAATTTGGAGAGCTTCTTTGTGCATGTATCAGCTCTTAAGCTGCTGAAATGTGTGCACAATCCAATCTCCAAACTGAAATGGTTATGGAGATTCATCTCTGTCTCAGCAGAACAAAGCACAGCATCCAAAATCTTATTTTGAAAGTGAACATAAATAAGAAGACAGATTTATAAATACATTCAAGTTGAACAACACACGGTGCTGTTTGCAGAAAATGAGAGAGATATTTTAAATCGTGGCTCACAAGCCTGTGCTAAGAGAATTACTGTATTTCTTATGAATTTGGGATTGATCATTTAGGACTGACCCTTCTCATTCTGTCCTCATATTTCCCTCTAGCTCCCTTCCAGCCCAACGAGGCCTTTCCCCCCATTGGGGCAGCTCAATGGCAGCTAAGTGCCATCTCTGGAGGTTTCTCACAAGCTTTGAACATTGCAAACTGTGTGTCCAGCAGGGAATAGCTGCTAGGTGGGGTCATTGCTGGCTGTCTCAGGGAACTAAATCTGTCCCTGCAGCAAATGATCTCCCAGTCAGTGCCAGGCGCTGAAAGGGCTTTGCAGGAGTTGGAGTTGGTCTGTTCTGTTTTCTGCCATCGTTGCACAGCTGTGTTTAAAATGAAAGACAGAGCCTGATCCTTGTTTAAACAAGGAGCGTTGCTCTGGCTCTGTGAAAGTCTTTGGTGGATGGAAATGCTGGGTGCAACGAAAGGACAGAAAATGGGACGTGGCTGTGGGATGCCTCCACCATCATCCATCGCACTGGTAAGTGCTGGGCTGCCACGGTCCCTATTCCCAGCAAAGATAATGGCAGACCTCGGGGTGTCTGGGTGGGGTCAGCAGGGTGGGATTTCCCACCCGCCTGCACTGTGCAGCCCCCATGGCTTTTTCTGGTGTGGGGCAGGGAAGTGCATCCATGAGCGTGTTGTGGGCAGGGCTGCTGGGAGCAGAGCTTCTGCGCGTCCTTCTGCCTCTCCCCACGCCTTCTCCCAGCCTTTCCCTCCCCAGAAACACATCTGAAGACACGAGCAGATGATGCCAAGGGAATGGATCCTGCAGCCATGAAATAGACCAATTCAATAGTGTTAGCATGAGAAAAAAATGGAATAAAACTGCCATTAATGCTGAGATTTTATGGCACGTTTCATTTAAAGAAAAAATAATGCCTGTTTTCTTTCCCACGAGTAAATGAAGACACAGCTACGAAAGCAGTGCAGAAGACTTGAGAGCTGCAGTCAAATCTCTGTGGCTTTGTGGTGTTTGGGGGAGAAGGCAACGATTCTCCTTTTGACTTTGTCACTGCCTGGTGATCCATGCCTTATTTTCTCCCTTTTTAATATCAGCACGATGAGACATGTCACAACTTGTAAAAATGCATTAAAATCAGTTGACAGCTATTTAAAAACTGAGCATTACCTTGATGTATTCACAGATATCAGCTGCATTTGACTCATATTAACTCAGCTGTGATCTTAACCTCATCTTCTGCAGAAAAGAAAAGGAAAAAGTGATGCTTTTATCTGCTGATTGCATTTCTCTGCCTCTGAGTATATACCTGCAAAATAAAAATGGTGCTTTGCTGTAGTAAACTACAGGACACCAAAAGCACTGCCATTCAGCACAGTGCATTGACAGGGACTTTGGTTGAAGAAAAACATTTCCTGGAGAGGAATTATCTTGAGAAAACTCTGATATTCTTAACAAGCAGAGCTGGTGCTGAGTTTCTGAGTAGCTCTGCAATGTTTGCTGATGATTTACCAGGATGTAACTCAATTGCTCTGAAACAAGTCGTCCCTACAAGGTATCCTCTGAATAATTCCTACTAATGAGGGAGACTGCAATGGAATAGCTGCTATTGCCTGTTGCTGCTTAGTTAATTAATTGGGAAAAAAAAAAAAAAAAAAAAAAAAAAAAAAAAAAAAACCAACAAAAACATCCAGAGGAAACTGTTTGTTCCCAGCACCTGGCCTTAAAATGTATTCTTTTAATTTGTTCTCTCAAAATGTTTGTTTTCCCCAAAGCCAGAAATAAGTTTTTTCCCTCCTGTAGTTGCTGCCAGCATTGGAAATGATTGCCTAGCTGTTGACAAAATTTAGGTGTGTGAAAGGTAATTACTTTGGCTAAACCGGAGAGAAAATCCAAAGCTTCGTGGGTTCCCTCCGTCATTCAGGTGTCTCACTTTTTACAGCCATCAGGAAACATTTCAAACTCTAACGTCCAAACGTTGCCTTTCTCAGTGCCTCCCCATTTCCCCGCTGTCCCCACATGTTATTTACTCCTTGAAGTCAGGAGAAGGTTTGGGCGTGTAGGAAAAGAAAAGGAATTGCATCAGACTGCAAATGTGTGACCGTTTTCTGCTGAGCATTCATTTATCTGGCAGCTCGGGACACGTCGCTGCTGTGAGCAGGGACACCTGAATGGGGCTGGATTTTGCAAAGCCGTGGGGCAGCCAAATTGCTCCATGGCTTGGCTACCTGCACCCAGCTCCATCCCATACTCACAATGGGAGGCTAAAGACCTATCTTTCCCATTAGTAACATGGAAACAGTGGCTTGTTACACACTTTTGCAAAGTGTTGTAAAAGCTTTTGCTAAGAAGCCCAAGGGAAGTCCAAAGTAATATGTAGCCAGTGGGGATTGCAACATTGACTTGCACTTAATTGTGCTCTTCGTGAGGCTTAACCATGCACAGAAAATCTCTATTTCTTTCCCCTTCAGAGAGAAGTCTGTTGGATGGAAGAGGCTTCCTTACAAATCATATTGAGACGTTAAGTCAAAGTTGCTTGTATTACTTTGTAGGGATTTCAGTCATTCTTAGCAATTTGCATCTATCCTTTCACCTTCTCTTATACATTCTTTTTTTTCGTTCTGTCCATGTCATGCAGTGTTTTCTGACATGCTCTTTCATTCTATCCCTTTTTCTCTCCTCAAACTCATTCTTTCTGGCTCCCCTCCGCACAGACTGCATCTGATGTTTGAGTTCAAGTCGAACTTTTGAACCCATGACGTCAAGTTGGTTTGGAATTAGGCAAAACCAGTTTGCCCATCCCTTGTTGTAAAAGGGTTAATCCTCTAAACTATTGAGAGACAAGGGCAGGGAATTATGAAAGGAGCCCCTGTTTTATAAGCATTTGTATTGCCAGTGCTTGAATACCTATAATAAGTAGGTTGCTTCTGTGATTAATGACTGCGTTTTACATGCTGACGACGGATGATATGTCTTATTGTAAAAGCCATTATTTTTTATTTGGTCTCTTTACCAAAGCAGTGCTGGAAATGAGATGTTAACGTGTTGGTGGGAGTATGTTTTCTTCTCAACAACTTAATGAAAAGTGACCCCCACGGAGTTAAAAATAAATGATAAGATGTGCTTTTCCTTCCTCCTCTCTGTAACGCGTGGAAGAGGCAGGAGGCGGATGTTCAAGCAAAGCGTTGTTTCAATGCAGGACTTTTTATTTTCAGCAGAGATTTTTTTGTTTCCTGAAGGCTGGAATGGGGTAGGAATGTGCTGTGAGACTGAAGCTTTATGAATTTAGAAGGGTCTTAAAGTCAGTCTTGCTTTGTTTTACTGACTCATAGCTTAGTGAGAACACTGACAGCGTGAAGTCTCTTATGCTGTATGCAGAGAGAGCATGGGAATAATAAATCTGTGATGTTTTACCCCAGCAGTGCCACATAAAGGAACCTGGCAATGCTGGTGTTTGAGAATCATCAGACATATTCCCCTCAGACCTCTTTCCTTCGGCTGTCTCTGTATTGGCAGCCATAGCTGAGCTTTGCTTGAATATCTTTCCTGATATTCTTAGAAGTCTTAGATCTTTGAAACTAAAAAATATTAATTTGATTTTAAAAAATGGTGCTTTGTGTGTGCTTGTTATTGGAGGAGTTCCCATGGAAACACTGCTGCTTGCACAACAACGGGATGCACGCATTGCTTCACTATTAACATATATATTAATGGCACATTAAGGAGTTTCGTAATTGTATGACACAAAAGAGTGCTCATGCAATCTATTAATGGGAAATATGTTTAGCTAGGTGTGAGATAATAACACCTCTGCCTCCCCTTTGTGGCTTCCGTTTGAGTGCTTTCCAGACCATACAACAGCTTTGTGTGGTAGATGTTATCATCCTCATTTTGCATGTGGGGAAAACAGAAGTCCGGTGAGGGCTGGGGATCTGCTGGAGATGGAGCATCAAAGCTGTGCCAGGGCTGGGAATGCTGCGCCAGAGCCCTCTTCCCCTTCATACATATCTCAGTGATCAAAATTTGATTCTTCTGGTCCTGGATGAGTCAAGTGAGATTAAGGAGAGACGGTGGGAATGAGACAATCTCCCATTATCCTGGAGCTGATGCTAATACTGGCGCGGATCGTACGCCCACATGTGTGGAGGGAAGAAAGCACTGCATTGTCTTTGTGTATTGACTTCTCTGATTGGTATTTAAATGAGGTTATCACAGACTGTGGAACACGGCAATGCTGCATTCCATAGGAAAATCAGAGGTAAACAGATGTGCTGATGAAAACCAGAGATGGGCGATAACCGGAGCTTGGACTCAAACCCCTCCATATTGAGGGTGAGGGAGGGTCTCCTATCCACATCTCTGGTCTGGAGGTGTGTCTGTAGTTCTGGATTGGAGATGTCTGAAATGGATGTCCTGAGGTTTCTGTCTGTAATAGTATTAAAGCTAGCAGAATTGGAGCACCGGTAGAAACCTAATTTGAACTCTTATGATTAATTCGGGCCAATCTCCACCCTAAGTCTAATCTATATCTGTCTGGAGATATAAAACAGTGTCTCCTTGGCTGACTTCCTATCAGAACAGAAAAAAAACCAGCACAATGGTGTCTGGCATGAGTGAGGGAGCGTGTTCTCTGGAGACCAGAACTTTGGAGAGCTCACCAACTGGAATTTCTGGCTCATCCATCTAACAGTGCTGTGCATAGGCTGCCTGGTAGCTGAGAGGAGACCTTGTCATCGCTTTTCTGACATGTCAATGGTTGCATGCAGCCCAAGTGCTTTGCAACTCTAAGGCCAACATTTTTCTCATGGAACTTCTTACTCTGGGTGCATCCATTTTGCCCATCCTCGAGACATTTTGTTGCTTGCTTTTTTGAGATGAGATGAATGGAAAGAGGAGCTATACCTGTTTGTGCTTCAGCTGGAAAGAAAACAAAGAAAAACTGAAGTGAATGGGCTGAGTCTTAACAAATCTCAGTCTGGTATCAGTGTTGGGAGCTATTCCTATGTCTGAGCTGTGGGGCTGGTGTAGACTTATTGGTTAGCCCCCATTTCCCCTCTCCAGACCAACTCCATGGCTGCCTCTCTGGCTCTCCCGATGTTTTCATCCACAGGCTGTACTTCGAGGTGAAAATACATGTGTAATGCTGCAGCCTGACAGCTCTTTCCATGATGTCTGTAGCAGTGAATGCAGTTTTCCTTGTCCTCACTGACTCCTGGACCACAGGGCAGGCTGATTAAGTCCAGATGTTGAATTGAGTGCAGTATCAGGCTGCCTGGAGACCAGGGATAACCAGTGAGAGTGTCCTGAGTCCATTTTGGACCATCCCAGCTGCAGGCAGAGGTGGTGATTAAGCCATACATCTGAAGGTTCTTGCAGTGACTTCATATAACGTAGACAGTCCTGCAGAAGTTGAGGGAGCTGCTTTGGGAGCTGGAAGTTCAGCCATACTTTTTCTCCCATCCAAAAAGTGAAAGCTGAGCTCTCCTTGATTCATTCTGTCTGGTAAGGTTCCGTCCATGAGGCAACCTGGGTATGCTGCTGTTTGAATTGGAGGGAATAAAATAAGCAATGTTATGCAGCAGAGCTGTGGCAAAGTCTTTGTCAGCTTCTTCAACCCAAAAAATCAGATTCAGATGAAATCCTTATTCCGAGGTGCTCTCTTGAAAATGATACTGGGATGAACATTATGTTTAGCTTTATTCCATCAATGTTTCTCCTTTCAACTAGCCACCAGCGTGGGGTGAAATTGCTGAACTGGCAGACACAAAGGATAGACAGGTTGAATGCAGCTTGCTCATGTATCTTTCCAGTCTATCTAAACTGTATTGTTAGTGCAGCTGTTCAGCCAAATCGTCCACAGGGTTTATTTTTGTGTGTAGAGGAAACAGAGATGAGTTTTCTCTCCGTGAGGGCAGATGGAAGATCAAAGAATTGTGTACACAGCTCCAGTGAGACCAGCCTCTCTGCTAAATGTGTCCTGATGGGAGCAAGATTATTAATAGTGAGCCTTGAGATAAGCCAAGATTCTAAGAGGCCAAGGCTCTGCCACAGTGTGACAGGTGTCTTTCAGGTTAGCAGGTTATTTGCTGAAGTCCTCCTTTGGCTTTGGTGTGGAGGAATCGAGGAGGGAGTCTGCTTTTGAAAGACTGATCTGCTGTTCTCCTGAGAAGAATAATGCATTTTCCAAAAGATCAAGTGTGCAAAATTTAAGCAGTTTGGTGTTTAGAAGCAATTGAACTCTCCCCATTCCCACGTGTCACTCAGCAGAATGTTTTCAAGGCTCGGAGCAGGAAGAGGTGGTGATATTCATGGCAAGGTTTTTGCTGGAGCTCGCACAAGGGTGGGCTTGAGAAATCTGAAGAGTGCTTTTGTGTGCAGGGCTAGTCTGCTGTCCAAGGCTAGTGTTTGCTTATGGATATTGTGATAATAATTAACAGAGCAGGAAGTAAAGGGCTGATTGATTTATACGTGCACGGCATTATGCATTTAAACTTGGACAGAAACTCTGAAATCTGGAGAGGAGGCAGATTTATTTATCAAACGTGCAAGAAAGTAAGAATGGTCATAATGTGTCAGACCAAAACCTTTCCAGACTAATATCTTGGACAGCATCCAGCGAGAGGTACTTAGGGAGTAGTATAAGGAGCAGAACATGACTTACCCTTCCATTAAACTGCACCCTCTCACTCTGATTATCTGTTTCTAGACTTAAATCCAAGTGTTGCTCCTCGACCGGTGACACCATCTGTACAGAGTTTGGGATTTGGCCTCCTGCAGTTCTCCCCAGTGTCCTGAGCTGTCTGGTCTTCTGGCTGCTATCAATAAAGAGAAATAAGTTGCAGCTCCAATTCGGACACCCAGAAAGCTGGTTTGCCTTGTTGCAGTGCTTCTCCTCCATCCCTGAGACCAGAGTCTGCCTGTAAATCCATTTCTCCTTGCTATTTGATTCTGTAATCTTTTGGCTACGTTGCTTTCTAAATTCGGGTCCAGTGAGTGATGAGCTCTGGAGTTCAGTCTTATCATCCGTAATGGAGGAAACACTTGGCTGAAGTGTTTGACATGACTTAGTTCAAAAGCAAGAGCTTCAAATTGATGTTGGCTTAATGGAGCCAAAGTGTCCCTCGATACAGATATGGTAAATGAGCTGGTGGCTTGTATCCCAGTACCTCTCCTGCATCATCTGAGCTCTGTGGTTTATAGGGACGTGCTTGTGTTTATTTCTCTGGAACTAATGTGGCCTGGTCTTAAAACTCCCTCAGAGTCCCAACAGTCAGGGTCTGGAATGGAGATTCCCATCCAAACCCACCCATTGCTTGGAGCCGTTTCCAGTTGTGATGGCCTTGGGCCCATCCATTTTAAAAGGAGAAGGGAGGATTGATCTGCCTGTGTTCAGAGCAACCCCTTTCCTACACGGTAGGACTTAAAGGGTCATCAGCTAAAGATGTGGAATTGCACACACTCAGACAAAGAGTGGGACCTCTCTGAGCTGTGCTCGGTTTCCTGAAGAGGTGGATATGAGTCAAGGGGGAATTCATTCCAAAAGGCAGGCTGCCCTGTGAGTGCGTGAGGCAGGATAATTCAAAATAGAAAAGTGGTGCTTGTTTTTCTGATTCATCTTCCACCAATTATGCCAGAGCGCTTTTACATTTGCTACAGAGGATTTCTTGAGCACTGGCCAAAGAGATTCTTTAAATGCTTCGTATGAAAAAATAGATAATAATGACCCTCTATTATTTACAAATTTTCCTCTTCAGTGTGGATCTGACAGGGTCCTGGTCCTTACAGCAGGCAGTGGGACGAGTCCTAACTCAGGGAAGCTCTTGGGTTCATCATGTCCTTATAAGCAATTCCTTTCTGTGTGCAAGGTGCCGTAAAGTCATACAGGAGCACAATGCAAATATCAAATGTCATTATTAAGTAAAGATTAATTATCTTTCTGGTTAGGTTTTTTTTTGTTTTTTGTTTTTTTTTAATTTTTTTGTGAAGGCCTCCAGCATGCATGCCTCAGACGCACTCAGACTTATTAATTACTGTTATTATGTAAAAGTGATACTGAAACATTATGTTGATAAATTGCTAATGGAGACAGGTATGAAACGGAAACCTGGATCTCACAGCTCCAAGTGCTCAGCTAATTTCCCTTGTGGTTTTGGAACTAAATGACTGAATTGAACCACAGACCCAAGTGCCCACGGCTGGGGAAGTGCAGCTGCAGATCTGTCCACCTCTGCTCTCTGCTGGGTACCTCCATAGTGAGAGGTGCCTTGGGGAAAAGCCCTTCCCAGCTACAGCATGTTTTATTCGGTATTACAATGGGTGATGTTCACAGACATCAGGGTTTTTGTTTGCAACACACTTAGATGAAAACACAACCCCTTAAAAATGTGGTTGAACAGGGAAGTGACTTTAGCTAATGTGTCAGGGAAGGCAAAATAAAATGCCTGGGTGAGCTTTCATCTTGTCTTAGCTCATCACGGAAGGTTTCGGTTCTTACAGAATCGTTCTTTAACTGGAGAACCCTACAAAGGATCGTTTTTGCTTCACTAGAATTAGCTGCACTAATTTTTGTTTGTTTTCCTCTTGTGGACTCATACAGGTGGAGTTCTGGCTCCATGGAAGCTGATGGCTGCTTTGCCATGGATATCAGTTGGGTCTGCATTTCTCCCTGAGGGAGGGAAGCCATTGGCTGCCCAGTCTTCCTGCTGTGTAGCTGAGTTGCATTTAGCTTTGGCAAGACTTGTGGTCCTGGTCAGGTTAGTAAGGTTTATTGAATGGGACTGGAAATAGAATTTCGTGTGAGCTGTGCCTGCAGCCTCTGATTCTTTCCTCCAGGGAACTTTGCTGAATGCTCTATTGGAGCACCACCAGTCTTTGTGCTCCAGTGCTGCACTTAGCTTTCCCTGCAGCCTCTATGGCACCATTCCCATGGAAATGTTAGCTCTGTGCACTTCAGCTGAGCTTTGGAGCTGTTTTTGGAAGCTTTCTGAATGTCCCAGAGGTGCCCTTCAGGAGAGCATGCAAGTGGGGGCAGCATCTCTGAAAGACCATCTGTGGCAATGTTTTAAAGGCCACCCCACACAAAAACACCAACTCAGGTCTTGGAATCTGTCAAGCTGTTGATGCCGTATGCTCAGTTTAATTAGCCCACCTCTTTCCAGGCCATAATTAGCTCAGGTGCAGTCTCATCATGTCACGGTTGTGCTGCTTCCCATTCTAGAAACAGCCACAGCACCAAACTGCATGGCATGAACACCACCCAGGTCATCTCTGAACTTGAGATTTGAGCATCAGTTAATGATGGCACACCAGTGAGGAGGTGTTTTTCTCTTCTTCATTGCTCTTCTCTTTTCATTTGTCTTTACTTCCCAGGGACTTGTATGGTGCTTGGTGGACCACAGCGCTGATCTCAGGAAGAACCTGATGAATCCTGCTTTCTTGCAGTTAATATTCATAATGCAGAGCTTCAGGAGAATGTTAAAAGTAGAACAGTGAACGTATGATGATTGAACTTATTCTGAACACTACTCTGCTTCTTTTGCCTCCATTGCTTTGATCAGGGCTTGCTTCTTCCTTTCAATGGGCTGCCCAGCCCTCCAGCAAAAGGGAACTTTCTGAACAAACCCAACTCCTCCTTGGTAGCCTTTTGTTTTGACACTCAGAAGAAGGCAGATTTATAGACTTTCCTAAGTCGTAAGTTCATTTTCTTTTTATTTACCTTTCACTGCAGCCCATTCGGAGTGAGATCTCATTCTGCCTCCGAGCAGGGCTGACCTGCCAAGAGGAGATGATCCATAAATCTTCCCTTCCTTTTTCTTTCTTTCCAAAACAGAATTAGCTGAGTTTGCCTGGGAGGAAAACTGTTCTGCCATTGCCGGCAGTCAAACAGTGCAATTAATTAGTGCTTTCCCTTTTCTCTTCCCTCTAGTCTCTGTCTGATGGGGTTGAAAGTAAGCCAGGGAGGAGGGGGAAGGGACAAAAGAATGGAAAACGTTTTGTTTGATGTATTTATATTTAATTAAAGCCTTTGCTATGTGATACAGCTCAGTGGTGATGTCCCTTTTGCATCATGTCTAGTGGCCACAAGTTTAATTGATGAATCAGCAGAGGAGCTGGAAGTCAGGACTTTCTCGTAGAAAACCACATTTTAAGAGGTCATCCTCCTTATGACCTCCTGAATCTGTGGCAGCTTCACCATTGGGTTGTGCTGCCTTCTCGTATCTCAGCTGGGAACATCAGAACAGTTGCTGTGCTGCTTGGGTAGGGAACAAATTCCTCATTTTGGGCTGCTGTTTGGGTTTCAAGTACAAAAGGATAATGGGTCAGAAGTGGAAAAGGTGTTTGTAGAATGAAAATGGAAAGTATGCATTCAGCTGAAACTGTTCTGCAGGGCAGGTTTGAAAAGGAAGATGCTCCATCTCTGCTCCTTCCCATTTTGGAAGACAGAGCATGTCACGGCAGTGCTGAGCAGACGAGAGCTGCTTGCCAGCATTCAATTTGCTGAAGATTAGGAAATTATTCCATTCTTACAATACTGTGGCAGTCCAGAAATATCGCTGAACTCTGGGGGATGTGAAATGGAGATCTAGCCTCAGATTTTGTTGTGTTTGGAAGCCAAAGCTTTATCAGAGTAAGAACTGTACAGATGGTTTAAGCCATATTAATAGTGTACCTTGACCCAATGGACTGGCTTAGCATCAACCACCTTTGAACTCCAGAATAACTATGTCCAGAACAAGACTGAACTTGCTCATTTTCTTTGTGATCCAGAAGCAATGCAGAGATGTGCTATTTCTGCTTCTTGTCCTCACTGCAGGGAGAGGAGGCTGCTAAAACATTGCCCCTTTCTGACCTCCAGCTTTCTCCATAGAAAGCCTTGAATCCCAGGTTTTTCTCCTACTGCTGTCCTTGCTCTGTCCTATCCATCCTGTGCCCTTATCACACCAAGGACAGAAAGCTGAGAAGCCTTCTACATGGCCAGACTGCACTTCAGCTGATGCTTCCATTATTTACAATCATTCCTAAAAGCACTCTCATGACTGTTGGGGTCGAGCCATAAGCAAAGGCTTCTCTTATGATCACACGTGATAAATAGACAGAAAGCTCTTGGTGTCAGCAGCCTCACCAATCTGTTTACCACTTGGAGCTCGCAGCAGCTTAGCAGTTGCAAACCACCACTTGTCCAGAAGTAGAAGAGCAGTTTCAGAAGTGCTGTAAGTAAATAAGAGTTCTGACGTGGGCACCAAAAATAAGCACGCGCTGAGCTTTTGGCCAGGTCGCAGTTGCTGACTGCTGAGCAGTTAGGAAAAAGTATCCCCTCCTTCAGGTGCTCAACAACCCCAGGGTCATCTGCTTCTCTCATAGCTAGCACTGCTTTGCCCTGCAAAAATAGCCAAGGTTGGAACCAGCACCGCCTGGCCCCTAAGGGACACAAGAAGGTTAAGTCCAGTCCTTTGTGGCACGTAAACTGGAGCTGAGGTTGACCCTTTTAGGTCACTTTAGCTGAAACATGGGAGGAAATCCGTAGCTGGCTGGTGTCGATGGGTGCAGAAATACCACTGAGGGCAGAACTGGTACTGCGAGGCACAGGAGGCTTTCTCAACCCTGATTTATGCTCTTAGAGCTGCCATTGAGGTGGTAAATCAAGGCAGAGTGTTTGCCAGGTTGCTTGGTGATAGTAGAACTGCACAGGCATTGGTTGAAAGAAACCCACAGAAAGAAAATGCAGATACACTTTCCATAAGCAGTTGTTGGCTCAGCAATTCTGGTCTCCTGCCTTGGGTACTTTCTGGATGGTTTAAGTGAAATAGTGAAATAGTTTAAATGTAATGGAAGTGGAAATATTTTGCTTCTTTTTTCTTTTTTTTTTCTCGGTGTTGCAAAGATGTGGAGGAGAAAAGCAAGGCTCAAACTATTCCTGGCAAAATTTTCCAAACTTGCTTTGCAAGTGGCTGGATTTTGGATGTGAGAGAAGCAGATGTGGGGAGAAGTGCCAGCCAACAAGACACATGGCTCTGATCTGCTCCTGCATGGCATTTTACCTGGGATCTGAGTTGTGATCCCACAGCATTCATGCTGGGGAATATAGGTCAGCAGCAGGCCAGGCTGGCAACACCTTTCTCCTGCTGGTGAAGAGTTACCTGCTAAAATAGACTCACTGAGGCCTATAGATTATTATGTTCGTTAGTGGTGATTCATACTCAGAGTTTCATAATCAGGCCTGCTGGTGTAATACGTTCCTTTCCACAGTACCATTTATCTTAAAGATCTCAGAATACTTTATGTACATTAAGCTTTAATCCGTGTTTTACCACCAGCGAGGCAGGTAAGGAGGATTGTTTCCATTTTGCAAATGAGGAAAACTGAGGTACAGGGTGAGAAAGTGACTTGCCCAAGATTCTGGAGGTTGTTTGTGGAGTTGTGTGCAGTGGCCATCTTTGAATGAGTGTACATTTCCCATGCGTGGCCCCAGACACCTACAAGGGATATTTACTTTCCTGGGGTTAAGGCTGAGCAGAAATCCATCTATAGTTGTGAGGTTTGAAGGGAATTAGAAATTCCTGCAGCGTCTGGGGATGTTTAAATTTGCCATCCCCAACTGAAGTGCTGGGGCAGAACTGCTAGTTTGCTTTTAGGGCTGGTATCAGCCAGTTGGTATAAGACGTAGAATTAAGAGGTAGTGAAGAAACACAGTTTGGAAGAGAAATCTCTCAACAGCTCTCATTTTCCATCCATATTACCACTGAACTGACCTTTGTCTGCTTTCTTCCCTGCCAGGGTCCCCTTCTCTGAGGGCATATCCTCTCATCTCCGTTATCACCAGGCAGCCCTCCGTTGTCCCTCACCTCGTTCCGGCTGCCACCAGCTCCCATGTGCTGCCAGCCCAGACCTCAGCGACTGCGAGCTCAGAGACGCCAGCCAGCGAGACCCACGGCAGCAGCGAGTCGGAGGCAGAGCAGCCCACACCTCGGTTAAAAAAGCCACGCAGGAGTCGGACCATCTTCACAGAGCTCCAGCTGATGGGCTTGGAGAAGAAATTCCAGAAGCAGAAGTATTTGTCTACACCCGACAGGTAGGAATCCGCTGGGCTGGGGAGGGGGATCCAAGCAGCCCATCGCAGCTCGGGCTCTCTACTATCTACCACCAACTACAGTCGTTTTGCTGTGCAGAATGCACTTGTCTTCATCTGCTTTATCTGAGCAGTCCATTCAAATGCTCGTTGCTCCCTTTTCTTCATTCTGGCAGGCACTGATCTGAAAGACAGATCACACCTTGTGCACATCTGTAGCTCCCTTCTGTCCCTCCTCCCTTCTGTCCCTCCTCAACGTGGGGACAGCCAGACATGGCTGAAACTATCTGCAGGCCTGAGCGTGGCTATAAATATTGCTTAGAAAGGAGCAGGAAAATACTGTTTCCTAAACTAGGAGAAGGACAGGGAGCAAAAGGGTTGAAGCAGGCCTGCTCAGCTGTCCCCATACTGAGTGCTCCCTGGCTGCAATGTGCTGCTTTCTAGCTTCACGGCAATGCCTCTGCTGTTGGCCGAGGACATGGGCAGATGACCTGATTAAATTTCAACGCTTACTTCTCTTGGGATCAAAGATGACACGAATAGGCTGTATCAATGGAAATGTCACATGGTGATAGATGTGCCTGCTAGCAGGCATCCCAGCTCAGAGATGTGCAAGAAGCTGAGCAAAGGCTCTTTCTTCTTTCCTGTTCTTGCTCCAAACCCTTGGGAAAAGATGCAGCCTGGTTTCCTGCTGGGATGCTGAGGTGGATGGCTCTGTCTCCGTGGCAGCTGGGAGGTTGGCTGTAGCTTCAGCTTGCTGCTGAACTAGCTCTCATCTGGCAAACATGGCTAGCAATTCAGTGAGCAGTTAGTGGTCTATCCATCAGGGAGAGAGCCTGGGATGCATAGATGTGAAGGCTGCCTTGCCCCATCTTGAATTCTCAGGGACTGCTTGGTACCAAATAGACAAACTAAAATTAGGAGAGGTTTTGTTCATTTTAAAGGCTTTGAATTCTACTCTGCAAATTTAAATTACAGGCAAAAGCCTCATCCAATTCCCATTCAGTCTGTAAACCTAGGGAGGGTTGGAAAGGTTCACCAGACCTTGAACTCCACGGATGGCAGAATCCCAATATTTAAAATGGTTTTGAAGTCAGCACACTCCACTTGTACTGCCTGTCACCAAAGCCAAGGATCACAGCTAGACCGAATTTCATGAGCAGGTCTGAATGTCTCATACAGCTTTAGATCCTAATGCTCCTGTAGTGACTCCTCCCAGCGTCACATAAGCAGATTGTTGACACCATTGATGAAGCACTCAGGGCTGGTAAATTAATTTAGTAGTATGACTGTTCCTTGGCTTTGTCTGTGTTAGAGCCTGGTGAGCGATTCCTGTCCCTGCACCACTTCCCCTGTTTGTTTCCTTGGGTTTCCAGGCAATGCTGACTACAGTAATGTGTGTGGCAAGAGATGGCAACTGGCTGCAGGTAATCAGAGTGTGATAACATGCATTATGGCAAGTTAGCCAAGCAGTGTTTCTCTCTCTGAACTCATGGCTGGAAACGTGATGGTGAAGCAATGGATTGTGATCTGTGTTCAGTCCTGTAGCTTTTGGCTTAGGCACAAGATTGTGCTGGTTAGAGGGCAAATGGAGCACCTGGTTTGTTCGTAGTAAAGGAGAGAGCAGTGTGATGCGATAATGCCTCTGCCACATTCTCAGACAACACTGATAGTATTTTTAAGTCAATGGGATATCACACTGTATAGAAGCGTAGGCAGCAGGGAATCTAAAGTGGGGAAAAGCGTGAAGCCAGGAGTGTGTATGTGAGCACAGAGCTGGTGTGGGGTGCGTAGGTGTTTGTAAATACACGAGTGAGCCTGACTGCCCGAGGAGCCTAGCTGAAACAGAAATGCTATTGTGAACAACTTGGCCTTGACAAGTGTGCTTTCTCCCGTGCAGAAATAGGGAAATATTCTGTCAGAAAGCTCATACAGTCCAGAACACCTCGGAATGTGGCTCTGGGTTTGGGCTGTCCCACCTGTGGGATTTGCGTGACTCTGTGGGGCACCTGCCTGGCGTTGCTGAGGATTTCCAACTCTGCCTCTTGTGCAACTCCATTACAACACTGCCAGATGCATGGTACCATCACCTGTGGGGAAGGATAAAGAGCTAGCCTGAGCTGCATTTGCTTCATATCCTGAGTTTTAATATAGAAATAATGAATGGTTTCAGATGAACTAGCACAGGTTGGAGAAATGCGGAGGATGAATCAGGATTATGGGCTGTCTGCCACACATACCCTTAAGCTAAACACGCAAATAATAAATTCGTTTATAAGCTTAAATTGCCTATAATAGCACAATGCATAAGAAATTAATAGATTTAGATGTACTACTGCTCTTTGAGAAATGAAAAAGTATCATTATCCTCATTATGTAGGTAGTGAAGATGAAATATGATACAAAAAGCAACGCTTTCACAGGCAGACTGATGCCAGGTGTCTTGCTTCTTGCGTGGTTGCTTCAGACAGCATGGACCTATTTTTCAGGAATGCTGTGTACCAGCAGCTCCCTGCCTCCTGCACAAATGTGGAGCATCAGCAGTCAGCATACAGCAGTCCTGTGTTTGAAAAAGAGCAAGCAAACCTCCGAAGCTTTTAGACTTGGCCATTTGTCCATCAACACCTTAACCATTCTTTCTTCTCCCGTAACAGCAACTATCTTTACACCCCGAGAGAAGCAAAGCGATCCTTTCTGGCAGTCCTGCTGCTGTGTGGTTGGCTGCCATTGGCATCTGGGTGCTCCTGGTCCTCTGTCAGCCCCTTGCAGTGTCTGTCTTCTCTTCCAGGCTCGACTTAGCGCAGTCGCTGGGGTTGACCCAGCTCCAGGTGAAGACGTGGTACCAGAACCGCAGGATGAAGTGGAAGAAAATGGTAAGGGGTTTGGTACCGTTTCTCTTAGTCTTTGCAAACTGCTTTTGAAAGAATGGATTCTGAAGCTGAGCGTAGCGTCAGTGATTTGTGTCTATTTATAGTAAATCTCGTTTTCTTCTTGCTGAATTCGCCCATAATTTTCTTAGAAATGTGCTTTTTTTATCTATAAAAAGCTCACGTTGGAGTGTGAGTGGTAGGCTGGAGGTACAACAAGCAGTAGGAAGAATGTGGAGCTGAGGGATGAAAGAAACTAGAACAGAGGGAAGAATCAAACTATGTACCTCTGCATTTTTGGCATTATAATATTAAATGCTAATTTAGAAGCCAAAGTGGAACTGGCAAGAGAACAGACAGTCAGAAGCAATCCTGGCTAAAGTTTGAGTGTTCTTACTTGGGCTTTAAATAGATCAAATGCTCATGAAAGGGTCTGAATTGTGCATAAAATCTTTATGTAATGTTGAGGACTGCGTGATCAGATCGCTTCTGGGGCTGCTGTAGAAACTGGCTCGGATGGCTCCATCTGGATTCCGAGTGTCCTTGCTGGTATTTTTTGCATTTAGTTTTAGTTGTATGAGAAAATGATTGAACTCACTGTGTGAATGCAGGGAATTTCTCTGAAGCTGAACGGTGTCCGCAGGTCACGTCTGAAGTCACATTTCATCCTCTCTCTAAAGGAAGCCTCACAGCAGTGAAGTTCAGGTGGATCTGACTGTTAATCTCTTTGCTCCAGGTGTTGAAAGGTGGGCAGGAAGCTCCAACGAAGCCCAAGGGCCGTCCAAAGAAAAACTCCATTCCCACCTCAGAGGAAATTGAAGCAGAAGAGAAAATGAACAGCCAGGCTCAGAGTCAGGAGGCGGAGGGATCTCAAGCCCCCGAGGAGCCTAAAGTGACAGAGGAGAAACCAGAAGTCTCTTTGGAGACAGAAAAGTCTCCAGACCATATACCAGAGCCCTCCTCAGAGGAGGCTACGCCATTAAGTTAAAGGGAAAAAGAGAAGGGAGAGGGAAAAAAAGAAAAAGCAAAGAGAGAAACCAAAACCAAATATATATGTGTGTATATATATATTTAAATATGTATGTAATTGTTGGTGTGTACATATATATATAAATATATATATATATATATATATATATATGTAGACCTTGTGTATAAGTTGAAAGATTGGTCACTTTGTGCCTTTGGGAATCAGCCATCATGGGCCACGGTGGAACAAAGATGTCCAGTGTGAGCAGTGGCACATGTAAGCCTTCCCACAGAGAACGATGGAGGCCTGGATGTATTTCCAGAGAAAACCATGTCCAGAAAGTCCAGACAGCTCCTGGCAAATAAAGGAGAAGGCCAGGGCTCCTTTCCTGCAGAGGGAGGCAGATGTGAGGTGGTACAGCTGTGTTGGAGGGTTCCGTGTGTTCGCTTGGCTTTATCCTTGCCTTTAAAAGTAGTGCAAATGGACTTGGCCTGGTCTTGGATCAGGGACAGCAAAGAAATGGGGAGCTCTGACAGCACCATTTCGACTTGTAACCAGCACTTATTTCTGTTAGGGATGGGCCCAACAGAAACATTTTGGGGGAAGAGTTCGGACACATGGGTTTGCTTTGGCCCAGTATAGAGACCAAAGCTTCTGAAGAGAGACTCATACCCAGGTCAGCACTCAGATTTCGTGTCTCGTGGTTATTTGGGTGCCTTGTCTGTGAATTTGCAGTGATCCAGGATAAAACATCGAAGGAGTTGAGGGTTTGGATTTGAGTCTGCTCCAAAAGCTTTGGAATGCTTGGATCTGGGATTTTTGCTTTGGGCCCACTTCTAATTTTTCTAGGGTTTTTAAAGAACATTTAAACGTTTCCAGGGTTTGGGGAGAAGGATGGATTTAAGAAGTTGCTGCAGAAAGTTCGCGTTTGTTTAAGATGTGTGCCAAGAATAGACGTGCATCGTGTTTCCTAAAGTCTTGTTAAGGGTGCATTTTGCCCAAAGGCTGCAAGAGATGTATTAAGATAACCTTTATTTTTTAATTAAAACTGAAATATATAAACAAACCAGTTGTTGTTGTTTCTCTTTCAGAATGCTAGGCAGACTTTTCTGGGTTAGGTCATTCGTTCTAACAAACCCTGGAGAACATGGGAGTCATCCAGCTTGCTGTAACCCTCCTGGGCAGGAGGCACTGTGCATGCTTCTTGCAGCACCTTGCTGAGGTAGGTGAGGATGCTGCCCATGTCACCTTGTCACTGGGTGCAGGGCAATGTCTCAGGGTGTTCTTGCTGGTTTGTCACTTCCCCTGCTGCACATCGAGCTAATAAAATAGCATCTCTGACCCTGCCCTTTTTTGGGGGGAAGTGGGGAATAATAATTCACACACACAGTTCTCACTTGACTTATCCAAGGAGTGTTATATGAGGAGAAAGGATTTCTTTTTTTTCCCCATTTCTTGCTCAGTGATGTTTGGAAGGATCTTAGTCCACCTCAGCATCAGCTCTGCATCTTCACAGACATTTGCAGCAGTACTCCATGCATAGCAAAGCTCCACTGACTTCAAACAAGAGCATTGCTGCACGCACTGTGCAGTGCTGACTTAAAACATTGCAGCCAGCTTTGAAAAGGCTTCTGCAGATTTGAGTGCATCTGAAGAAAAAAGGAGAAAACATCCACCAGAGTTGAGCAGTGCTCTTTTGTAAGAAACATAGAAAATCTCAGGCATGTTACACCATTTAACATTTGTACCTGGAGGTAGAAATGGGACCAAAGAGCTCCCACTTACCTGCTGTGTTGGAAACGTGGGCTGGGAGCTACAAAGAGTTTCCTCTGCCATTAAAACACGTGGAGATCAGTTTTTGAAGCATTGTTCTTTAACAGAGCCCTAACAAATTCGTGACAGGCCCAAAGAGAGGCAGGGATGGCAGAGCAGAATTTTGGCTCTTGTTGGACGGAGTCACAATGCTGAGTGTTGTTGCAGATTCTTTATCTGTGGAAGTCTTTTTTAAAGTAAAACAACTTTAGTTCAACCGTATCTGCTGGACTTGAAATGGCATTTAATTTTAAAAAGGCCCACGGCCTGTTTATACAAGAATGAGATTAGATGGTCTATGAACTGTATAATTGTCAGGTATTGTTCTTGGATAGTAGCAACAGCACTATTATCTCAAAATAAAACGTTTCTACAAGTCTTAAGTGTGGTATTACTCAGGATGAAGGGAGCAATTTACTGGAAATAATTTTTTCTAATGGGTTGCACCACTTGGTTTGGAGTTCATCGGGTTTGGAAGCAAGAAGAGGGGCACTGAATCAAAACCATCAGATTTTGTGTGCACATCATCCCATAAACAACAGCAAAAAACAAAACCAACAGGAAAAGCCAACAACGTCTCCTTCAGGGACCATCAAAGATATTCTGATTTCACTGAGTTCAAAGTGGAAAAAATATCCTCCAGTGCATTTTTCTATAGATTTTTGGAGATGGATATTGAGCATAGCATCTTGGAAACTTTAATTGTTGGTGTATACCCTTTCTTTCATCCAAAATGTGTTCCACAAAGTAGAAAACAGATGTGGGATTTCGTACTGATAGCCAGTGCATTTATCTAATTTGAGGAATTTTAATGGATTTGTATGGTGATGGGGTAGAAATATAGAAACAGGAAAAATGGCTTTCTTCCCCCGGAGCAGGAGGTGGTTTTTGGTGTTTCTGTGCTATTCGAGGAAAAAGAGAAATTCAAAATTACAGAATTTAGAAAATTCTAAGGAAGATGAATTTCTAAATCACGAGCAGATTTGGTGATTTTCCAGCAAAGAGCTTTGGGGAAATGTCACTTCCCACTTCCTAGATGAAAATAATTGTTTCTGACTCAACCCTACTTCACAGTGGGAACAATTCCAGCGATATTTTTTTGGTTGTTAATCCCATTCTAATCACTTATGAGTCAATCTGGGTGAGAATGCAATACTCTAGCTGCCTGGGCTAGTTTTTAATGAGTCCATAAGACATTGAAGATGTTTTTGTTCCCCTTTTGGATGAGCAGCAGTCTTAGCATCTTATTTTTCAATGCGTTGAAGGGCAAAATTAGCTCTCTTAAATGCTGTTTCATACTTGCTTACTCTGAATTACTTTCACTGACTTTGCTGAGAGCTTCTTGAATGGAAAGCCTGTTCAGAATGTGTATGTTAAGATGGAACGAAAACAGCAGGGGATAAGTGGTAAAACCATTGAATTACCTCTTGGATAAATCTTTTCAGATTTCTCTCTTCTGTGTCACATCTGCAGATGGAGAAAAACACCTACAAATTCTGGTGGAGTTGAACATGCTGATCCCATCCCTTGATAGTAGACAAGAGATCCTTCTCTTGTTTTAGGACTCTCCTCCATTGGGTTTATTTCTCCTCTCATCACTGGAACACAAACAACTGAGCAATGCTTATCCGTTTCACTTTGGGCTGAGTTCAGATAGGCTTCAAGGCAGGGCTGCAGAAAGCATGGCTGTGCAAAGCCAGCCTTCATTGGGAGCTGTGGTTGCTCTGCAGCAGTGCTCATCTCTCAAGCCCAACTCCAAGTTGTGTTGGCTTTGTGCTCCTGGGATCGGGAGAAACACGACAAGTCTCCCTCTATGCACCCTTCTACAGAAATGAGGGACTTGAGAGCTTCTTTGCAGAGCCAAAGCCTTCCACATTAATGATTTAAGGCTATTTTTTAGGGTTCCATCTCCCAGGTACCAACATCTCCTATCCTAGAGTGGCTTGTCACTTATCGGGGGGTCAGATCAGAGAGGTGCCCTTGAGGTTGAGCCTTGCGACTGTTCAGGGGCGTTTGGCTTCCAGTTCTAACAGCAAGAAACAAGCCCTGATGTTGAAATCCAAACTCCCCTACAGGGATGGAAAGCGCTGATATCCGGAGCTCTGGCTGACACCCACCTTTTGTTGTACCCACGTTTAGATAATTTGGAAAGCACTGAGCTCATCCTGCAAAATGGTATGTTTCCCCCAGGTCCCAGCAAGGATGAATGGGCTGTCGTCCAGTATTTTAAAAAAAAAAAAGGTTTAGCCCCAGGCCAGTACAAAGGCATTGGTGTTGGGGTGGGTTTTCAGTTCTCCTTTGTTTCCATCACTTGCTTCAGGAAGAAAATGGAGGAGGAAAGTAAAAAAGCTATGGGTGAACAAAGAGGGGAGAATGATGTGAAAGGAAAAAAGCTGAAAAGCTTAACTGAATCGAATTATGAAAAATAAAAACCAGGAGGGAAGTAATTTTTTTGAAAATTCAACTTTCCTTAGAAAAAGATATGATAAATGAAGAAAGCTCTGGCTGTGTAAAGGCAGATTGATTGCTGGGGTTTAACTACAGAGGCACTGAACAATGTATTACAGGTTTTTCACAAGTTTCCTCTTACACCGTACAATTAAAATGTAATTGAGTAAAGATCATTTGGATTACATTTATACTACAATACAAGATTTGGGCCCAAATCCACATCTTGAAAAAGACGTTGGTTTGAAGCACAGATCTGGAATCTGGGATGCTGAATGTGAACAGCCTGTGAGAAACTCACTCTTCTCCATCTCAAGGTGTGTTACCACCAGGTTGGATTTACCAGGTTTCACCATAAACTTTAGAATAAGTGGTCTGGGGGCACCAGTCTTCAAAACAGGGCAGGCTTTCCCCAGCTCGAGCTCCTTCCCATGTTGCTCATCTCGAACATACTGTCCCAACGCACAGAAATAATTACACCTTAGCTTGGCAGTAACAGGAAGGAAGCTTCTTATCATGCTGGGATCCATAAGTGCCAAAAGGGAGATGTGTGCTGCTTGGCTGCTGCCAGTGGAGAGAGTGTAACCCCTCCAGGCTGTTCTGACATGTCCGTTACCTGCTGGAAACACTGAAGCACTTGTTATTCATACAATTGAGAGTCATAGAGTTACTCACAGAGAGAGACTCCTGAAATCATCCTGGTCGTGGGCAGCCTGCAAGCAATGGGAGCTTTTGTTCCCCAGAGATTAGTGAGAAATGCTTTCTTCAGAAAGAAATTTCACAAGTCAGAATTTCCTGGGGAAGAAGTCTGCTAAGCATGCCAGAGCACTGCCAAGAGCAGGGGAAGCAGTGGTACCCTTTGGGCAAATACTTCTGATTTTTGCTAAAAGCCAAATGAACCAAACCCTTCTAGAAAAAAAAACCAATAATAAAATGCCTTTTGCATTTCCCATCCATGGGCCATCAGTGTCTTTCTCCAAAGAGCATCTAGCATTCTTGTCAGGGGACAAAAGCTGCAGGATCCTGGATGCTGAAGTCCCTGTCCCTGTCAGTGCACCCAGAGCCCAGCTCTCACTGAAGCCAAAAGAAAACCACTGTTGGTTCTATCGGAGCTGTGCCCAGTTCTGATGCTGAATGGATTCTTACAGGCATACAGTGAGCTGGTGAGGTTTGGTTAGGGCAGAGAGAGATTGTACAGAGATTCTGTATCCTGCAAGATGCTGGAGAATCTATTGCAGCAGCTGAATTGAGTACAGCAGAGCTGAGAGCACCTTTCCTATGTAGATCAGTCATTCCATCCTTGTAGATACGTGCAAACCCCTGAGAGAAAATTATCAGCAGCATCCTTTCCTGTCACAACCAGGAGGGTTGAGTGGCTGCTCCCATCTCATCACCCTGTAATTATGGTGGGATGCCAGAACTCTGCAGAAGTCATAGGAAAGAGAGAGGTGTAAAGGCTCATGAAAACAGCAGGGCTTCTTCCTTGAGGCTGCTGGGTGCAGACAACCCCTGCAGATATTTCTGGCCCTCAGGTACTGTTCAGCAAACTAATGCCCCCAAGCCCATCACTGCTGCTGTCTGCATGCAAAGTGACTGCTCCAGCTGTGCCCATGCCTGAGCTAATGTGGGATGCAACACAGCTCCAGGAGCATCCCATTCCCAAGGCACTGATCCCTTGCAGGTTAAGGGCTGTACAGCAGCAGCTCTCTGCAGCCCTCACTGGGAGCACAGAGCTGGAGCCCCGGCCACCCGAGAAGAGTTGGGTTTGCACGCAGGGATTTCTACACGATCCAAATTAAATGCAGCTAATCTGTAACGTCATCCCTTTCTCCATATTTCATTTATTAGGGTGGGGAGCGTGACTCAGAGAAATTATTTCCTCTCTTGTCCACGCTTCTCATTATTGAAAATACAATGGTACTTTTTCCCCTTCATTTGGTGTTATAGAGGATAATGATGCTGAGGAGGTGTCTGATAATGGGATTAGAAGCCCAGACTGGGAGTTACCTGCCTTATTCTGTGTGCCTGAGTGAATATTTACCCCTGAGGTAACAATTAGCTCCGTTTGTGCACTGAAAAGTCACCCATCAGTGGTAATGGGAAGCTGTCAAAGAGCATCGGGCCAGGCTGACGTGGTTGGCAGCTCTTGCCAGCAGAGATGGGATAACTCCTTCAGCCAACCATTCCCACTGCACATGAGCTCCGGGGTTTGCTATGTCCCCTCCCAAGGACCAGGCCCTCCCCAGGTCTCCACCAGGCCTTGCTGCTCTCCATAAAACTGCTCAAAGATGGAGCTGTGGTACAGCCTTCCCGAGGAGCACTCCTGCTGGCTCCAGCCCTGCCCTCAGTTTGGCCAATTTTTTGGCCTGTTGGGCACCAGGAGGACCTGTTCAAACAGGGATTAGGGCAGAGCCTGAGGTGACAGAGCTTTGGGCTGGATCTCTGCATGCAGTCTGTGTGGGATTTGGGCATGGGAATGAGGGACGAGAAAGCCCCAAAGTCTGAATTTAGGACACCCTTGAGAAATGGCCTGTCAAGAAAGATATACTCCTTCCTCGGGTGATACAGCTCTGAGGATGTCATGCACAGTTCCATTTGCTGCTGCTTCTTCCTAGCAGCTTCATTTGATTAAACTCAGCACAGTTACAGCAAGAACAGATGGAGAAAAGGATGCTGGTGGAACGTCACGCAGATATCCCCCTTTCCCTGTCAGTACTGCTTGTGGTGCCTTGATAAGATGTGACCATTTCTGCTGGCAGAATTAAATTCAGGTTAGAAGGGTCCCTCTGGGCCTTGCAGTTGTTGCATTGCATGCATTCATTCATACTTCCCCTTTCATAAGTCTTTCAGGTGCTGTTTACAAACACATTAAGGGTGATGGTACATTTCTGCTCCTGCTGGAAAGCTGTTTCAGAAGCAAAGTCCTTCATTAGATTCCATCTGTGCCTCAGCACATCCCATTTAGCTGTCTGATTTTTCTGTCTTTGCTGTAGATTGGCCACTAGCACATGCTGTGCTCCCTCTCTGATGCTTCCATCCATGGGTTCTGTAGGTGGGGTCACGTCTTCATGCAGCTTCCATCTGCTGCAGCCCTGTCTCATGAGAAGAATTCTTTCCCCCCATCATTCTGGTGTTCTTTTGCTGCTGAATTTATCTTTCTCGAACTCAGGTGTTGAAAACTGCACACGTTGCTGCAGAAGTGCAGCACAATTCCCAGCAGGAATCTCACTCATTTTGGTGCTTCAATTTCATTTTTTCCATGTGGGCCACCTGGCTTTGTTACCCAGAAACCTGGGATATGCATTCCCTGATTACCACACTGGGATTTTGTTCCTTCCATGCCTTGTGCCTCTGCTCCAGCCCTCAGCTCCTGCTTTTCCTGCAGGTTATACAATCCTTTTCGGTATGGCAGCCTGACTCAGCCTTTTGTCATCAGCACACGTTGATGGCTCAGCCCTGCTTCTTCTGCCCAGGGTTTAAATTAAAGCCCTGTATAAAATTAGTCTCAGTCTGAAGCCCAAACAGCTCCATTAACAAACTTCCCTGAGCCCACTTGTCTCTCCCTGAACTCTCTCCTCACCTCTATCTGCCTCTGTACCCTGTCATAAAAAAAAAAAAAAACGTTTGTCAGTGACGTTATTAATTCCCTATACGGAATTATAGAGCTCATACAAATGACTTCTGTACTACATTTCCCTTGTCTATAAAAGTCAATTTGCAGTCTTTTTGCTCTCTTCAAATTTTCTCCCCAGGTCTCGGGCACACGTGGCATTTCTCCAGTGCCACATCTGCCCTTGTTGTGTTATTCCAAGTGTTGCTCTTGGACTCCTCAGCTCTGTGATAAGCATCTTGTTGGCAGCACAGCCAATCTGAGACTGGTTCCTTGAAGAATTGTCTCAGTTCTGGCTTTTCTGCCCTCATTTCCTCCCAGATCTGATTCCTGCTTTCAGCACTTTGAGTATTTACTCTCTTGGCCACACAAAATCAAGGTTACCATTTCATAAAAGCGAACTTTGCCTTCCACAAGGGCAGAACTGCACTTTCCCTACTTCAAGAGACCCAAAAGAAGTGGATACCAGTGGTGGCAGAGCACCCAGCTTCCAGCCAAGCCTGTTTCCTTCAAAGAACTCAAAGGTTGGCCAAATAGGGGCAGGGAGTGGGAACAATCCTGCACAGAGCCATTTCAAGCAGTTTTGATGACAATATCCCTTCACCTCTTTGGTGTTGTTAATCCTTTTTTTCTCCCCTCTTCCTCTCTGTTTATTTTTGTTGCAGATTTATTAGGTGCACATTTAAGTGCCATTTAGCTTTGCAGAGCTGTCATCACCAGCTCTTTATGAATGGGATCATTCACTGACAAACTATTTAAACACTAAAAGGGGGAAAATTTACTGCTGCAGGTCAGCGAAGAAGCCAAGATCAACTGAAACTCAGCTGCATTTCTCCTTGAAAAGAGGAATGTGACGAAGGAGCTCAGAGTTTTCTTTAACATATCCTCAACCTTAATTTATCCTCAAACGTCAAAGTGAATGTCACTCTGTTTTGCAGTGGTATTTTACCTAAAATAATGCCTTTCTTTATGACAGCTTGCAGGAGCCAGCCCGGAGATGTGCACTGAGGTTATCACACCTGGTTGTCTCTGCTCACCTTTAGTTGAAGCATCCCGTAAGAAAAGGGAGGAGTTCAATGAAATTGGGCTTTCTTTATTTTAGATATTCTCCCCGTACATCAAAAGGGAACAGCCTCCCTCTTACTTGCAAAGTGATGCACGCAGCCTCCAAAGAACAGAGCAAGGCCGCCTGCCTGCTTGCACTGCTTCGTGTGTTTAATCACATCCCCATCTTTCACAGTTGTCCTTAATTACTTGGGAGCATGTAAACAGATGTTTTGTTGTATGTGTGTGATGATGGCTTCCAAGAAGGACTGGAGGAGCTCAGGAGGGAGCTGAGGTGGCCTCTGGTTTCCCATCCCTCGTGTCTCTGATGCTCTGACCCTATGAATTCCATCATTTTTTCCCAAGTGAAAGTTTTCCCTTCACCTGACCCTGGGATATTGCCAGGCTTACGGCTCATTATGCACGGGGGATCAAGTTGTATTGTAAAGTTGACAGAAATGACAATTTCATATATTTCTCTCCAGCAATTCCACGTTGCTGTGCAATGCTTCTTGACTAATCCACTTGGATTTAGAATTAATCCTCGTGCGCTCCGTATATTTGTGTGTAATAAGTATTTGAGAGATTTACATGGACACCAGCAGCTCTTATTGGGAGTCTTGTTTCTTAACATACCTTGGAAACATAATCTGATGGAGGAAGATGAGACACAAAGGCTTCTTTTCTGTAGCAATCAGCTTTAACTTCACTCTCTGCAGGATTGAAATAAAGAAATCAAGAACTACGTGATCGTCACTTGAAACGCTTTGCCAAAATTAGGTGCAATGCCCATTTTACAGAGGTAGAAACTGAAGGTACGAAGAAGTGAAGCACATTTCCCAACTTAAGAGAAGAACCTTCTTGCTCCTGTCCAATTCCTTCTTGCCCGTTGATAATGGCCTCATGGACCTTCCCTGGGCAACCTTGGGTGATGGCCCTACCTGCCTCACCATGCTGGGATCCTGCAGAGTCAGAAAGTGAGAGCAGAGTCAGGCCATAGCCTCCATAATTGCTGGTGATTCTAATTAATGAAGTTCTATTCTTATCCAGCTTTTTTCAGGAGACATGGGTTCTTTGGCATAATAGCAGACAGCGCATTAAAAATAGGTGATCTTGCTGAAGTGCCTGTGAATAGTTACACTGCCTTCTGTTCTTCGCTTTTGAACTCGGGGGAAGTGGAGAGAAATATCTGTGGTTGCTTAATGGAGTATTAATAACTCACTGTTGCCATTATTCCATCTGTCAAACGTGGAAATGTTCCCCCGTGCTCAGTCAGTGTTTTTGAATGGAGACAGAATGAACGTGGCTGAGGCTGTATGAAACCTTCTATTCATAGGGCACCGTTCTGTGCTGTGCCAAATCCCTTTCCTTGCATTCTAGTTACATTGTCAACGAATTCATTAGCTCTCAGTGCAGAGTCAGGAGCAAAAGAGCTGTAATTGCAGCTTCTGGAAAATAATGCCTTCGGAGAACTGTTTTTTTTTTGTGTGTGTGTTTGTTTTTTCTTTTTGTTTTAATTAACATAATTTAGCATTAAAAAAAAATTGAAATGACATGCATCTCATTTTTAAATCTACTGGATTTTCCCAAATGGAAAGAATGGACAATGGAGACAGCAAGAGTGACCTTACACAGCGCAGCCAGCTGAGCACTGTGCACTGTGCCACAGTTATGGTGGATTTTGCCACCATATGGGGAAGACTGATATCCAGACTAAATTTCTCTTCTTAGGAAGTTTCCTTTAGTTACAATTAATTCTCTGCCTGTGTTATGAGGGAAATGAAGATGGGTTGCACATAAGACCGCCCTCACCATGCTATTTTCCCATTGACTCCAGTGCTGTTGGGATCACTGTGACAGTTTAGGACAAGGATGAAATCCCTGGGGAAGCAGCTGGATGGCAGCAGGTAAGGAAGGGAGGAAAAAGTTCCCTCCCTGCTGCAGGATGGACTGGAGTGATGGAGAGTGTGGAGAAGGCATCTGTTATCGTGCAAGGTTCCCGTATCTCACCCAGCCTATACAGCTCTCCCTTGGCCATAAAGAAATCATCACCGAGATGCCAAGCATTCTTTCTCTGAAGTCGTCTCCCATGGATCATAAAATGAACTTGGGATGCTCAGCTTCCCAGATATGAGTTTAGAGGAGATTTATTCCACGCATGGAGCAGGTCCTGAGCTTTGGCTGTTACAGATGTGCTCTTGGACCCAACGGTTCAGTGAGTGATGCATGAACTCTTCAGCCTGCAATGAGCTCTCCTAGGCTGGGGATGTGCCAAATGCCCCATGCCAAACACTCACAGCTTGAAGGTTATTTCCTGGTTTGTTTGTGGTTGTGTTTGCAAGCGTAAAACCTCTTCCTTTTGATACTTAAAGTGCTGTCTGTGCAGTGTGCCCTAACTGCTGACTGAACAGGGAAAATAAAAGCGGATAATAAAACAAGGTGTAAAGAACTTCAGGAACTTAGATAAATTTAGATGGTAGTGCGTAGTCTGTAGAGGCAGGAAGGACACCCCCCCCTTATTCTTTTCACCTGTTGCAGTAGCTTGAAATTTTTTCTTAGCTAAGATTACTGGGTTCAAGTGCAGCATAGTGCAATGCTATATAGAAACTCAGAGATGTAGTGGAGTCGTATTTTTGGCTGACATAAATCAGCAGGGAGCCATTTATACCCTCTGAGGATCTGGCTGGGGATTAGCTTGCTGCTCTGCTGTCCGCCCTGCCAGAGGCTCACCCTGTAGAGAAGGAATGGCTTTGACCCAAAGAAGTCATAAAGAGAGGTCGGGGTTATGCACGTGAGCTCCCATGAGTTGGTGTGTGGGAATTCACAGCAGGGCAATGACTGTGGGCAATGATTTGCCTCTTCTGTCCAGGAGAGGGGACGGTGTGTCTCCCTGGAGGGAGGGGTGGAGGCAGAAATGCTAAAGGAGCCCCAGGTCTGTGTGACAAAAGCATCGTCACATGGAGAAGAAGATTCCTGCAAAAAAAGGGCAATGCTAGGGAACAAAGGGAACCTGTAATTGCAGATAAACACTGCGAAAGCCATGTGAGTCATTAGCCAGTGCATTAAATGGTTATATAAATTCTGGAGAGGAGAAGGAAGAGACCCAGTCAGTGAAATCTGGCACTGACAGGAAAAACTGTTCCCACCTACTGCCTTCTGAGGCAGACAAAGGGTGAAGAAAAAGGAAAGAAAAAGTAGAAACCACATATAAACATTAATTAATGCTCTGCGGGCTTCTTCTCCTTGGCCACGTTAAACCCATAATCCTTGGGATTTTAGACAGTGGCTTTCTATTGGTCTCTGGATAATGAGTGTGGAAAGGAGTGCTGAGGGAAAGCCTTCTCCAGCACAGCTCACCCCCAGCAGCCGGGGGCACGCGGGGCCAGGCACTGAGAACACTTCTCCAGCTATTCTGCTGCTCTCTGCCAGGGGAAACACTCCCTTGGGTGAACTCTGGGGTTAAGCTGAACCATTCCTGAATGTCATGCAGCGCTTCAAGGTGCTGTCATAAAGATGACACAAGAATTTGTTCTCAAAGTAATGTTTCCCCTCAGCCCCTGCTCTCCCCTGGGGCTCACCGGTCTTGCTGCTGAGGAGGGGAGGCTCAGGGCTGCCCCAGTGCTGTAGTGAGGGGCTGTGTGCCATCCTGGGGCACAGAAGCAGGGCACGCAGGGCCTGGACAATCTTTCTGTCTGTATCAATGGGCTCCAAGCCATTTATTATCATTTCTGGGACCCTTTTCCTTTACCTTGACAGGCAGGAGTGAGGCTGACAGCAGCTCCGTTCCTCTTCCAGGAGCTGTGCTCTCTGCCATGTGCACTGCAAACCATTCATTTTCTCCCGGTGAATAATGATAGTTTAGGGTTAAGATTTATGGCATAGCTGTTAGTGCCTTGATGATAGATATGCGAGGCTATCGAGCTCTTGCCGAAGGTGGAAATCCATAACGATGATGGAGCAGTCCCTCCCCAGACAGCACAAAAGGTTGATTCACTTTTTTTCTGAAGATGTCCCCAAGCTGTTGGGTTTCCTCTCCCCTTTCCCTTGGCACACGCAGCTTTGTTCCTCCACTTTTATCTGCAAACAGAAAAGATAGGAAAATCCCCTTTTGTTTTCTTCTATTTTTCTCTATATATTTGTGTTTTTCTCCTAATGTCAACCCCCAGGTTGGGTGCTTTTGCCACCAGCTTGCTGCCACCCTCATGCCTAAACCCCCACTCCTCCCTACCAGCTTGCTTTGCCCCACTCTGAGCAGTGTTGGTGGGTTTTGCCTGGTTCTTTGTTTGGATCCTGACTTCCCCCAAAAAACACATAACCATTTACCATTGGAAAAACAAAGAGAGACATGGCATGTTTATTGCTGGATATTTCAGTACAAAGTAATACGAAGGAAAGAACAATTGTTTTGGGGAATGCATGGGAAACTGATTCCTCTGTCAAAACAAAATGTTGGCTGAACTGGGGTTTGCTGGGCATGCAGTGCCAATGCTGACATGCCTGGACCCCTCTCCCTGTCCCGCTGCTCCCTGCTGGCATAACCCATCTGCAGCAGCCCGGGAGGAGAGCAGAGCATCGTGATAAGCAACAAACAGAGCAGCTGAGCCAAGCAAAACAGAGGTGAATGCGCCGATAATCGTTGTTTTGGAATAAGGATTTGTGAACAAGCACCCAGCAGCGTGTGAGCAGGATGGATCTGTGCTTGGCACCCCCTGGCATGGTGACGGGGTGTGCGTAGCCCCAGGCCCCCATCGGGGCTGTCCCTGCATGCCAGCTGCAGTGCTGCTGCTCACATCTTTCATCGGCGAAGATGAAGGTTGGCTTCCCAAAAACCTCACCTCCTGACAGACGGGTGGCCTCGAGGAAAGGGGCTTAGCCCCGTGCCTCCAGCACAGCTGCTTGACACCCATCCAATCTCAGTGAGAACGGGGAGTGCCGCTGGGAACACAGAGCCCCACGCTGATCTCCTGCCTGGCGGTGGGTGGTGACGTGGTGGGTGACCCTCCGATGGCACACAGCTGGGCAATGCTCCTTTCCCTCCAGTGATCTTTGTGGTTTCAGGCTCAGACCGTTAAATAACTGGAATTGCTTCTTGGATAGGCAAGAATGAGCAAATTGGGTTTTTATTTTATTTTATTTTATTTTATTTAACTCGCACAAGAACTGGGTGTGATGTTGACTTAGCTGGGCAGGCACACAGCAGCCTGTGAGGACAGGAGAGCAGCGCTGTGCCAGGTGTGTGCTCTGACTCTCCATCCCCAAACCAAACCTGTCCTGAACAAAATGGCCCTGGGGCAGCAGCTGAAATCTTCCTGCCTGACTCTTGCCCAGAATGCACCATGGAAGCTGGTAGGGCTCTGATGAGATGCAACAACCCTACAGCAACCCCCTGGTGAGATGCTTTGAAACAGAAACGTCCCAGGTTCTGACCCCAGTGTTCTCATTTTCTAATGTCCTTTAACGAAAAATTGAAAATAAATATGTACCTTATGGGGGAAAAAAAGAAAAGAAATGGGTGGGTAAAATATCATTTTCTATCAAATCCAATTAATTTGACTTCCTCCTAGATTCAGTTTGGGTTTCCTGGAGCACTGGTGCAAGAAGGGAGGATGTATCTCCTCCACCCATGGATGCCTAGCTCTCCTTGTTGTGCAGGTGGCCTCCAAGTGGCCAAGGAATGAGAAAAATGGCATCAGCTGCCCACACCTTGTCCTTGGATCATGGCTCTCTTGACATGGAGTGGGTTGGGAAGCATCTTCTGAACAAGATGAGCTGAGTGTCTCTTTTTCCTCATCGCTTACCTGTCTGGTGTGATCGAAATTCATTTTCCTACCAGACTTTTGGGAGAATCACATTCTTCTGCCTTCTCTACCAAGGGCTGCATACCAAAGCTTTGCTCTCGTGGCCAGGCAGAGCCAGGAAGAGCTTCACTCCCCTGAGGCACGGAAAGCCTGAGTGCTGCACTAGCCCTGCCCCTTCTTGGATGCTCTCTGATAAGAGTATTTTAATAAAAGATCTGTCACTCAAATATTTCTGAATCATTAAAGAAAAAAAAAATGAAAGAAAAGGAGTAATTGAAACTCTGAGCCTAAAGGGGTAATTAAAAAAAAAAAAAAAAACAAAAAAAAAAACACAAAAAACAACACAAAAGACAGAGGAAGAAAGAGACCCTAAGCATAAAGCTGAGCATCAGGATCCCTCTGGGAACTGTTTTCTTGTCCAACATCTTGAGAGATCCATGATTTGTAGCCCAATCCTTTCACGCAGGGGGAGCTGACATGAGGTCCATTCAGGGGCTGGATGTTCTCTCTGTCCTCCAGCACCACCTCCACCCCTACCCCAAATCAGGAGGAGATGCAGGAAGGTGTGAACCACCTCAGGATGGAGCTGATCACAGACAGACTGCTCTGTTCATTCCATTGCCAGATCCGGTGATTCTGTGCTAAAGGCAAAGGACAGGTGGTGGTTGTCTGAAATCCTGGCTTTGGGAGCTATGGGTTCTCATGAACACCCCTGTTCCCGGGAGAGGTAAAATGGAAATAAATCATCCCCACCTCTTGGGGTAGCTGGAAAAAGCTTGAAAAGTTTCCTTCTGCAAGAGAACAGCTTAGGAGGCAACCTTTATTGTATTCAAAACCTTGTAGCTTTCAAGCTGATCTCATTATCGATGGAGATGAGTCATGGCTTTTTGAATGTGTGTGGGTGGCAGTATAAAAATTTCATCTGAGTAAGGAGAGTGGGGTTTGGAGAGTGGGCAGTTGGTACCTTCTCTCATCTGCCCACAGTGTCACTCCAAAAGGCGATGGATGGAGTGAATCATTTCTCCTTCTCGTGGCAGTTCTGACTGAAGTGCACACATCCCTGTGCAACCACTTAGTGTCTATTTAACACCACTCAACATTTCTTTCTGTAGGCTCTATCCAAGAGGCTTTTCAGCATGAGGGATTTGCAGGTTGTGAGCTGACTCCCTTTGCCACCATCTCAACCAATGCCATCGCCTCCTCTGGGTGCATACAGTTAATCCAAGGGTTGCTGCAGGGAGATATAAAGCCACACCACAGCAGTTCATCAGAGCTCAGGGATACGTGGGTGCTCTATTGGCACTCACTGTGCCTCAGGCTTGCTTCACTGTCACTCGATAATGCACTTCACATCCCCTGAAATACAAACTCGGGTGGAGCTTCCCTTTTCACCCCTTTGATTGTTCATCTGGAATCCCAAGGGACTGGAAATGAAATACGTTGGCTTAAGTGATGTTCCCCAGCTCGGTAACTGGATCCTGGGAGGATTCCCCGGGGCAGTTTTCCACCAGGTGGGAAGAGGGATGTGTCTCACTGTGCTGACCCCCGCTAAGGCAAGCACATGCTTGAGTCACTTACTTATTTTTATTTGTGTGATTTAGAGCAATAAATCACGCTCGTGTTTCCCAGTCTCCCCTGTGTGGCAGCCCAGATGCTTTCCCATCCCATTTTGAAGTGCAGCCTCAAGGCTCTCCATCTCCTACAGCTCTCATGGAGCGAACCAAGCACCCAGGGTTCACTTCACCTGTCCTTACCCATCTGCAACACTGGCCACTGGAAGAACTCATCCATTGGAAAGAAACTAGATTCCACTCAGCTTATTGAAAAAATTAAAGCAGATCATTTATTTCTTGAAAAAGTCAATATATTTGAAACAAAACAAAACACAAGTTCAGTAGGAGGTTTTTTATTGTTAAAGATATTTTGGTTCATTTTTCTTGAATGAGAACTCAAGTGAATCACTTCCAAACTTAACCTAACTGATATTATTTGTATTTCTGTCTGACCCAGGTAGATGGAATCCCAATGTTTCAGGCACTGTCTGGATAATAGCAAAGCAGAAAGTTCAGCTTTTTCCAGCAACATGCCTAGAAATGATTACTGAATTCATGAAATACAAAATATATACTCCCTCCTACCAGTACACAGAGGCTACCTGCTTTTGGATACTAATCAAAATAGAGATTCTGGAAGAATTATTTTGATGAGAACATTTGTGTTCCAAAACAAGAACCTCTCTTTCCCATCCACCTTGATGCAACATGGAAACGTATTTCTCCACATCTCATGTTGGGCAACGTCTCACCAAGATGGCTCTATGCAGTCATGCATAATAACACTTCCTTCTCTCACTGGATTGTACGCCCCAGGATTTCCAGGTCCCTGACAGTTCACAGCACCTTCAGCGAGGTGGTTAAGTGTTGATTAATCTCCTTGGTACAGATAGGGAAGATGAGGCAGGAATTGGTGAAGCAACTCGAGGTCTTGCTGCAAGCTGGGAAAGGACCCAAAACCACCAGATTCATTTTGTTTTGACAGAGCTTCTGTGCACTTTTGGGTCCTGTTTCCATCGGGATGGTGGGGAGCAGTGATTTCCCCACTCCTCCTCTACGCTGCGCTGGGGCAATCTGTTGCAAATGTGCACCCATAAACACATGGAAAAGGTTGCCTGATCCGCTTGGCCTAATTGAAAGCACAGAGGTCTGTTGTGGTGCCTGTTGCTATAAACACCCCAGCAATTTGCACAAGTATGTGACATTGTAAAAGTTCCTGAAAGATTTTATCTCGTTGACTTTGGCTGGCAGCCCTTTATTCACAGGGAAATGCCAGGTAGAAAGACAATAAGTGTGTATCCATGTGCATATTTTCAACTTCCTAAAGGCCATCAAATTGGAAAGGGAGTGGGTTTACTTTACTCAAATATCTTCGAAGTTGAAGATAAGGTAACCCAGGAAAAGCTTTTCCTTTAAAAGCAATATGTCGTACTCATCAGGGTTACTCCGTGTATGGATTGCCTGGGAGATCTGCAACAATCTCTCGTACCTTTGAGTTATTTTGGTGTTAAAATATTAGCTCATAGCCAATCTTAAGCTGTCAAAACTAATGGGTTGTACAAAATAGCTTCAAGGTTACATAAACAGAGTAGCTGGGAAACAATTCGGCAAAACGCATTCATCTCAGAAGAAGACATTTACTTTTTAAGTAAATTTTCCACCTGAAAGCTGGCCCTCTTTATTTTGGGCAGCACTGGTTTGATGGGATTAAAGCATTTTATTTCAGGAGAAGGAGGGACAAATGGCAGAAGACGAACCAGGCAGAGGAGGGCGCAGGAGAGGAACTGGGGCTGCAAGTGCCAAATTGTTCATTGAGTTTTGTGATGAGAAGCAACTGGGGATGGGTGGGAGCTGAGAAAGGCAAGTGGTGTAAATTAGGGCACGCTGGGACTAATGGGGGCAATAATGAGGAAGAAGAAATCAAGGAAGGGAGTTAATGAGTGCAAACAGCTAAAAGCTGGGGTTGAAATGGAGGGTTACATGGGTGTAAGGTGATGGGGAGATGGAGCTAATGGCAGAGTTGGTGTTGGAATGGGAACAAGAATGGTGTTGTGGTGATGGGACAAAAGAGGGTATCTGGCAAAACCCTCCAGCCCTGAGATCCTGCTGCTGTCATCCTCCCTCCTTAAAGCAGGACATCGTATTGCCCAGGGCAGTGTGCTGGAGAGAGCTGCCCTCAGCCCCAGCATGTGTCATCCTGCAAAGTGGACAGGACCAGGGCAGTGTGCTGCAATGCCCTTCTGGATGAGCTTCCAGCTTGTCCTCATTATTTTTACTACATTTTTTTTTCAGCTGCAAATCTCTCTGAGCCACTGAGTTCATTAATTTCATATTAGTGTAGCTTTCTAGCTGCTTACAAGAGATGTGTATTTATACTGACCCTAATTCATGCACATGCCTGACTTTCAGCAACTGAATGGGCCAACAGGACTACTGTGTAATTAAAGCTAAACATAACTTGGTGTCTGTTTTATGGAGGGCCTGCTCAGCTAATTAGTTAAATCTTCCACGAAAAATCACCAGCACACTTAACAAAGCAATGCTCTCCAAACAGCTGTTGTGTGACTATGCCCAGGTCACATTATCTTGTTTGCAGTTTAGATGCCTGAAATAGCTGCTGAGTTTTCTTGTCTGGAGTTCAGTTGTTCACGAGAAACTCTCCCTCCTTCCCCAGTCAGACACACTAAAGCCACCATTGATTGATTTAAATACACACGATACCTATCAGGTAGATGTGATAAGTCACAATAGTTGGGTAATTAAACACAACCCATAAATCAAAGTGGAGCATGTGAACCAAGCACCCAGTATCAGTGCTTTTAATTAATGTTGTAAAACAATATTTTTGGGCTTAGATTGAGTTGCATGGGGCAGATAATGTATCAAATGCTGGCTAATAAAACCTCAGCCATAGATATGGCACTAATGAGCAGTAGCTGCTGTGATTGGAGCCCCCCAACAGGTGGCCCAGCATGAGCAGCGGCACGCAGTGTTATTGCAGGGGGATTAGCAGTGGTCATTATACTCTCGTTGCTCTTGTAATGCTGGATTAATTAACCAGCAAGCAGAATTATCTCTCCCTCCATATTCATCACCCACTAAAACGTACCAGCAGGTCATGGAGGATTAGGCTGGGGGGGCCTCATTCTGCCTGTCGTCGTGGCTGTGATGCCTGTGGTGGTTGTCTGCACCCCTGGATGTGGCTGTGTGTTAAAGAAGTGTTTTACAAGACACAGGGAAAGGGTCAGATATTAAAACAATGTTAAAGTGCAGAACGCAGCATTCAAAAAAGGGGAATGGGCTCTCCTCCTAATTCGTGGCTCTGAAGCTCTCCTGTTTCCTCTCATTCTTGTTAGGATTTGGTCTCTCTTCTCCCTCTCTCTGCTGCTGGGCAGAGATGAAACGGATAGAAATGACAGGGCATGGGAATGGGCACACATCACCTGGCATGGCAGCTGATTTATGGCTGCCTTTGGGAACCACAAAGCCAGGCTGTGTGTGAGCAGCAGCACAGGTGGAAGCGCTGATACTGCGAGGGGTGGGTAAATCATTTGTTGTTGAGAAGACTATTTTGTCAGCAGGGTTCTTGTGGCATAGCCTCAGCAGTTTGTTTAGACACCAGGCTGGGAGCTGGCTGGGTGAGTAAGGCTGTGGCTGTGTTTCCTCTCCTGCCCTTAAGTGGTGGCTTTGGGATGTTTGCTTGCACCCTTTGGAGCTGTTCCACTGGTCCTCCTGCCCCAGGGCCAATGAAACAAATAGGCTTTGTGTGGTTTTCAGATGACTGTCAGAACCCCGTGGGATAAATATGAGTTGGCTGGAAGGGCGGAAGGCTCTGTAACTATTTTATTCCCAATCTGTGACACCTTTGCTTTGTTTCCTGATACGTTTGTTAATTGGTACAAAGCCTGGTGCTTGCTTACTGCTCATCTTGCTGAGAGGATTTGAAACATCATTCCCTTTGAATTAATTCTTTGATTTTTTTTTTTTTTCTTCTAGTATGCATGAGTAAGGAAAAGGTGAGAATTCCTCTGGCTTTTGAGATGGTGCAGGTGAATCTGGCCCAGAGTATCTTCCATCCAAATGGAGCTTTTCTCTTTGCTTTGCAGCCTGCCTTGACTCTGTGTGCTGGAGTTAGATGCTGCAATGAGGATGGGTCAGTTGGGGCTCAGTAGGTGCACAGAATGTAAGGTTTGGGAGAAATAAGTCTCAGATTCTTTCCTGCTGGTCCCTGTGCTGTTCCGGACACAATTTCTAACTTTTTTTTTGTTTTTTTTTCTTCATGGGCACAAAAGGCTGGAAAATAATTATGAGCAATGGCTGCTGCTCTCCTTTCCTTTGTCTGTTTGCTGCCTTTCTCCTTCCACATTCATGAAGGCTGCGTGCTCGGTACGTGCGAACCCTCTGACGGGAGGATGGTTCTCTGGGTTTGGGTTTTCTGTGCTTGGCACAACAGGAGCTATGGGCACTGCTAAGACTTTGTCGCTCCATAAAGTGAGACAAGACGAAAACCTTGTCCTGTAGTGAGCTGAGCAATGTTAGAGCTAGCAGCAACAGTGCAGATCGTTTGGTAGCAACAATGTCAGGCAGGGACCTCTACTCTCATTTGTATTCTCCTCCATTTCCCTGCTCCTATTCCTTTCTCTTTTCTTGTTTGCTCTGGGTCCTCTGCCAGCAGAGCAGCAAGATAAAACTGACACGGCCTCAGCAGCATTCTTCTTTGCCTTAGCAAACTGAGATGGCAATGCCATGTCACCCCTTAGCAGCTCCCAGCCCCTGGGATGCTCAGCAGCAGGTTGGCAATAATGGCCTGTGCCATCCAGCAGGATGCTCTCAGTACTGCAACAGATACAGCTGCCCCCAGAGCTCAGGCTGTAATGTGGGCCTTAATGTCCCCTGCTCGTGTCACATCTTCTACAGGGTTGGACGTAACAGCCAGAGAGTTTAATTGTTCTCCCACAGCACTAAGGCACCTCAGGGCTTAATTGTTCCTTTGTACTGATTGCCCAGCGGCACTCCAGGGCTTCCTGCAGATTTTGTGGGACAGATGGGGCAGCAGGGAGTGATGTGCTGGCTGCTGGCTCTTCCTCCTTCCCCACCTTGAGCCCTTCTCTCTCCACACACACATGTTGAGGCAGCTCACTGTGAGCTAGGTGAGGAGCTGGCAGGGCAGAAGCTTAAATCTCAATTACTTTCCTTCTTGTCCGTTTGCACAGGATCCTTATCTCTCTCTGTGTAACTCTCCGTATTTAATTATATGCAATGATAATCCTTCACACGCTAAGCACGTTATTAAGCAATTCTTGAGATAAGTAGTTTTCTGAATCCCCAATTATGATTGGATATTGGCAATCAAGCTGTCTTCCACTCTCCTTCCTGGGCTGCTTTGCCAAAACCAGTCATGTTTGGGTTGATACAGCACAAGAACCACATGGGAAGTTTTCCCACAAGGAGGAATTTGGACGTGACAGTGTCCATGGGTAAAAGACACGGCTATCTACATTTCCATGAGGCCAGTTCAGGGTGACTTGGGGTGGCTTTGCTGTCCCAGCTGCTGGACACAACAGTATGTCCCCTCCACTGGTGTTGCACAAACAGGCAGGTCATGGCTTGAATCGTGGAAGACATGAAGCTCTCAGGTTTTGAGGTTCCCTCTTCAATCTTTGCCATGACAGCTGGGATGGCAGTAATCTCCTTTTTGCAGCCATCCCACGGGGCTTCAAGGTCTGAACCTGGAAATGAGTGGAAATGAGTTTCTTTGGGTTCCTCCCACGTTCCCTGATCCTCTGGCTCCCTTCTCATCTGCTCCCTCGCTGTAAGTTTGTTTGCTTGTGAAAAATTTACCTTTGCTGGGAAGATAAACCTGATGCTTTGCAACCAGAGAAAAGCTCTCCTCCAATGTCAGTTCATTCAGGGCTGTTCCTCCTTGCCTTCCCATCCATCCTTTCCCAAACAGGGATAGTCTGCAGAGCGTTATCAGCCTGGTGTTGGGGTGAGCTGTTCTGGCTCCCCAGTCCCAGCAAGGGGATGATCAGGCTGGGAGGAGGTGGCACCTTGCAGTGTTCTCCCTCTTTGCCTTCATGTGCCACAGCTCTTCTTTGGGCCATCTCAGATGGTTCCCTTGAGGTCTCCTTGTCCAAGCAGTGCCCAGCCCTGCACACAAGACCTGCCGTGCTGGGTATCACTGCTGCACCTCAATGGGCAGGGGATTATGGGGATTCCTCCTAATTCTCTACAGGAAAATGCTGTTTGTGAGTGTAATTGAGAGGGTGGCTTTGGAGTCAATGAGTAGGAGCTTATGTTGTAGATGGATCGTGTTTCACCTCTTTCAAAGCATTTAAGAGCTTACCAGAAAAACAAATGTCATTGCTCAATCTGTGAAGTGGCTCTATGCAACTCGCTGCCTCGGTTCCTCCCCTTCAAGATGAGTTGGAAACAGATTGATTTCACTGTGAAGGTTACAGTTGCCCTCTCCTTCAGTGTTGCTGCATTTGTGCGTATCTGTCTGTATGTAAAGTGATAGCCTACGACTTCACTGTGTACTTGGTAAGGTTGCTTTCTTCCAATCTCTGAGTATTCCCAGTGAAAGAAATACTGAGTCATAGTTGTTCATAGGAAATCTTTAATCTTAGCTTTGCAATATATATGCTCTCATTAACGCAGAAGGGCAGATGATCTGGCAGCAGAAAGGAGGAGGTGCTCAGTGCAGTCAGCCTGGCTGATTCACCCTGGCTGAACATCAGTCCAGTGAACGTATTTTTCTCCACCCAAATATTCAATTATCATTAGCTGAATCCTGATCTTTCACCCTTTTTTAAATGGAAATGCATGGAAACAACTTGTGTAGTGCCCAATATACACATTTCTGCTGGAGAATCACTGAACTTCAAATCTGATTTTTTGGGGCTGTCAAAACTGTAGAGAACTACTTAGAAGAAGGACTTCAAGCGTTTGCAGCTTGCAAGTATTAAAGAGGGACTCGGGGAATAGGGCTGCAGGCAAGGCAAGCATTGCACACCTACACTGCCTGCACCAGCATTGCCCTCCCTCCCAGTGCCCAGGGCTCAGTTGTCAATGGAAAAGCCTGAGGAGCCTCTGCTGGCATTCAAACCATCAAGAGGAATAAGGATTGTGAAACAGCACAGTGGGCAAGCAGAGAGCAAGCAAAGAGCTTTGCTAATGATCCTTGGTGTGCCAACAATAATACATTTTCTGCAGTAATACCTTGCGTTTTGCTAGCACACTTCATCGTGCCTCTCACAGTGTTCTGCAAACAGTAATTAATTACAGCCTCATTACATCTCTGTTAGATCCATTTATTTATTTACGGAGAACTTTCCATCCCCGAGCCCTTTGGAATCTGTTAATCACCTGAAGGCAAACAGCGTTCCCGTGTGCCCAGAGCCATGAGAGCTGTGAAAATGCTCCTGAGGTTAAGCACAAAGGGGCTCTTGTGAGCACGGCTCTGGGCTGTGGTTTCAGCCAGGGTTTGATTCCTGCCTCTAACGCGTGTTTCTGCAAACCAGGTCTCTTTAAGCTGTCCGTGGTATAAACAAGCTTGGTTTCTGGGGCTGGGTGAAGAGGATGAGAATGCTCTGTACACAGCCATGGTTGGTCAGGATGGGGATTCTCCTTGCCATGTGATTTTAACATCCATTTCAGTGGTCAGGAGCAAGGCTTGGCAGACTGCATGGCAAGTGGCACCTCCAGCTACAAAATGCCCCAGCCATCAGTGTGGGCATCGCTCCTGACTTTGGGAACACATCTATGGACTCACCGAACGTGGTTGGACTTGATGATCTTAAAAGTCTTTTCCAACCTTAATGATTCTATGGTTAGCTCCATTGCAACCAGGCTTTCCTGAGATGGCTGATTTCCTTGGTGGTATCCAGAGACGTATCCAGATGTTCTGCAAGCATGGAGGTCCTGTTGGCTGCTTTTAGCTGGCTAACTTTCTCTGCTATAGACCAACAGCTCTAAGTAAGTCACAGGTGAGGAGGGTGAGCTGGCAGATGCTGGGATGAAGCCAGCTTCACACCTGGAGGCACAGCCCCAGAGGGTAGGGCCATGCCCATCACCTGCTGTCACCTCTGGCCGCAGCTCTCCTCCTGCACCACCAGCTCTCTGCCCAGCTGCACCAGAAGATGCCAAAAGGCACCACATCGAAGCAATTAGCTCCCACGAAACTTTCCACCATTAGGAACAATGGCTGGCTTAGTTCTCATCTGATTGAATTAATGATATTCTAACAAGTGACGGTTTTTCCTTTTAAATTTTCTCATTTGGAAGGAATTGCTCGTCATAAATTACACATATAAAAATTAGGCTGGTGTTTTGTATTGTTTACAACAAGCACTTGGGGGTTATGGATGTTACTCACTGATTTATAATGTTTAATTTTTTCCCCGCTGTTTGAGCTCTCCATAAATCAAGTGGAGATGTCAACTTTGTGTCAACATTTCACTCAGCCTGCAGGTTACGGGCAAGCCGGGACAGCAGATCTCATGGAGAAGGTTGACTCTTCTCTTCGCTGTCTTTCCTATTTTGATGAAACAATAAGAAGGTGAGGCTGGCACTTGTCAGTTATTTCTGAGTCACATTTCATTAGGCCTTTTTCAAACACTCGAGAGAACAATGTTTGAGGCAAGTGATCCAAGCAGCTCATGTTCCTGCTTGTGGGTTAGGGCAGCAGCTGCTGCAGTATTGCACTGCGAGGCTCAGCAGGTGTCTGATGGTCCTGGACCAGATCCGGATGATGTCACACAGCTCTCATCCTGGCAGGCTCCTCTTCCCTGAGATGCAGTGAGATCCTGGGGTCATCATTTTGAAAGCCTGAAGAGGCTGGTTGTATTTTCGGCATCCAATGGGGGTGATGGGACTTCCCTGAGTTGGGTGGAGCTGGTTGAAGTTGCTGGGGATCTGCTGGTGACACAGAGTAGGTGCTTGTGTAAGCCCCTCAATAAAGAAGATTTAAGGGGTTTTGGTAAGCAACATTGTGCAAGTCTGCAGTGTCAGCGAGATGAATGGAAATTAGGAAGCTGAGGATCTCGGAGAGCCAGTGATAAAGTCAGTCAGTCCCTTTGGGAAGACTGAAGAGGATAATTTCCGTTCCCCAGTAGCTTAGCTTAGGTGCACCATCAGCCAGTGAAGAATATCAGAAGATGTGAGTGTGTAAAGATCCCTGCACTGGGGTAAAACGGCGTACTGTTGGTCCTTTGCTCAGGTCATATCATCAGCTTGCTGCAGAGCCCTCACTATTGCTCTGCTGTTACTGGGTGCCTGGTGTCCAACTTCTTGACCAGTCAGAAGATGACGGTGGTTGCCCTAGAATCCATCCTGCAGGGCTGATAGGCTGATGCATGCTTTTTTTTCCTGCAAATAACATCTTGGCTTCATCTGAAGGTGGAGTTGAAGTGAACAATGAAGACACTGGGCTCTATGAAGAATGGTGGTCCTCCATTTCTTCTCCTCCATACCTACACCAGCAGACGTGTTAGGAGGAATCTGGCCTTATGTTAAAACCAAAGTGCCTGGTAGATGCAGGTATGTGTGTGGGGCTATCTCATATCATTCCTGCCCACACCATGCCTACACTTGGATGGCTTATCAGCCTGCCATTTGCCTAAGTAATAGGGCTCGCCCAGTTGTAATAACAAAAGTAAATAAATACATTTTAATGATCCGATGCTGGTAATTAACGATGCTGAAAAACAGATGTCTCCCTGAAGAGCTCATAAGGAAGCCTATTGCATAAGCTCGCCCATTATGTGGATATGAGTTGATTATTAAAAGAAAACATTTAGCAAATGCAGAACAGGATATTCATCTGCTATTACATAATGCTAATAAGCAATTGAATTCAAGCAGTGATAGCCTTCCAGCCCTTACTGAATGCCGAGTGAAGTGTATTTATGGACTCCTATGTGAAATAGGCCTCCTTGTTTTTCCAAGATGAGGAGAGATCTTTTAAGAGATAATAAGTAAAAGAGACTCTAGCTGCTTTAACATGAAGCAAGATGAGTCCTCTGGATTAGTTTGGATTAGTCTGTTGCTAGTGGCACGGAGGTTTGGCACTCGGCCATTTATTCACCTAGAATACGTAGAGCTAATTGGAAAAGCACCTGCGATGAGATGTAGCTCACCACCTGCACTCTGCTGAAATAAAATAAGCCTACATAATTGACTACATTACCTATTAATGTTATGAAATCTCCCCCAGGCATTTTTATTATTATTATTATCATCTCCTCCTGCCTTCTCTCTCCCCCCTTCCCCCCCCCCCCCCCCCCCCCCCTTCCTCAAGCTTTTATGAATCAAACTTTTGTCTCTTGCTTTTTTCCTTGGAAGACTCAGGATTGTGCCACTGCATTGAGACCAGGGCTGTTCTGCATGACTCGCTTCTCCCTGCAGGGGAAACCTAGGAAATTAATCCTCCTCTGCAGGAGGAGAAACAGTTTGGCGTTTCCTGCTTGTTCTCATGGGGTGGAGTGTCATCCTAGTCTCTCTCCTTTCTCTTTTTCCCCAAAAATCAAATGGGAATCTTTTGACTGCTGTATGTAGGTTTTGGGATAGCCCACTATCTTGATGGTACAAAACTTCTTGTCTTTTTTTTTTTTTTTTTTTTTTTGGCAGATTGAGCAGAATGGGTTTTGCTTGCCCAATCCTCACTGACAGGAGAATTTTGGAGCTCAGTGTGGGCAGCTGCTTTAGAGAGGGTGGGCTCTATGCCTCTTGGTGATTGTGTCTTAAATACATTGGTTGCGCTACCCCTTATTGGAAGACTTTAAAAACTATGAAAATAAGATGCAATGAGTGAATGAGTGCAGGCATAGGGAGGGAGCTTGTCCCCGGTGGGCACGCAGCTTCAGGGACCTCTGCATGGTCAGCATGGGTCAACCCCACTGCTGGCAGGGGGTGAGGCTTGCATGGGTTAAAAACCTCAGACAAAACCTCTGTTGCTACATTGCATTGCTTGGGAAATGCAAACAGAGGAAGGAGAGGTGGAGAAGAGCCATAGGAAATACCTTCTGCTTTATCTTTTCCACCTCCGGGAACTTGGCCACAAACTTGAACCAAGCTCAAATCAAACCATCTCTATGCATCTCCAAAGAACAGCACGAAGAGTCTCAAAGCATCTCCTTGGCTTTTGATTGGAAACCCCAAACTCCTGTGGTCGGAGACACGATGCCAAAATGTGGGCCTGACCTCCAAAACGAGTGGTAGAACAGGGAATGAAGTATGGGAGCTGACCTTGTTCCTGAGCTAGCTTAAGTGTTCAGCGTTGCTCCAGCTGCCAAACCTTCATCCTCAGCACCAACAGCCAGAGATGTTTTTGGGCTTCAGCTTGAACAAGCAGACCCAGTTGTTCTTTTTGCCATTTCAAGTCACGGAGGGGAAAGGGCATAATTACTGCTTCTAGTTCTTCATTATTGCTGCAGAGATCTGAACTCTTTTGAGAACTTGTTGGAACAGCCCCATCGGGTGCATGGAAATGGAAATCTGCTGAGTTTTTTCCTCTCTTTAGTTAGCAGAAGCAGTTTTCTGCAACTGGATTATTTATATATAAACAGGTCTGCCCTGAACACTGAATGCAGGTCATGGAGTGTTCTCCCGTGGGATGTGGTCATGCAAAGTCCCACCCATTGACTCACTGTTTGGGCCAAAGAGGTAACCTTAGTCTGGCTTTTCGAGGCTGTATGCAATGCAATAGAACTCAGCAAACATTCAAGATCAGGCTGTGCTCCAAAACGCTCCTAATCCAAGGAGGGACTTACAGCAAGCAATAATGAACTCTCGCCTGAGGGCTGGGGGTAAAAGCCAGAGCTGTGTGGTGAGAAGCTGAAGGGTGTTGGGCCTTAGGAATCCTGCTCAGCCATGGATGGAGCCAGCTGTGAAACACCACTGCCAATCAAACTCGGGCTGTGTGTGTTGCAAGACTTCCCCTTTCACTTCCCAGAAGCTCTGTAGCTGTTCATGCCCAGCATTAAGAGACAGAGCTGTGATACCTCAACAGGGCATGATTTCCTCCCCTTTCCAGTGTAGGGAATATCTTCAGTAGTAAAGAGCCACCAAGCAACGTGGATGGAAGAAGTTTTGCCATGTACCCCAAGAGGCCCCGATGGCTGAGGGCCCCAGTGCAGCTGAAATGAGCAAGATAAACAACTGTGAAGAAACAGAATGCCAGTGAGGTGTGTGTCTGTGGATGCTTGCATGGGAAATGGGGGACATCTCTAATGAATATTGAAGCCAAATCCACATTTCTCACAATAAAAACTCACCAAAAATGCAATTTCTGTCCGGGAATGACAACACCTTGCAAATGTTGCCATAAATCTCACCTGCATTTCAGGGCGATGCTAAAATTTCCAATTCCCTTTACTCAGATACACAGCAGTGCAGCAATTCATGCCAGGGAAACCAAAGCCAGGCTTGGGCTGAAGGACTGATAACATTCAGCAGCGTTGCTGTGACAGCTCTTTTCTTCCTGAAGCTCCTAAGTGTTTTTGCTCTTAGTATTTTAATGGACCTCTGAGAAAAGAGCAGTGTCAAAACAGGAGCTCAAATTACCAAAGTTATTATACTGTTATGTACAATGAGTGATTATTTTATGTATGTATAAACTTTTTTTTTTTTTTTTGCAAAGGCAGCAGTTCAATAAATAATTAATGTTTCTTAATCCTGCAGCTATTTCTCTCACTGTAAAAAATTAATTGGTTTTCCATCATCTGTTTCCCTTTAACCTGGAGGTATCTGGCACAGCAGCTGTGCCCCTGCTTAAACATGCTCCTTGTAATCTTTGTCATGCCCATGGTACAGAATCTGGGGGATAAACAAACTAATCAGAGATATTAGAGGCACCTCCAGGAAGATTTAGTCATCGTAACACTTCACTCTTATGCAGCATCCATCTGTCTGGGAATAATTAAGCCTCTCAACCCTTGATGAGGTAAATGCTGTGCTCGCTGGTGTGCAGACTGGTAAACAGAGTCACAGAGAGGTTACAAGGTTTGCCCCAGACCACACAATAAGTCAGTGGCACTGCTGAAAAGGGAAATTTCCCTGTTTTCTGTGTTGCTACAAAGCCACGTCGCCTCAGAGATGTGCTGGAGGGTGAATGTGAAGAGACTGTGGGTTATGTTCCATCTCCAGCACCTGGCCAGTAAGCATTTAACACTGGGAGAGAGGTGAGGCCCCAGAACTGCCTGGGGCTGTGGGGCCCCATCCCCAGAGGTGCCTGAGGCCATGGGGGGCATTCAGCCCATGTCAGGGAGGGGCTGGGGGCTGTGAGCTCCCTTCTGACCCCAAGCCATTCTGTGATCTTGCAGATACCAGGGTGGAGATGGGTCGATGGTTGGACTTAAGGCATCGTAGAGGTTTTTCCCCACCTTTATGATGCTTTGATTCCAATCATCCTCACAAACCCCAGCTGCATCCTGGGGCTCTTTTGTGCTTCACATCTGCAGCCCGGTGCTGCTCAATCCTCCTGCTTTTATCTCTGGTCCTGCATCACCATCAGCCCTTGGTGCTACTCGACCCACAACCAGGAAAGAACAGCAGCAGGAAGGTTTACTGAGCAACAGGCATATTTAAGCTAAAAGTTTAGAGAAAAAGGTATTTTATAGGAGGGAAAAGGGTTTGTTCTTATTGCTTGTCAGTTTCTTTCAAAGCTTTCCCAAAACTTCCCTGGTCCCTGCTCTCCTCCTGTGAAAGCTACTGGCCTGTTGATCTGCTCTGTCCTCCACCTTTCATCCCTTTGGTCCCAATGTTTGCAGACTGACAAGGGAACTGGAAGCCTTTACATCATCTCACAGCATCTCTAACGCTCTCCAAATGTTTGCTGCGGGGTGACTTTGAGACAGCAGATTTTCTCCTAGCTTATTTCCTCTCTCTGAAGCTCCTCAGCTGCTTGCAGGCACCGAGCATCCCATTCACCAGGAGAACACACGGCATTCATAACTTTTCCTGCACTGCTCATGACAGCAAAGCTCTGCCTGAAGCTTCTGCTTTCCTTTCCAGTGCACAGTCAGAGGCTGCAGGGCAGTGTGATGTAGCAAGGAGCTGCTGCCCCCACGTAGTGAGAAGCAATGTGGAACTGCAGAGAGAAATTATAACTGCTGGTGAGCTGGAAAATGTGACTTTTAGGACAAATAGTTGAAGTCCAGGCTGTTTTCTGTGGACTACAGAGAGCAATGCTTTTGTGTCTGGTGGCTCCTATGTTTTAGCCACTGTTGTTGGCTAAAATGGCCATCACAGCTGTCACTTCACTGGTGTTTGGAGCTAAAAAGGGGTATGAAATCTGCTGTTTCAGGCTCCTGTGTTCTGCAGTAACCATTGCTCTTGCTGCCATCTCCCATGGGAGGGCTTGCTGCCTGCGTGGGCTGAGGGCAGCAGCTTGCTTTCTGCCTGGGGGCACTCAGTGTCTGCTCATGCATGGTGTGCCTGAAAGGGTTAACTGATGGGAAACTGATGAGTGCCAGTTCAGCCTAGGGGAGCTAGCAAGTACAAGCATTTTTCTAGTGTGAAGCTTTGTTTGATTACATCTGATAAAGTCTTTGGTGGGATCCATCACTGCCATTGTGTTTTCTGGAGCAAATTCCTTCCCTTTGATTCGTAATCTGCTGATGTCCCTACTGGCCAATCTTGTACAGACAGCCCCATGGGCTGTAAAATCGAATGGAAAATGTGGGCCCAGATGGCACAGCCAGAGTCTGAGCTGGAAGGGTGTGACAGGGGAGGCTGGAAGGTTAGAAGGTAAAGATTCATGTTCCAAAGAACCTCTGCATGTGTCTGGACCAAACTGTCACAGGTGTCCGTGAGATCGGGTCCCAGAACCTATAGGGGCTGTCCTGATGTTGTCACAAGTGTCCTGGTGTCCCACATACTGTCAATGTAGACAAATGATTTTATGGTTAGAAGCAAATTTAATGCCAGTCTAGACCACCTTCTTGTTAAATCCAGTCCAGAAAAGAATATATACTAATTCCTACACGGAGCCATTACCTTTGGGTTCATCTATAATATCACTTTTAAAGTGAAGCCTTGTCTGGAAAACTGGCAAAAACACCTCATGCTATATGAACTCTTGATCTGGTGGTTAACAACTTTATTTCCATTTACATCTTACTGCCAGTCCTACTTTGTTTTCTATCCTCGAGAGACTCAGATCATGATCCTGCACTGTGTGACCCACAGAGACTGCAGCAATTCCTGGTAGGGGCCAAGAGATCAGCACATCATTCCCCATGGGAAAACAGGTCTAGGAAACCTCATCGAGACACAGACTGCATAGAATCATCCCAGATATATTAATACATTAAGACATAGCAGAAATGACATATGCTAGCATAAATAACTGACTTTGCTCATTGCTCAAAGTTCGCCTTCGGAATTTTCTTCTTTTGTTGCTGTTCTACAATAGCAGCAGTTACAGTCATACTACTGAGCATCCATCTAATTACATCTCAATTTAATTATCACCCTTCGTCATGGCTCCATTCTAATGAGGTCTTCAAGTTGTTACCGTTGATGATGAAGTGGCTTGAGAGCTGTTATCTGCTCACCTGAATGAGAGCCATTCAAGGCAGGGACCAGAGAGGGCCCGTATCAGGGATGTGCACAGCCTCTGTGCCTTGCACACAAAACAATCCAGATTGTGAAATACCTTTTGGAAAAGCAGATTATAAAAAAAAAATTAAACAGCCACAGGGCACCCAGGTTGGTGGATGAGTTCCAGAAGCATTAGGTCATACGTTAATTTTATTATTTTTTTTCTCACTCCCTGAATACTCCGGCACTTTTCCAGCCATTATCAAAAGTCACTTTTTTATAGAGCGAGTGTCTTCTACAGCACAGCTCTTCAGATTCTTTTCCATCGGCTTTGTTCTCCTCTGGTTTCAAAGCTTTTCTTTCTTTATTAAGTTGGAATGGCTCTAAAGAGAGGAGCTCAGATTTTCTCCCAGGTCACCCCAACACCACAATCACCACACCTAAGGTCTGTAGGTTTCTATCTGACCAAACCTGGGAGCAGGGCAGAGGCCTTGCTGTCCTCACCTGCCTTGTGCTTGGCCTCTGCCACTTAGCACTTGTTGTCTGTTGACATCCTACAGGCCAAATTAGCAAGTGGGGAAGAACCTCCTCCTTCTCATCTGAGTAATTATTCCCCTCGAAATGCACGGACCCAATTAATGTTGCAATGAAATTTTGGAATTCGCCCATGATACGTTGCCACATTGAGCAAAAGTCTGTTACAAATGCAGAGCAATGGCATTGCTTTCAGCCCAGAAAGTGTTGCTATGGAGTGCTGCCTGGTGCAAGAGCCAGTCATACTGTGCTTGATAAAATCAAGGGAGATGGAGTGGCTTAAAACCAGCCATAGTAGCCTGTGGCAGAATTTGGGGGAAAACCACCAATAATAGAATGCTTGATGAGCTCAGACAGCAATGCCTGCATTCGGGCAGCACAGCAGACTCAATAATCTTGTCTTGGTGTGTAGGAGCAGTTCTGACTGCAGTCACATCTTCTGGAAGATCAAAAGCATCCTGCCCCCAATGAGTGCCATGCAAATGGCAAGGTGACCTCATTCTTCTCGTACATTTATGTGTTTTCTAGGGGTCAGCCTGAACCCCTTTGCTCCAGTTCAACTACATTCCTTCCCCATCCTACCAAGAGTGAAGAGAGAGGCTATTTCACTGCCTCACTTCAACGTTTCACTGGCTTCTGACTTCCTCTCCAACCTCCCTTCTCTCAGCAGAGCTTCTCTCTTACTTCCCTCATGACATCTTCCCTCAGATGTCATGTTTCTAGGCTTCTCATCAATCCTGCTGCTTATTGTGTTGCACAAAGCAGATGGATGGTTGTCCTCAATCCACAGATTGAAATTCTTTTGAATTCAAGTAGATAATTGAAGCCTGTTGGATCAATAGCAGGTGATGATCTCATGCACTGACTGTAGATATCCATCTGGGCAGTAATGGTTAGTCATCGATACATAAATATAAAGGTAATCACCTGTGTCCAGAGTCAATGTGGGCTTACAACATCCACATCCAGGTCAGCCATACATGTAATTTGGGTTCCTGCTGAGTCTGCAGACACTTCCCAGCGATAGGGGCTGAACCAAAACCAGACAGATCCTTATGACTCTCCTTGGCTTGAAGCAGAGACTCTCTCAGAGCAGTTACACACTCGTGTCATCCATCATAGGAGACTGCTACAGTGGGATGAGCCACAAAAGCTGTGGATTCTGCCATATTTTATATAGGGCTCAGCCAATCCCTCTTCAGGCCATTAAAAAGTGTTTTTTTTCCCACTGAAGAAAAACTGTTGTTGCTTAAAATAATGGAGGGGGTCTGAACTGCCACCTCTCTGTGATGTCCACAAGGACAGCCTGAGCCCTGAGACTGAGCAGGGTGGGGTGAACCCAGGTACCAGTGAATGCAGTGGGATTTGGAAACGCTTTTGCATCCAGTGAGAATTTTCCCCAAAAGTCTATGCCACATCGTTCCGTACTCCATGCACCTTTCCACAAGAGCTGTGTTGCTCATTTAAAGCATCGAATCCAGGAGATGACAAGGCACAGGGTATCTTCTGCCTCCTTAAGTAGGCGTTGAGACATGGGAAACTGAACTCAACCCAAATAGCCTGAGATATATCTTATGCCATGACGTGGATTTAAAAGAGAGAGAGAAGAAAAAAAAAAAAAAAAGAATGTATTAGCACACAAAATATTAAGTCATCCATATTTTCTGCAATTAATTTATCTGTCATCAATGGGCTCATAAACTATTTGACTCTATGACAGCTTGGAAAGAGAAGATGCCAACTTTTCCTGCAGGTGTGCATCTGGTTGGGAAGACATCAGCAACTGTACGTGCAGGCAGGGAGGATGATAGGAGGGAGACAGAGGGGTTGTGAAATAAGATGGGAGTGAAAGGGTTGGCAAAAATGCTGGTTAGCTGCATTTGCCCTCCTTAAGGAGGGGAAGACATCAAACATCTTTCCCAAAAGCAGGCTGAGAGCCCCTTAATGCACGGTTTTATTGATCTGGCTTCAAGCAAGGAACCTATAAAAAGAGTCCAGAACACTATAGAAATGGTTTAGCACATTTCCTGTATTCAACGTGATATTTAAAATATGTATTTAGCACCAAATATCTGGTGCTCACTTGCCAGTGTGATCATAAATCCTCCTGACTTCTCTGAGAGGTGGTTTGCTTTATGGTTCTTTCATGGCTGCTCTTCAGATCTTCTCCCTTGGAACTTGCAGCATGGAGCCTGTGTTTTCCAGATGTCAATACACAGAAAGTACGTGAAGGAGTAACTTAGTGGCTCTGCTGCTTTGTGGGCATGCTGTTTGGTGGGTTGATGAGATGATTGCAGAGGTCTTCCCCAACCTTAATGCTTCTATGATTCTATTTTTGCACATTTCTCCCAAAGAAAATAATGTTGCCCCAGAGAATCCCAGCAGGTGGGATCTGTGTGAGTGCATGACATGGACCTTGGTGAGACCTCCTGGGTGTATTTTGGAAGGAGAAACCAATGGGTGTAAAGTGATGCTTGAGAGATTGAGGTGGTTTTACATCGCATTTGAATGACAAAAATGTTTTTTTCTACTCACTTTGTGCAAAAAATGGGGGGGAGAGGAGGAACTGGAGTTTTTACACCCCCAGAAACAAAAAACACATGGAAAGGTCCTGATTTGAAAGCTCTGTCAAGAGGAAGAGGCTTTGATGCAAACCCCTGGTAGATGCTGCTTCTGCACTGTGGTTTTAATGCTTGTGTGAATCCAGTCTGTGATGCTTAGAGGGGCAATGGGGCAATGTCTGGTTGGATCTGGGCACCACCAAACCCCCAGTTTTGTAATGGCAGAACCCAGGTGGGACGCTGGAAACCGCAGCAAAGTTCATTTGTGTTCGGCGCACTCTGCTCCAGCAGCACATCCCACTGAGAAGGGAATGAAAGCAGAACGGGGGGAAAGGGGAAGAGCAAAGAACCAGCACAAGGAATGTCACTCCGCAAATACGGAAACGTCTCCAACGTGCCCCTGGCGTGTTGCAGCAGACAGCTTAAGCCGAGCGAAAATTCTTTGGCAGTGACATCAATTCAGCAGTAAGTAATGCATTTTCTAGGGCTGAGATTCAATTTAAGGTCTCTCCAGCGAGTGGAATGATTGAATGGTGTTAAAAAAAAAAAAAAAAAAGGAACCAACGAGTGAGAGTCTTTGTGTTAGGCTCTCATCTGCCTGTAATGTGAAAGCTGTTTTCTCTTTTTTCCCCACTTGGACTGTGCCACATTGGCCTCCAGAATAGAACGGCCTGGGTTGAAAAGGATCACAATGATCGTCTAGTTTCAACCCTCCTGCTATGTGCAGGGTCACCAACCAGGCAGCCCAGAGCCACATCCAAGCTTCCCAGAGCCACATTGCACTGAATTCTGCTCAAACTGCCACAAACGTGGTTCTGTAACAGCTGCCACCTCATCCCACAAACCCAGAAGCTGCCAATAATGCTTTTAGATGCCGAGTGCCTGATCCACACCTTGAGGACCTTGAGCCTGTCCACACTCATTCCCTCTACCAACGTGTTGGGACCCAGCAGAAACCACAGCTCACTGAACACTGGGAGAGCACAAGAAGGGCATCAGGGATCTGTGCCTCCTGGAGCAATATGGCCCAGAAGAACTTTTTTGCTCGGTAACGCCTGCAGCTTTCAGCAGCCAATGCTTTATAGTGTTGCTAAGCCAAAATCTCCCCCTGCTTTATAACTCTCAGCAAACCTCTCCTCTAGAAACGGGCGCATTTTTTTCATTCTACAATAAAAAAGAAATTAGAAATTGTCATGATTTCATAGGGAGCTCTCACTGCCTATGAATTTAAAACCAGCCTAGATAATGCTCTGGTGAAAAGGCAGTAAAAATAGTTTTCTGCCATCAAGGGAAGGGCTTAAAAGTTTATTTTCTTGCTGAGTGATTGGAGTTAGGCAAAACCCATCCCCAAAGGTTTCATTGCTGGTGATGCAGCTGTAGGGATTGCCAAATGCATACTCAACAAGAGACTTGTTTTCTAAAAATAGTGATTAGATCGTTAACTCTGTCTCTCTCTTGATCCAAATTAAGTCTGTGGACAGATTTGGAGCTGGTGTGAAGGGAGAGGTGCTGCTGAACTTAATGCTTTCCACCAGCTCTGTGCTCCCATCTGCTGAGCACCAGGCTGGGGGGAGAGCTGCAATGACAGGGGTGTTGGCATCTCCAGGTCTCTGTCCTTAAACGTGGTGTGGTTTCACCAAAAGCACTGCTTCGTGCAGAAAAGGGGTTTTATCTCCTGTGGCTGTTTGCAGATGAGATATTTAATTGGAGCTGGTTGAAAATTAGATTGTAGCCGGTTGTGTTGACTCTGCAGTGAAGGGAGATAAAGGAGGAGGTCAAGCCAGCAGCTCATCCCAGCACTTGCAGACATGTCTCAGGGTAGGGTGAGCTAAGCTCACTGGGTTTCACTTCACTGTGGGTGTCTGCACGTGAATGGAGATGGTTCTGTGGTGGTTTGCAGCTGGACCGAGGAGGTTCTGAGGTGGCAGGTGGATGACAGCAGGTGCTGGAGGCTTTTCCTGAGCATCTCCAATTCCACAGTGCCACTTCCACGTGAGCTCAGCTTCTGGGAGATGTGAGTGCTGGCTCCTAACCTTCCAAACAACACTTGAAAAAGTTGTAATCTCTGTCTGGGTGAGAGCTGATGGCTTTGCAGAAAGGAGGGATGCAGAAGGGCTGATCCGGATGCAGTACAGCATCTGTCTTTGGGCTGAGGAGGTGATGTGGTCCTTCAGCACTCTGTGGACCAAGGTGTGAGTTTACATAGATGAGCTGCAACCCACTCCCGAGATCTTCATCTTCAGTTGTCTCTACTCACATCAGTCAGAAATAGAGGGTTTGCACATCACAGCTTCAGCCTGCGGCTGAGCTTTGCTTGGTGAGCACAGAAAGCAGAGCAGCAGAGCTGAAGTCCCCTCTCTCACCTCCTTGCCTTGCTGGTGGCTACAATAAACTTAAAACCCAATAAATGGAAATGCAGGGGAAAAAAAGTTACAATAACACCATCAGGATTAGATCAAAATAAAACAAGCGCCAGAGCAAAACTCTGTTTAGAGATCAACCAGCGCTGCATAATTCATCAGCCTCCCATGGACCCCATTTTCCTGCCTTGTGCTTCAACGACTTGCCCAATTTGGTTTATAGAGTCATTAGGGTAAAAGGTGGGGGGGAGAAACGTTGCTTAAAAAGTAAGTCAAAGGCTCCAACATGTGTTCTGGGCGAGCTGAATTCAAGATGAGGGTTTTAGACTTCCCGTGGGAGCTCCCTTTCACAGCTCTCCCCTAATCCTCTGGAAATGGCCTGTTCCCCACAGCTGTCGGCTCGCCAGATAAACTATTTGTTCAATTATTCTTGGCCGGGATGGCACAGGCTGCCTCAAAGCTGCCGGCTCCATCCCTCGGCCCACTTCAATCGCCTTCAGAGGAGCCCGAGCCCGTTTGAAGGCCGCCGTCCTCCTCGCAGGGCTGTCCCCACTGCCACCCGCGCATCCTTTTTATCTCTCCTCGACCCCCAGAGGTGGATGGAGGTGCTCCCACAGGGGCTGGCAGCGAGAGCTGCGCCGGTGTCAGAGTGGCTGGGCGAGAAAATAATTACAAATGAAAGAGAGATTAGCAGAAGCTGTTGCGACAAATGCTCCCGAAATGGTTTCTGGAGCGCCGGCGGTTGCTTCTAACGAGAGAAGTCAGCTGCAGCTGCCATCCCTATGGCAATGTGGGGGAACGCAGGACCCGCTGGGATCCCAGTTGAGAGCCTTAGACCTGACAAACCACAGCATGGCAGGATGGGATGACGGACTGGGGCAGCTTCATGTCATGCAAATAGACTGCTAATTAATGCAGGTTTTTTTTCACCTTTGTCTTCCCATCTCTGTCTCCATCCCCAAGGCCTGACTTCTGCAGAAGTGTTCAAACCCATCTCATAAATGGCTCACAGCTGCTGAATGACGGCTCTCGCCTGTTGCTGGGAGTTGCTCCATCACCTCGAGAGGAGCCTGAGCCTCTCTGAGATGAGTGTGAGCTTTCCCTGTAGTTTGTCATGGCTTTGGGTAAGGCTCATTGTGCCAAAACTCCCCCCATTTGAACAAAAGATCAGAACAACACGTCACCAATTCGTGTGGGTTGTCACACAGGGCATGCAGGAATGGTCTTTGATGGTCCTTGCATGAAACCATACATAATTGATTCTTCGTGGAGTGAGCTTTGGGCATTCCTACTGTCCACAAGGCTAAGGGCATCTTGTTTGTATCCCCAAGCACGTCTTGGCCTGCAGGTGGGTATGTTTGGTGCAGTAATGGTGTGAAGTGGGCACTGGTTGTGCTGCAGGAGTGTGTGTGGTGGCCAAATGGTGATGGAAGAGCTTCCATGTCCTCATGTGGAACCCACAGGAGAAGAGGAAAACTCTGTGCCTGCTTCTTTGCGGACAGAAGGTGAGTGATGAATGAGAGCTGTGAAAGTGTCAATTCTCAGCTTTGATCAGCGTGCCAATTATACATATATATATTTATGTGTATACATATATATGAATGGCTTTAGTATTTTTTTCCAAAGATGATCAAAGTTCAGGACTAACTGCAGTGTCTCTTACTCCTGGGAAATGGAGGAAGTGTTCTCTGGGGAGAAGCACACAGCCAGTGTGTCAGTTATGTACTGAACAGACCGAATGTCTGTTCATTACCAGCATCCCAGGGTGGTTGACCTGAGGATTAAATACACAGCAGTGGGGCTGTGTAGGGGTATAGGAAAGTCACTGGGACGGATGCACTGCTGGCAATTGGAAAGCTCAGGGTGGGAAATGTGCTGGCAAGGGCTACGGTGCCTTGCAGAGAAATGACACAAAATAAAACAGAGAGCACCAATCTGGAAGAGTTCCTCCAGCTGAGCATCCCTTGGTTGCTCTCACTGGTAATTTGGGCAAACCATCAACATTGCACCAAGGCATTGCCAAGACCTCGTGCCATGGGATTAGGACATGTCTATGCTTCCCTTTTCTTCCATATTTGCAAAGGCAGAAGGGACGTGCAGCTGCATCCCACACCCTTCAATCCAGCACTGCAAATCACCAGGGCCAACCACTGCCCTCAGTACTCCACCCCCACAGGCCCCGTGCGTTGCTCCTGAAGCCCCACATCATAACATCAGCTCATCCCCGACCTCCTGGCTCCCTTCCCCATCCCAAACGGCGAGGGCTGAGGCATCCCACCCAGCACTTTGATGCGCCCGCAGGGACAGCTGGGCTGTGCCACAATCCCCTCAGCCCTTTGGGCTAAGCCAGCGTTTTAAAATAGTCCCCCCCAGCCCAACGGTGACAACTGCACAATTATTTTAGATGCTGTTTACGAACCCGCGGCGTAACCGGAGCCCACGGGTGGCACGGAGGAATGGGAGGCCGTGGGTGAAGGGGGCTGGGGGTGAGAGGAGCAGTGAGTGGTTTTCAGCCTAATTAGCAGCCCCTTGGTTCTCACAGGCAGCTGAGGATGGTGGGAAACCCATTCATGTGTGCAGAAGTCACAGGTTTTCTCCTCTTCAGTGGTTGAGCTGTCCCTTGGTTTTCAAAATACACCTATTATTAATTGTTATTTATTTTTAACTTTTCAGATTTGGAACAAAATTATACCCTTCCATCCACCCTGAAGTCATCTTTGGTAAACCTGTGAGTAAGCCAGAATCTGCCAGCAGGTGCTATTTCCTACCAGAAAAGATAGGTGACTCGATCTGAGATTCACCATGAAGCAACAGCAGACCCCAAAAAGGGACTCAGCCTCCACCCTCACTGCTGCCTGGGGCGCATGGCTGGGCAACAAACCGCAGCTGTGGCACGGCTGCAGGTGGGCGTGCTGCTTCAATCCCCCTCACTGCGGGATGCTTTCAGCCTTTCCCATCCATTTCAGGGCTGAGCGTGTGGCTGCATCACCTCCTTGCTGGGATAGATGCGGATGGAAGCTGCGCGATCCCCATCGTGCCTCAGTTTCCACATCACCAAAAGAGAGGCGCGGTGATGCCCGGCCCTATAAACCTCCCTGCGGAGGAGAGAGGGCTGCGATGAAGGGACAGGAGGGCTCGGGGCCGGCTGTGCGGTGGGGAAGCAGCACCTCGAGCATCTCTCGGAGCCGCTCCGTGCAGCCCCAGCACCACCTGGCGGCCCCGCACCGCCCCGGGTGTCTGCGAGCGGAGCTGCTCGGAATGGAATTCTTCCCTCTACCACCGAGATGTGCCCTTGCTCCACGCAAAACCCTCCGGGAGGATTTATTTATTTCATTCTTTCGTTGTTTTATTACTTATTTTATCTTCTCTTGCCTTATTTTGTTTCATTTTTATCCATTTCCCACAGGCTTTCCCCCAACTCTGTGCTCCCTTCTCTCAGCCTCCATCCCCTTTCTGAATTTCCTTCGCTGTTTTCTTGCTATCCACCTTCACTTTCCCTTACATTCCTCTTGTCTGACTGCACTGTTTCGTTTTTAATGATTTATTTTCTGTCCCTTATTAATGGCTTTTGCCTTTCCAAGCACTATGCAGTGCTGGTGTCCTGCTGGATGGATGCAGTTGGAATTGCAGCATGGCTGAGCTCTCTCTATTTTTATTCAGCCTGATTTTATCTGTTTTTACCCACCCAGGGGCTCAGGTCTGTTCATGGGGGCTATCCCAGAAACCTTTGGTTTTTTTGCTTCATTTTGGCCAAGTTGTGCCCCAAAGTGATCACTTCTCTGTGTGCTTTTGCTCTGGCTGTGTGGTGCAGCAGATGTGCCCTATGGGATGGATTCTTTTTCTCATCTTGCCATCTACCTTAGGAGCCTTGAGCAAGAGCTGAAGGATTTCTTATTTCTTACCTTTATCTATCAGCCTGCTTTCATGGCTGTGCCATGCAGCTCATCAGCCTGCTGTCCTGCCCCCTGAAATCACAGCTCACCTTCAAGCTGCCGTCCTTACCTTGCAGAAATGAGGAACTCATTTCCTGGCTGTGACGCTCCATCATTTCCCCCATTTCCCTCAGCAATTAATTCTGAGCTCTATCCAAGCAATTCTACACATCCTAGGACAGGAATGGTGAATTGGTGCCAGGTGCTGATTTCACGTCAAGGTAACAGGATTTGGGCACGCTGCCATTTGGGATGGAGCCTGGTTTGTGTCTGCAGCCCATGGTGACCCCGAGCCCACCCTGGTGGCAGCCCCACGCTCACAGCTTTGGAAAGCAGAATGCAGATGCGTGCTGGGCAAGGTGCAGCCTATGTGTTGTTTCAAGGATGGTGGAGGAAACAACCTCTAGCAGAAGCGTAGCTATTAATCAGAGATTATTTTTGTGTGTGTGTGTGTTTTGTTGGGAAATGTTTGCTTTGGATCATGTGAGCATTGCTGAGGTTAAACATGCACACATTCAGCCTAACTGCCAGCTCCGGGATGGTGTTTGCTGCAGTAAATACACACAGAGAGGTTTCCTATTTCCCCGCCCCATGGGCTCCATGGTTTCATTCTGCAAATATTTCACAGTGCAAATTTCCTGCTTGACAAGCAATAGCAACAACAGGCAGCAGAGCCTGGGCTGAGGGCAAACTTCAATTTCAACGTCAGGGCTCTGCCTGAGCAGCTCAGCTCTGCCACAGCAGGAGCCACAGCAGCTTGGATTTCCATCACTGATGAAAAAGCAACCCCACATTCTTGGTGCTTTGTTGACATCTGTAGACATCCCATGGCTTTCTTTCCATAAACTTCCTCAGGAGAAGCAGCCCCTCCCCATAGAGAAAGAATTATTCCCATTTCCAGGCCCTCCATCACTTATTGCTTACATTTAGGTGTACCTAAAGATTTGATGGTTGGTCTTGGTGACCCTTTCCAACTTAAGGATTCTGTGGTTCTGTTTAGGGACACGTGAACATGCTGGGGAGGGGTTGGGGTTGGACTTTGTAATCTTAGAAGTCTTTTCCAACCTTAATGACTCTATGATTCCGTGACATTAATGAACCAATTTAATGGTGGAGGTGCAGAAGTGGAGGAGAGGAATGCCTCAGTGCTGCAACCCAACCCCAGTGCTGCAGAATGAGATGCTGCTACAGTCAGCGTGGAGCAGATGCCTGCAGGGTGCTTCCTTCCTCCCCCAGCTCAGCAGCTCTCAGAGCAAAGAGGAACAAGCAGGGCAATATTTTTACAAGAAATCACCCATTTAAACAACATCATGAGCAAATTGCTTTGATTTTAATAGATGCCCCTTGAATGCTGGGGTGGGCAGCCAGGCAGAGTCATGAAGTCACTTACAAAGTGCCCAGATAGTAAAACTCAGCTTTCTCCCTACAAATTCCCTGCTGCAGGTGTATGTGCTCTGGGTGATGTAAGTATCTGTGCTGCCCCATAAAAGTGAGTTAAGCTGAGGGCTGGCAGGACTTTAGCACAGGAGGCTCTGTCAGTGCTTCTGTTACAAATAGCAATAATAATGCTTACCTCCCTCCCCAGGGTGTCGTGGGGGTTAATTATTTAACATTTGTAAAGCACTCGCAGGGCTGGAGATGAAAGTGGGAAGTATTATTAAGAATAAACTGCGTTTTGTAGGAGGTCTGGTCAGAAAATTGCGTTCGGAGTTGAAATATGGGTTATGATCGTGGGTCCCTGGAGGAGCATCTATCACAGCCTGGGGTGTGTGGGAAAGGAACAAACTGAGAAAATGAAGATTCTTGGTGACTCCCTTCACTGTTGCAGCATTGGGGGGGATGGGGATGATGCCCTGTGCCCCTGCTCTCTGCACAGGGTGGGTGATGCAAGGATATTTGGTTGTTGAGGTGATTAAACACATAAAGGTTTGAGGTTAAGGATTCTGCATAAAGCTTTACCATGGCCAGCCAGCATTGCTCATTGAGTCGGGAAGGTTCTGAAGGGAGAAAACTTCAAAGGAGCTGCTCAGTGTGCCCTGAGGTGTGGGGCTTTGGTGCCCGGCCCCTGGCTGCAGGTAGGTGGGGAGGTGCTTGAGGCGGAGCACAGCTCACCTGGGTGAGGTGCAGCAGCAGCTGGCAGGTAATGTGGGGCTCTGTGGGCAGGGGTTGTGTGTTGGGCTGGGGTGGGATGGTGATGGATGGGATGGGATGAGGTGGGATGGGGTGGGTGACCACCCCCCCTGCCTTTGGTATTGCACTGCAAATTCTGTAGCAGGGAGGGAAAGAAGCCCACCTGGTTGTCCAAAGGGTCCATGGGTGGGTTTGGGGTGGTGGACCATGAAATTTGGTGTTTGGGTTGAGCCCAAAAGGAGTGAAGGGTGTGGGTGGGTGAGGAAGGAGGTGCTCTCCACGGACAGCAAAGTGGGGACGTGGGGGGGGTTCTGCCTGCCCCACTGCTGGAGTGTCCCACCAGCACGTCCCAGCAGTGGTGGGGGCCATGGGATGGGGTGGACAGGGACTCAGCAGGCTGCCCACAGCAGTGGGACATGATGGGTGGCCGGGCAGCAGCACTGGGCAAGGAGGAAGTTGGAAATGCAGTGCACTGCTTGGGGTCCAAATGCAGTGGAGGGAAGGAGGGCTGCTCAGGACAGGGGTCCCCATGAGTCCCCCCTGCACTTCATGGAGCCACTGCCGGCTCTGCTCCTAGCCAAGTTACACACAAAGGCTCTGTCTGACAGCTGGACTGAAAGCACCCTACGTGCACCGAAGCAGAAAGCCTTCCCCCACCCTCATCTCCCTGCAGAATTGCCCAGAAATTCCTCTTTTCATGCCTGAAAATGAGGAGGGAATGAGTCCTTCAATGCCCTTCTCCAAGGCCGGTGCCTCCCCCGGCAGGGCTCTATTCTGAGAAGGTTTCTTCCTCCTTCCTACCAGCTGGAAACCAACAGCATTTCAGTTTTGCAGTGCAGCCCCAGGTGCCCGATAAGCCAAGGAGCACAGGTGTGGGAGTTTTAGGTGAATAATTGCTTCTGCCTTGAGTATATCAGAATTGAAATGGTTTCTTAAATAGTTTGGTATATAAAGGTTTTTCCTTGAGGCATGACAAAGGCAGTACTGTGCTGTTGGGTCTGCCCAAAAACAGCTCCAGGTGCAGCAAAGGGGAAATGCTGCTTGTGGGGCTGGGGACCTCTCCAGGTAAATGGCAGGGGAGGAAGGAGCAGGGAGCAGTCAGGGTTGATAGGTAAATTGGAACAGGGGTGTTCCAGAGCCTTGGGGACGTGGCACTGAGGGATGTGGGCAGTGGGCACAGTGGGGTGAGGTTGGATTGGGGGTCTGAGAGTTCTTTTCTGTCCTTACTAGCTGTACGAGACTGCAGAAGCAGCAGCTTTGGGATGATTTCAGGACATTAATTTCTTGCCTTTTGCCAGTGGTGACTTTGTGGCACTTCTGGTGGCAGCAGTTTGGGGTTTGAGTCGCAGTGGGAGCGCAGCCCTGGGCTGCCTGAGTCCCATGGCAACCAGCACCTTGGAAAAGCACTCCAAGCTCTCAGGCAAAACGCAGAAGAAAAATGGTTTTTAGGATAGCAACACGTGTTTCCCAAAAGAGATCATTTTTAAAGTCAGACCCCGTTTCCTTAAAACCACAAATAAACAAATGCACATCGTAAAGAGAAGCAAAAGGATGACAAAGCGTCCGCCCTGAGCGTCTGTCATTAAGGTGGCTTTGGGTAATATGTTTTATTGCTCAGTTTCTCTGCCAGGCTGGGGGATGGTCACTGCTTTGTGGCCATGGGCTCACGTCCTTCCCTCTGATGGAGTAAAAGCAGGTTCTGTTTATGATGATGATTTTCAAGCTAAGAGGAAAATCCCTATGTATCATCTGTAGGCAGAAAGCTGCAGATGCAGCTGGGCTTGTAAGTGTTACAGATAATAACATGATGGTTCCATGTCACTGGTGCGGGCAGAAATACAAGAAAAAATGATGATAATGGGATGAAATGGCTCAGTGGGGCTTTAGGATGACACCTGGGGGAGTGATGGAAGTGCTGCTCACACAAGAAGCAGCTCTGAGCTGCTTGGACAGATGGGGGATGTGAGACAGGAGAGCTCCTATTTGTGCCACTCCTGCAGTTTTTTCACCTGCAGAGATGTCATTATCTCATTTCCATGGCTGCTCCTCCAGACACCCACTGAAACCTCCTGCACTCTCAGAGTCAACAACAGGAGGCCAGGACCTTCCCAAGAGGGTCTGAATTAGCCACGTTATTCCCAGACGTGGCACCCAGAGGCATTTCCAGCTGGGATCCAGACGGAGCTCAGCTTTTTTGCAAGCAAAGCCATTTCTCTTCATCCCTGAGTCAGCGCTCCCACGGGGACTGCTGCTGTCACACCAACACTGCAGGTCCTGCAGAGAGAGAGCAGCTCTGAGCTGTCAGATTTGTGGAGGCTGAAGGGCAGAGTTAATTGCACGGGTGATGGCTGTGAGCTGTTTCCAATCGCGAACTTTAGAACGTAATTTCCAAACTGGTGACACAGAAGCAGCGCCCTGAACGAGTCATTATTGATGCACTAATAAAACCTTTGCAAGAAAAAAAAGAAAAGAAAGAAAGAAAGAAAAAGAGAGAAGTAAAGCAAATAAGGCAAACTCTATGGCCCCAGGATTTGGCTGAAAAGAAACGGCACGGCCTCACATCAGGGAGGTGAGAGGAGGAAGCAAAGCCTGGTGGGCTCCTTACCATCCTCCTGGATGCTTTCCTGGGTGATTTGGTGCATTAGCTTTAAGACAAAAAGAAGCCAACTCCTCTGGGAGGCGGTAAGAGCAAAAGAAACAGTAAATCATTAAGCCAGCTCGGTGTAATGAACAGGCAGGGGGACAAAGTGCATTAATTACAAGGGATGCGGGTGTGTTGTTGAGCAGATCAGACAAGTGGGAGCATTGCAAAGTCACACCCTGCAGGGATGCCCGGTGTCAGTGCTCACAAATACTGGTAGCAACAGCAGCTGCAGCTCCAGCTTTTGGATTTTGGACTTATTCCTGTTTGAAGGATTGCACCACCCCTCTGCATGTGGAGCTGCATGGGTAGACAGGAGCTGCTCAGAGCTGGAATCAGAACTGTTGGCTTTTCTTCATCCTATAAGTGGGTTGTGCATTTAACACAGAAAACGACCTTTCAGTTCCTCCACTTCGAAGTCCATCGGGTCCTATGAACACCAGCTATGAAATATAACTGCAGGAGATGGTTTGTGAAGTTATATCTTTGACGTATAGTAGAGCATTATGACATGATGATCACCACATCTGCTGCAGGAGTGCCTTGCCATGCTGTTCCCTCAGGGGTTTGCTGTGCTTTTTCCCATTGCTTGGATTCCCCTGCACGTACACAGTGTGGCTCATTTCCCACCACAACACACACACATTCAGCCTCGTTTGGCCAAGACCAGGTGCTCCCTTTGTTGCAGGGTACAAGTAGATGCTCTGATTGCAGGTTTTTCTCCTCAAGAGGACCAAAAGCCCATTGTATTTACCTGTTGGACTGTGCCAGCAGAGCTGGTAAGCAGCGCCTTGCTTTGATTTTGTGTTTAATTATCCAGTGTGCCCATTGTCAATAAATCTCTGCTTCTAAGTCACAAAATAAGGCAGAGCCTTGCAGCACTGCTAAAACCTTCCTGCAAAACTACTATCAAATACAGCAGGAAAAAAAAAACGATTTTAAACACAGCATTATCTCCCTAGAATTAAGTTCCTTTAGTTTTGGCATGAAAATGTTGCAGGTATTTGATGAAGGCTCCTGCAGCACAGCCTGGTGGAAGGGGCACTGTGGCAGCTGCATGTATAGGGCAGTGTTTGCAGCAGAAGCAATGTTTGCCCCAAAATATGCCCTCACCATTGCAGTGGGCCGTGTCTGTGCCATGAGCTGGCTCCTGTTGCTGCAGCTCAGAGCCTTAAGGGACAGAGGAGGGATTGCTCAGCATCACCAGCACAGCCTTTGCTATCAATTAAAATCTCCTAATTGACCAGCCCGACACAGCCGACCTGTACCCGTGCCAAGGCAGGCCCCCAAACATATGCTTGAGCCCACATCAAAGAGCTAATCGTTTCTCCACCTAATTAAACAAACCGGCAAATGGCAAGCAGGAGCCGGCTGGGTTTTAATTGCTGTGATTCTCCTAGGAAACGGGTCCCTCTGCTCCTGCAGCCCTGCGCTGTGCTGGCACTGAGGGCTGAGCTGAGCTCTGCTGGAGCCCCACTGCCTGGTGATGCTCAGTGGGAACGCTGGTGCAGCTGGTTTGGGTTGGGGAGCATTTCTGCAGCTTCATTTTTCACCAAACCCTTTGGCTCGCTGCGTTTGGGTTGAAGAAATTCCAGGAATTTAAAACAGTTTTGCTCGTAGCACAGCACTCCCATGGCTGTTCGAATCCTTCTGTATGTGCTAAACAACCCAAGTGATGTTTATTTGCAGCAGACCTCCCAGTTCTCCACATGTGCTGGCCCTCCTGCCCAGTCCCAGCTCTGCAGGGGATGCTCCTGCTCAAAAAGGGAGGGACAACCCCAAGGTTCAAGCAGGGATGCCAGAGATTGCAGCAGGAACAGGGCCTCTGCTAGATCAGCCTGGGCTCTGGTGTTTCCAATCCTCCCCAAAAGGTGAAGGGAACAAAGCTTTTGTTTTTCCCCACAGCATCACACCACATACCAATGTGATCTGTGTAATGGTAGTGTTTTTCTTTGCCTTCTAGTCAGAGGACGTTGTCAGCATGGCAAACTTCAAGGGCCATGCACTTCCAGGCAGTTTCTTCCTGCTCTTTGGGCTCTGGTGGTCTGTGAAATACCCACTGAGGTACCTCAGCCAGAAAGCAAGCAAGAAGTCCCAAAATAATCACTGCTTCCAGCGTGTGGATGCCATTGAAGGAGGAGTTAAAATCACCTTTGCTCTAATAGGTAAGGGCTATGTTGAGTTGGCAATGCCAACAGCTTCTCATCCTGTAGTAATGACCATTGTGGAGTCCTCACTCCAGAGAAACTGGTCCAGATGTGGAAGGATGCATCTCCTTGATGCTCATCTTGCGTTGAGAGACCAAATCTCACATCCCTTCCCAAAGCTCAGTTACTATTAAGGCAGCCAACCCTGACCCAAATCAGTGGCTTTTGCCTTCAGAAACCCCCCGCAGCAACCAGCAGCATCAAACCATCATTGCATATAAGCCACCATCTTGTATGCCCACGCAGGGATGCTGGCAGAACAGTTCGTCCCCGATGGGCCCCACTTGTACCTCTACAGCGGGGAGAAACGTGACTGGGTGAAGCTGATGAACTGGCAGCACACCACCATGTACCTCTTCTACGGCCTCTCCGGGGTGGTGGACATCTTCACCTACGTCTGCACCACGGTGCCGCGGGGTCTGGACCGCCTGATGCTGTCTGTGGCTGTGTTTGTCGAAGGTCAGTAGGAGATAGGAGGGATCTTGTTGGGTGAGAAACAGTGAGAACAACATTTGGCAGACTGAGATATCGCCCTGGACATCCCTGAAGACAGGACAGGTCTGATATATTATCAACGGACTGTCTGCTGCAAGATGAGAAATATAGGCATTGATGCATCCTGGCTCTCCTGGTTTGGGGTTTCTGGTGTGACAGCAGGCTGAGTTTCCTTGTTATGATGAATTGCTGGTGGATACCCCATCTATCTTACATCCTCCAAGCTGTTTGCATGCCCCGTGCTCCCCCCAAGGGCCATTAATTGTGCTGCAGGCATCGTCATTCTCATCTGCTTGCATTGCAAGTGGCAAATTGAAGTGACTTATTCTGGCTTCAGCACATCATGAATATCATTATGTCTTCAGGCTGTCTTGCATATTGTGAGCCTGGATTTCAGACCTCTTGGCTCACACAGGGCAGGAAGAAGACACTAGGAAATGAAGTTCTTGCTTACATTAGTGAGAAATATTGGTGGTAGGTGGGGGGGTTGGACCAGATGATGGTAGAAGTCTTTTCCAACCTTGGTGATTCTATGATTCTGATACTTTCTTTTCCCTTATCTCAGTGGTGTTTGAAGCACAGCACGGGCAGCTCAGCAGGTAATGTTCAGCATGTAAGAAAAGGGAATCACAGAATCATAGAATACCCTGAGTTGGAAGAGAGCCATAAGGATCATTGAGTCCAATCAATGCACCCAGGAAACATATCTCAGAGGAGACCCCGGTGCTCCCCATGGCCACACCACTCATGTGACATTAAGAAATGATTTCACTTCCACATCCCCCCAGATTGCTAACTTGATATAAACTAGGGGCTCACTTTTCCCACCTGATAAAGCTCCCTGAGAGCTGGTGGGACGCGATTTACTCAGTGGTGGTGGTCAGTATGGTTGATGCTACCCTAAGCACGGTGCTTCTTTTGGCAGGCTGTCTCTTTTATTACCACGTCCTTCACCGCCCCATGCTGGATCAGCACATCCACTCCCTGCTGCTCATCGCCATATTTTCGGGGGCCTGCAGCACCATGCTGGAGGTTTTCCTCAGGGACAACATCGTGCTGGAGATGTTCAGAGCCGGCGTCACCATCGTCCAGGGAACGTGGTTCTGGCAGGTCAGGGCTGGCTCCTCCTGCGGAGCAGAGCACTGTGGTGGGAGAGCCATGTGGGGAGGAGGAGGAGCCCATACGTCACGTCTCAATTTTGCAAGGCTGGCTTCATAAATAGATCGTAACCCAGAGAGAAAATTTACCCATCGCAGGTCATCTCTGATGGCTGCTCTGGCTGAGATGGCTTGGCTTATTTGTTTGTCTTGGCTTATTGCTTCTCTGGGGGGAAAGGCGAGTGCTCACAGTAAGCAAGAGGCGTTCTGCAGTATCTGACAACCAAGTCCTAATTGCTTAATGTGTCTAATGCACCCTGCAGTACTCCCTGTGGCTCAGTGGAAAGATGCAATCCCCACCAAGCAGTCAAATGGCTGAGTGAAAGCACGGCCACCTGCTCGCTTTGGTGGTGGAGATACAAAGAGCAGCTCCCAAAGCTCAGCTGCCAGCAATAAATGTGAGCTCTCCTCCTCTGCCTCAGCCCCGGAGCTGCTGTGTTAACTCAGAGCAGCCCTTACCCAGGGATGTGAAACACCAAAGGCACTGCACAGCTGCTTAGGGAGTGATGGGGTCCCTGGGGGGGTTCCATAAGCATAGGGATGTGGAATTGAGGGATGTGGGCAGTGGGCACAGCTGGCGTTGGGGATCTCAGACGTCTTGTCTGACCTTAATGGTTCTATGATTCTATGGTTCTATGATCCTATGACATTGATTTTCTCCCAAGCTAAGAAAGTTCTCATCCCACCCAGGTCGGGGTCGTGCTGTTCCAGCCATGGGGAGGTCCCATGTGGGATGAGAGCGACCACAGCAACATCATGTTCCTCACCATGTGCTTCTTCTGGCACTGGGCGGCCGCAGTGGTCATCCTGGCTGTGAATTACAGCATTGCTTACAGGTACTGCTGGGGCTTGGGCTTGGGAGGAGCAGGGCTGGGGTGAGATGTGCAGTGAGCAGCTGGTCTTGGTGTGCAAAGCCACACCTGGATCCACAGCCTGTACCTGCTGCAGGTTTCAGAGCACAGCAACAAACGTATGCTTTATTTGTTGAATGCACAGAATGCAAAATAGGGGCAGCAAGAGGCACAGGCACTGAGCATGGAGAAGGCAACAAGCACGACCCCGAGCTGCTCTGCAAGCTGTGCACTGTTGCTGCTCTGCACCGGGTGCTGGCTGACACCTGAAAGTCAGCATTTAATTCAATAGAAAAAACAAAGCTTTCCCATCACCACCCAACTCCTGCCCTGTCTTTGTCCCCTCCCTCACAAGGATTTCGATGCATTTGACCTCCCTTGAGCTGTTAACAAGAACGCCAGATTTTTAGGACCTCTATAGCAGTTTATTCCCTTCTGTGTGTGCACTTTGCCAAACGTTTGGGGTCTGGCTGTCAGTGATGTCTTGCCCCGTGTGTTGCAGCTGCATGCAGCGGTGTGGGAGAGGCAGTGGAGAGCCCTACATCAGCCTGGGGGTCCGCAAGCAGAAGGGTGATATGGGCTCCCAGGCTGCATTCCTGAATGGATCGGATGAAGAGTGAGGAGGATGCAGCCTCCCACTGCAAACTGGAGAAGAATCAGCTTTCCAGAAGAAAAAATACAAACAAAACCTAACAAAATGTCTGGGGAGAGTGGAGAGGGGCTGCCCTTGTGCTGCTTGGAATCCTATTGTGTGCATGGTGGTCTCTGCCCTCTGTTGTACCCAGATACACCGGCTCTGACAGAAGCACTGATTGCAGTGATTTTAGCAACAAAATGAAGCACAAAAATTGACTGTTAAATCCATAGGGATGGAGGGCATCCTTTGGCCTTCCCAGCTCCCCCAACCTGCTATGCTGCAAGGCAGGGAAGCTCCGTGCTGGGGTCAGGTCCTCCAACACCCGCACACCACAGCATCATCCCAAGGAGGGAGATCGAAGGAGCAATATGAAATTACATCAGATTTGCAGCACCACAGCTTCATCGTACACAGCAGGAATTTTATTGCCAACGCTGTGAACTGAAGACATTTTAAGAACAGTTTTCTATTCGCCAAAAATTCTTAAAGAGGGAATAAATGTGAAGCAAAAATCCTTTCAGTCTGGTGAATTACGGAGTGTGTAACAGTGGCTCTCAGAGCTGTGAGATGCATGGCTGAGCACCAGGACCACCAAACAGCCCTGATTTCCATAAGCAAATCCCCCGCAGCTGGGAAAGTGTGATGAAATGGGTGCACGTTGTGTCCCCAGCCCACCTGTGCCGGATAATTCCTGGCAAAAAGGTCATTTCTCAGGTAAGAGGAAAGCAGATGCTCAGCCTCCCTGGGTTTCCAGCCTTTGGAGCAGGTTTGTTTCGTTTGTTTCATTTTCAGGAGGCTCAAATGAGCTCGATGCAAAGGGAATTCAGCAGCAGAGCAATTCACCTCTGCACATCTGTCCGATTAATGCCACACAGTGAAGTGCCATGAATTGTACCTGGAGGGTACCAGCAGATGCTCATTCTGCTATGGTTGGGGGGCAGCCTTCCCCAAAGCACACAGTTCTCCTCTCTGCTGTAATCCAAGACCCAGGGATGGCAAGCAGGAGGAGTTCTGGAGCTCTTTTCCGACATTAAGGATTCTGTGGTTCTACAACAGCACCGTGCAGCCAGCAGCTCCTCACACACAGATCGAAACTCACTGCGGGGCGGCACACCGAGCACCTCGGGGGCTTTAGGGGGGCAGAAAGCAAACCTAAACGGGCAGCAAAAGCAGCTCGGTGTGATGCTTGAAACAGAAAAGCCAGCACCCCTCCTTCCACCCCACGGCCACACGAGGGCAGAGCTGCGAGGAGCTGCGAGGCTGAGGGCACCTTGGGCATCTTCCCCCACCCCCAGTGAAGGGATGCCGATGGAAGCCAACCCCTCCCGACCCCCCCCAGCATCCTCTCGTCCCCACCTCACCAAACGCTTTTCCTCTCCGTAGCTGGAATAGCTCTGTCTGCCTCATTAACTCCCGGCCCTACAAACGTCCTCAGCGCGGTGCTCGTTAATTTGTTTCCCTGCTCGGGAATGTGTTCTTTTCCCAGGTATGAAGGTCAGCAAAGGAGGGGAGAGGCAGGCTGTGACTGTACAGAAAACACAGGAGGAGGGTGGTTTGGAGGGAGAATTAACAACCCGTGTTTTAGCTGAAAAATGTGTTTGTAAATAGCTGAGGTACCCAAAGAAGGGCATGAATTGTTCTGGGGCACACAATAAGTGCTCCAGGATGGTTTATTATACATCAGGCACATCCAAAAGCCATCCTCACATTTATTTCTTAAGTGACAGACATTCCAGAACAGTTCTAAATGATATATATTGCTTTTAACACAGCTTTGCTTTCGTCCTATAGGATCCTATATATAGCATATGGAGCCGTATAAATTGAATTATCCATTAGCATCTTGAAACTTGGTGCTGAGCCCAGTGTTGGTGCAGCTGGAGAGGGGAGCCTTTGGAGGGCTGTATTACCCGGGGTTGGCTTGGGGCAGTTTGGTTTTTGCAGTCCTGGATGGCACAGAGATGCTGATGTTCCCACAATAGGAAATCTGCTCATTCAAGGCAGGAAAGAGCTGCAGGTGCTCTATCTCGCCCCATTTCTTCAGCATGCCAGGAGAACACAGAACATCACCCCAGAGCACCAAGTACTCCACACCTTGCTGTCCTCCTATCCACCAGCCTCTTCGCATGCTTTTCAATAGGATCTACCACTGCCACTCTCTGTGGCTGCACTTATGCAAAGCTGAAGGGACGGCGTAGGATGCAGCACAAGCCCAGCCTATGCTTCTACCACCTGCTTCACCTCCCCTGTTGCCTGTTTATGAAAGCCTGTCTTCGCATTCGTCATAATAATAATAATACTTTGCACTTCCCTAACAACCATCCATCTGCAGAGCCCGAGCTGCTGGCAAACCTTTAATTAGATCGTGCCTCCCACCACCCCCAGGAAGCAGGCAAACATTATCACATTTTTTCATTAGCACTGAGGCCGGTGATGAACCTTCAGGGAGAGGATGTTGCAGTTACAGCCAAGAAAAGAAGAAATAATTAAAAATGAAATGGAGTTCCGTTTGCTGTTTAGCTTGAAAACATCAGGGCTGGAGCCCAGGGAGGGCAGGCATTGCTGGGACCATCCCATAATACTCTCCTGTGCCCCAGCAGTCTGCAGCTGGGGAGCTGTAGGTGCAGCTCACTGAGCTCAGCCCTTCATGCAGTGATTTCAGCACACACTGTGGTTGATCCTCCATGAGTCTGGGGGCTGCTGTCACTGATGCCAGCACTTATCCTCACTTTTCACTATAGGGATTGTTTCTAGATCCCTTTTCCCCAAGCATTTCATACCCCAGCCCTCCCCAAGGACTCTCACAAAGAGACTGGTAAGCACTTGATTACCATTTGCCCTTTCTATGAGACCTTTCTCTGCTTGCTGTGCTCCTGCTGGCTCTTTAAGCTCTCTTTCAAAAGGCACCTTCAGCTCCCAGCAGCTGTGCCTTGTTTTCTCTCCAGCTCTGTCCTCCCACTGCTGGAAGAGTTTTGTTCCTTCTGCTTGCCACCAGCTTTGAGGTTAGCTTGTGTTTTGGGGGATGTTGCTTTGTAGGGCTGGGTGAGGAAAGGAAGGAAGAAAACAAAGGCAGAAAGGGGAGCTGAGTTACAAGAGGTTGCTGAAGGTGCTGCTGCTCTCTGCCAGAAACCTGGGTGCTCTGTTATTTTCAGGGAGGGTCTGTAATGAGAGCTGCTATGGGGACTAAAGGAGAGCACTTGTACCCTACAAGGTGCTGCAGCGCTGGTTTGGTGATGCTGCATTTTCTGGCATCCCCTCTAAGCTGAAGGCTCCTGTTGCAGCATGCTCAGCTCCCCTTCTGCCCGTGCAGAATGATGAGCAGCACCTGTGGGTGAAAGCACTGTGCTCCTGTCCCCATGTGCATTTCCCCACCCTGCCAACACTGAGCTTCCTCCCGCTGGATGGAGCTTTGCACGCTCTGGAGCTGCCTGCAGGAAGGCTGGAGGCCTGCACTGCATGGCAGCACGCCAGCAGCTGCCTGTTTTTCCTCCTTCCTCCTTCTTGCTATTGCTGATATGGAGATAAGTTGTGTTAAAAGGGCTCCTGGCTATGGCTCAGTGGCTTTTATGGCTGTGCAGGAGAGCAGCCCTGGAGGAGGCTGTGTGTGTTGTTCCCCTCCTGCTATTCCAGCCTTAGGGCTTCCCTTGGGTGCTGGCTTATGTGTGCAGCTCTTGACGGGGCTGAGCACTGGGCACAGCTTATCCTGCAGCCCGAATGGGGGATTTAGGGGTTGCATGGGGCCCTATGATGTGCACCCACATGTGTTGTGACCCAGAGAAATATTGGGTTGCGACTGCACTGAGTGCTTTTTGTTGCCTACATCTGCTCCTTGGGCAGGGCTCATTGCCTTTGCACTAGAACTCAGTGATTTAAAAGGAGATGGGGATGCTGTGGGGTCACAGTGTCTGTTTACCTCGAGGCACTTCATTCATTGCTCATCCGTGCAGCTGGTGAGGTGAGAAGGCTGGATGTGCAGGGATTACTTTGCATGTTGGTATGGTTTGTGTCTGCAAATGCTTAACACTGGGCAGCACTGTCAGACGAGAAAAAGGAGCAAAACCAGGCTTCTGCACGCTGCAGAGTCTGCTTTGCAAGGCAATGGGGCCAATTCTTCTCCCCCCTCTTGGTTGCTGTGGGCTAGAGATGGAGCTCACAAGGTCTCTCCTTTGATTTGGGAGCCCTGACCCCAAACTCGTGCTCACAGGCACCTTTCATACGGCATAATCCCTGTATAACCCCATGCAGAGGTTATTGTGCCCGCATCAGGGAACTCTGAGCCCTTCCAGCAGAGCCTGGCCTCGCTGCCACGTCTTCATTGGCTCTTTCCCCAGTCATCCAGAAAATAACATCATAACTGAATACACAAAATCACCATGGGAAGGGGAATCGGCTGCTCTTCCCAATTTAGTGGCAAACTGTGGGATGCTCCTTGCTGCTGGCAGATCCAGGTGTCCCTTATTGTGAAACCACGGCTGAGTCAGTGCTGCAAGCCGGCCTGCGGGGAGCCCAGCTCCAAACATCCTGTCCGAGGGCCACCTCCCTGCCTCACCTCTGCCTTTATCTGCCCCTTCTGAGTAACAACGCGTCTGGCCAGGGAGAAGGACAGGCAGAAGCTGCAGGTAAAATCTTCTCTTTGCCCATAAAGGGAGGCCAAGCTGCCTTGCGTGGCATGGATGTGACTCCTGGAGTTTGGGAAGGGGCGTGGGGAGCCCAGCTCTGTGATGGTTTTGCGTGATGGTGGCTGCTGGAAGGCTGTTGGGGTGGTGTTGGTACAGGCAGCCTCCTGCTGCTCTGCAGTGTTAGGGCTTCTCTGGGGAGCTCTCAGGTTCTGGGGTCGTGGGGGAGGATTTGCAGGAGGAGAAGGGAGAGGTGGGGATTTCTGCTCAAGAGAGAAGTGCCCACATAGCAGAGGAAGAGGAGGAACTGCAGAGAGGGATGTGTGGGGAAGGCTCTCCAGCGCCCATCATTCAGCATGGAGGATGCTGGATGCTGCCCTGGATGCTGCCCCTCACACCCGTGGGTACTCACACATCCATCTCTGCTTGGTGCTGCTTTGCTGATGTGTGATGGAGCTTGAGAGGACAGCCTGGCAGCTGGGCAGAGCTGCAGTCCTGCCCACATTGGGCAGCAGCACGCTGTGCCATAAGGAGAGCAGGCAGCTCCCGTATGGCTGCTGCAGGAGAGCGCTGCAGCCTGCGAGCTGCAGGGAGAGAAAGACAGCACAGGTAACAACTCCTGACTGCAGCCATGTTTCACGTCCTCTGACAGGGAAAGCAGCTTGCAGGAGAAATAAATAACCCAGCACTGCACTCTAGGGCTGCGACTCGCCTGGAGCCTCAGCAGCTTGTGTGGGAGCGTTTGGGTGCTGGGCTGGGTTTGGCCTTACTGGGACGTGCTGCACCTCGAATGTGTGAGCTGTGAGAGTGGTTTGTTGCTTGGAAACATGTCTGGTTTCTCTAAGAAATAGTGGCTGTTCCTTAAAATAAGTTTTTGTTGTTGACTTTTTTTTCCTTTCCCTGAGAGGGATGAATTCGAGCCTCTGCTTGACCAAAGGGTTGGGATGGGGAATCTCTACTACATGACAGATAAACCTCTGGTTGTCATTTGGATGCTGGAAGGTCTCTGCTCTCCTCTTCTCCTCCTCCACAGAAAGCTAACGCTGTGGCTGTGTCCCAGTCCAGATGCAGTCCTGACTCCAGCTTCAGGCTGCTGTCATTGCAGTCAGCATCCCTGTAGGACAATGGTAACATTTGGTTATATATCATGCAATTGTGCACCGCTTAAATACGATTTAAGAGCATTTGTTTTTAGTCACTTCAGCACGTGGATGCGTGTGCAAGGAAGATAAGTGCCCTGGATGTGTGTCCAGGCTATAATCAGCAGAGACACGGTCGCTCCTGGGGCACAATCCACCTCACCCTACAACTGAGGTACAGCAGAGAACCTGAGTCAACTCCTGGGATGAGGCAGCTCTCATCAACCCTAAGGGCTGTTGAGTCATTTCCCTGCCATGAGGAAACCTTAGCATGGCACAAAGAGTCCCAAGCCTTCCCCAGATCACCCATCCTGGGGGATGGATGCTGATGCTCTGGAATCCACAAGCTGCCCCAGCACTGCAGCCCCAGCCTGGCCAGGGATGTCTTGCAGAGCTCTCCCACACCCGAGGCACTTGCCACACCACATCCTACCCTTATTTCACGGTGCTAATTACTTTCTCGTGTGGGAGGACTTGGAGAACGTGCTGGAGTTGTTCATCCAGCCTCTGCCATTTCCTTTGGTATTTATAAACACGACGAGGATGTATTTGTGATGCAAGGGCCCCCTGATGCAAGTTGGTGTGGCAGCTTTTCTACAGATGAGTAATGCTTTCTTCCATACAAAGCCCAGAGGTGGAGAAGGAGCAAAAGGGCTGCAAGGAGGGCAGGAGTGAGGGCTCTTCAGGTGATAGATGTATACAGAGAGTGTGGAGAGATGTCTCGCTCACGTTTGGCACAGAGGTTATGTGGAACGCATGAGGCTCTTCTGGGCCACAGTGCCCATGTTGTCATGGCTCACTGTGAGGCTTTGGCTGCTGGGAGCTGCTGGGCACTCCAGATTCACACCCAGCGATTATCTGGTTGGGAAGGAGCTTTATGTTCTGAGGAAATAATTGCCGTGCTGCTTTTTATTAGCAGAAGCATTGTTACGGGACCTCAAAGCATGGAGCTGCCATGTTTTCTTGAGTGTTAACATCTTTTTTTTTTTGTCATGAGGAAGTTGAGACGACTGAAATACAGATACAGAGGTACACACGGTGGCAGCTTCTCCTTTAGGCACCTTATCTCTGGCATTCCCTGGTGCAGTGGATGATGCGGCTCCCCGGGAAGCTGAGCAAGCTCTAGGTGTAACCTGAGTCTGTTTGTCCCTACAGACAGCAGGACTGATCCCAATGCCGACGAGTTTCCTTGGCAGTGCCCTCCGGGGCACCTTCTTCCTCATCTTTGGTCTCTGGTGGTCGGTGCGATACCCCCTGAAGTATCTCAGAAGGAAAACAAATGCTGAGAACCAGCCAAGCTCTGGGCTCCGGCGCGTGGAAGTCTTTGAAGGGGCAGTCAAAGCTTTCTTTGCCCTGGCAGGTAAGGGCTCCCATCACCTAATCCCAGCTCATTGAGGGCTGTCATGGTGGGACACATTTGTTGCTGTGTGGGAGAACTTGGGGACAAGCTAGTGGCATGGTCTGCTACCATCCCTATCAATATTGCTGGGCAGATATCACTATGAATCCCCCATCTCGAAGAAACATTTCCAAGTTTGCCCTTTCCTCCATGTAAAAGGAAAATGTGACCTTTCTGCCCTCTTCCTAGGCATCCTGGTGGAGCAGTTTGTCCCCTCTGGTCCCCACCTGATGCTGTACAGCCCCAAGACGCACAGCTGGACAGACCTCACGCACTGGCACTACACCACCATGTACCTCTTCTTCCTCCTCTCTGGCATCGTGGATGTGGTCTCACACTCACCACTCAAACTGCCATTGGGTTTAGATCGGCTCTCGCTGTCCGTGGCTCTGTTCATGGAAGGTGAATGGGGGAGAGCTGGGGGAGGGCTGGGGTGTCACCAGCACGCAGCAACCAAAAACCCCCAGGCTGTATTTTGGTGTCATATGCTCCATGTGCACAAGGGTTTGGATTTCTCCTGGTGATGAGCAGCTTGCTCTCTCCAGCATCACAAAAATGCACTGACCCTTCTAACACAAAGGGACAAACCCTGATGCAAAGCTCTCTGATACCTTAAGAACTGCAGGTGCCCATTGCTGGGTTCCTTCTGGCCAGCACACAGGGCTGCCCATGGCTCTAGCAGTGCCCCTAAGCTATGGCTTGGAGGCCCCCAAAGCTGGGAGCTGCACAGTCCCTGCAGAACAAGGTGATAGCAGTTGGCTGTTTGCTGCTTGACCCTTCCCATCAGGCAGATCTTAGCAAGACCTACAGCATGGCTGTAATATTCATATATATATATATTTTAATATTTAAAAGCCAGAAACAAATCCCAGAGCATCCTTTCCTAATGCAGTGTTAATTTTTTTGCCAGGTTTGCTCTTCTGCTGCCATAACTATGGTGATGCTGCACTGGACCAGCACCTCCACTCCCTGTTGGCCTTCGCTATTTTTGCTGGAGCCCTCTGTGTCCTCCTGGAGGTGTTTCTCCGAGATCACATCATCCTGGAGTTGCTCAGGACCAGCACATTCCTTCTGCAGGGCTCCTGGCTCTGGCAGGTCAGTGGGAACCCAGCGCTCCCCTCCAAGCTGTGGGCTTTGCCCCAGGAAGGTGCAGGGATGCTGTGATCATAAGAGTGGGAAACCACACTCATGATTTTCCGTTCTTATTATGGGTTAAGTTCCAAGCAATGTTTGGATCCCTTTCCCCAAGATGAGCGCCCCATGTCCCTGCCAGTTTGGCTGATGAGAGCACTGAGGCAGTGTGCTGGGTGTTACTGGGATTATTTTGCCTCTATCTCATGGCAAGCTGCAGCAGCAAAGGGATCAAAACAGGAGGAAAAGCAGTGAACAATCATAGAATGGCTCAGGCTGGAAGGGGACCTTTAAAAATCATCTAAATACACTAAAGCCTGATGCTTCTGCCTAACACCTCTGTCTGTGAGCAGATCGGCTTTGTGCTGTCCCCTCCCTGGGGAGGACCGGGCTGGAACCAGACTGACAGCAGCAATTTCTCATTCCTCACCATGTGCTTCTGCTGGCACTATGCAGGAGCCCTCATCACCCTGGCAGCCAACGCGGCCGCGTCACGCTGGTATGTGAGCACCTCCAAACCAACCCCACGTTGTGTTACGAGTTATGAAAACCGTGTGTCTGTGTGGAGCAGGGGCTGTTGCGAGGGAGGGGGAAGGCTGGGTACCACCGAGCTGCTCAGCATCCTTCCTACGGGTTGGGATGAGCAAACAGCTCTGCTGCCTGCGTCCTCCTGAGCCGTGTTCCTGTCCCTCCCCACAGCTGCAATGAGTCCTGCCAGCTGCGCTTCGGGGACATCGACGTGGAGTTGGACTGCGGTCTGTGCGTCCGCAAGAAGGGCTCTGGTGGGGCACTGCTGCCCGAGGGCGGCACCGAGGAGAAGTGAAGCCTGCAGTGGGCAGTGGCAGCTCCTCCTGCTGCTCTGGGGCTTAAAATGAACTTCTGAGTTCCGCTTGGTTAAACTGGAAGCAGCAGGAGGTTGAGCCCCAAAGCTGAGCTGATCCTGCGTGCTCCCAGCCCCCTCTGACAGCGAGGAGTTTGCTGTTTTCTCAGGACTGGTTTGCTGGCAGGCAGTGTGGCTGGTTGGGCTGTCTCTGAACCCAGCAGGAGGGATGCAAACTGCCCCCTGAAGCAGCTCCTGGTGCCTGCTGCTCGCTGTGCCCTTAGCAGAGGGGTTTTGTACAAAGCTTTGCATGCACAGAGGGAACACGGTCCCAAATAAAGTGCTATAACAAACTTTCTTATGGATCTTCTCACTATGCTTTGAGGTTGGAAGCACTGCAAGGTGATGTCTGGCTGCTGGGCTGTTTGGGAGTGAATGGAGTATTGGTTGGGGCTGCTGGAGAGCAGGGGCACAAAGCTGCAGCCCTGAGGGTTTAGATCAGAAATGAGAGGCAGTTTTGGAGCAGACAGTTGGAGCAGAAGGATGTGATGTGCCCAGGAGATGGGGCCTTGCTTTTCTCCTAGGTCTCTCACTTGGCTTGCAGCTGGACAGCAAGGAATCGCTTCCTGCCACTGAGACCAGAACAGAACCAAAAAGTTGCCATTAAACAGGATTAATGAGAGAAGAGGAATTTCATCGATGGTGCTACATCCCCTTCTAAGGGCTGGGTGAGATGGCTTAGCCCACACCTCCACCAGGCCTTGGGGGAGAGCCCACCCTGCCCAGGGCAGTGCCATTCCCAGCCCTGCAAGGTCTCTGCAAATGGCATTCACTGCCCCTATGGGACCAGAGTCAGGGCCACACAGTTGGCTCATTACAGACTGGCTGCCATTGATGGGAAGCTGAGTGCAGAGGTTGTAACCCCATGTACTGTACTTTGATTGAAAAGAAAAGGAAAAAATCCTCTTTCCCCTTTGATCAACCAGTGTTGCACTTCGCAATTTTTTTTCTTGTCTTGGTATCACCTGGAGTAGCAGAAATGCTGAGGCACAGCCTGAAGCAGTGATGGAGCACCTGGTGGGAAGGCAGGGCCAGCACAGGGCAGCTCAGGTGCATGCAATGTAAGTGATGGAAGGGCTGCAGCCAGGATCCACCCCTTCCCAGCCCTCATTCTGGGGTTGGCAGTGAATGTGAGAGCATCTTGTTGTAGATCTCTTCATACCTGAGGCCTTCTAAAGGTAAGCAGCTTTTTTTTCCTTTTGTATCTGTGTGTATGGCAGCTGTACATGAGCATATCTTCACTTGCTGTAGCCTAGGACTTTGCTATTTCACTATTGTGGCTGTGCTCTCCATTGCATTATAACATTACAACTAAGGAATGTGGAATAGCTCTGACTGAGGATTTCACCAGTTAAAGTTCAGGTTTTAGTGGAGATGTTTCCCTTTCCTTGAAGAAATGCAAACAAGAGCAAATACTTAATGATCCTCATGCCTGCATGCTGAATGAGCTCAGCTCCATGCCCAGAGTGAATGCCTGAGGATTCCCTTGAGCTGTGCACACGACATGACCTGTCACTGAGCTGGGCAATAGCATTGCCTGGTGTTGAGATGTCACTCGTGTTCATTGAGTCAATGGCACAGAAAGAAAGAAGCAGGTTGGTGTAGCTCTGATTGCATCTGTAGAGCAGTTCCTAAGGAGCTGCAGGTGGAAACGATTCCCTACACAGCTTTAGCCCCAGGCTGGAAGGCAACATAGCTTGGTGACTGGGCAATGGCAGCAGTGAGGAAGTTCTGTGGGTTCTGCTGATGTAGCAGCATGGTTTGGTGCAAGGACACCCACCTCCCTGCAAAGCCCTCATGTTCTGTCCATGTTTCAGCCCCAGAGAGGCAGCAGTGATGTGGACATACTGTTCCAGGGGGGATTGTTGTCCTTATGGTTTGGGGCTCCTGGAATTACCTCTGCCCAAAGCAAAGCCTCCATTTGCATGCTTGCAAGCCATTAATGCCTAACTAAATGACAGCACTGGTGCCAGGAATGAAGGTAATGCCCACCTGTGTTGTTGCTGCTTCCTGTCTGTTAGTGTAAGACTTGGGTTAGTGGCAGTGTTCTCTGTTGTAGAGTTAGTCAGGGATTGAGGGAGCTCTTGTGCTGGGGGAGTAGAGGCTCTCCTGCTTCCCACCTGCAGCATTTGGTTATGAATTATGAGAATTATGTCCTAGCACTGAAATTCTTGAGCCTCCAGACCCAAATGCTGCTCATGAATCATATGCTGAGTCTCAGTGGCACTTGCAGTGGAGTGGTATTATTGACATCATGTTCTGTTTTTCCCCTGAGCTATTGCTGTGTTGTGTTTGGTGCTGCTGGGCAGCTGCTGCTCCCAGTGCTGCTTTGCAGATAGGAGCAACTGCAGGTTGGGGAAGAAGTATAGTAAAGGCCAGGCATGGTGATGTGTGGCATAGAATAAATGGTGGTGTTTGTGGGGCATCCTTTGGTATCTAACAGCAGTGCTTGCAGGTTTATGGCTGCTCAGCAAGCAGGCAAGATGTAACGTGAGTGTTGTTTCAGATAAGAGCAGTTGCCTTGTAAAGCACAGAGCCCAGATATTGTCACAGAGCAGCAGTTCCAAGTTCCAGCCTGGGTTTTAAACTTAAGCCCAGTAACAGCTGTCTGTTTGGCAGGGCAGGGTGAGCAGTGTGCTGTAATGCTGTTGTTGGGGTAGCTGTGCTGGCGGCTTCTCTGAGCAACACTGGGGGAAAAGAAATCCTTAAATGAGTGCAGCTGAGCATGTGCTGGGTAACAGTGCTTCCCCAGGGGAACCTGGACAGGTAGCTGGGAAGGTCAGTGCAGTGCTGGGGCTGTGAGTGTTGGGGAGCACCTCTGGAACTGGCAGATTATAAATAGCTAAATGCCAAAAGATGACTTTTATTATTTACTCGTTGCTATTTAAAGGGAGTTCTAAGGCAATCAGTATTCCTCAGTGTGCTTAAACAGTCTTTTGTTTCTGTGTAGGGTCCAACCAGGACATGCTGTGTCAGCCCATGCAAGCTGCAGGCATGAGATACAGCCATCCTCTTCCAACTGCCCAAGCATTTTACTTTATTTTTTTTATTTTTTTTTCCCCAGGGACATTCAAGAAAAGGGCAGCTGGGCATAACAGCCTTTTAATTTCTTTTTATTTCCCCTTTCTTTCCCCGGTCAGTTGTGCAGAGGTGAATGGAGCTGTCTATTTCTCATTGCATGCAGTGACGGAGACTGTCCTGCCCAGCAGATTGCAGTGGATACATAAATAAGAGCACAAAGCTGTTGTGCTGGCCCATTATGCTGCAGGTTCACTTGGTGTGACCTTCCCAAGGAACCCTTGCTCTCAGATGTGAGCACAGCACTGGGAGAAGAGCCCAGAGGGAGGGCCGAACCACTCCTGTTGTCATGGAGACAGCAGGGACCAGGAGGATGCTCCAGAGAGAAAGCCCAGGTGGAACTGGCTGCCCTGCCCCTCCTGCTCTGGGATGGAGAACAAAGGGATGCTGTGGGAAAGGCGTGACAGACAACACAGGCTAAGTCATGTTTGCCACAATACAGCCCCATGAAGCTGGAAGAGAGGAATCACAAGTCTGGAACACAGGAATAGCACAGAGTTGTTCCAGTTACAGCTAGCAATTGTGGAAGATGTTAAGCATCCTGGGCTGTGCTCAACCACATCCTCAGCTCTTAACTCTGCTGGCACAGATTCTTCACCCGCTCTCACTGACAAGCTTCAGGGCAACCTCTATGGGAGATAGGGTTGCTTCCCTTAGCCCCAGTGTTTCTCCTTACCTTCAGTCCCATGCCACGCAAAGGCTGCCGTGCAAAGGCTGCCTGATGCGTCTTCCCAGCTCCTCCTTCAGCCTCCAGCCTGCTCTCAGTGAAGGATTGCTGCTGCTAACAGAATGGTCTGAATTGAGCTGCCCTGGCAGACTGCACAGAGCCCACAGGCCATAGGTTAAGTGCTCCTGTAACAAAGCACAGGCTCCTCACGGGTCACTGGTAAATACAACAGAACTCTGGGCGTTTTTAACCTCTTCCTGCAGAACCAAACCTCACATTAACGCTGAGCAGAGCTGCCCAGTTCACCTGCAGTGATGCTGTTGGCTCTTATGGGACCACTGGGGGAGGTTGAGCAGAGGCAGCCCAGGCACTGCATGGGTTAAGGATGTCCTGACTTCATGCACTGCAGCACTTACAGCTCCCCTGGGCTCCATCCCGTGCTGTGCTAAGGCTCGTAGCCAGCTGATTGGCATGGGGTCCCACTGGGGCTTGAGACCAGAGAGCACAAGCAACTTCTTACAGTGAGAAATCACAGCAGAGCCGCTGTGTGGGCAGGGGGAAATGGGTCTGCAATCACAATGCGCCTTGCCTGCCCACCTTCCACTGGGATCAGTGCTCACCTCCAGCCACAGACATTTCTTTCAGGCTCAACTACATTCCAAAATACCTAACTTCAGCATTGAGCACCACTTGCCCTCCATTTCCCTGCCTCACTCTTCATCATTCCTGATGCCAACAAGAAGTTATAATGTCCTATAAAAACAGGTTGTCTCCCATCTCACATGCTTTCCCTGTTTCACCCTTGCAGTGCACACATTGAAACCTCTGCCATCTCAGTAGATGCCAAGCAATGAGTTACAACTGCTCTGGAGACACCCAGACAGGAAGAGGTTTCTGCCTGCTGACACCAACCTCAGCCTCTGCACCAACCTTGAGATCTGCAGTTTGCTCCCAGAAGCATCGATGCTCAGTCCTAAACCACACTGCTGTAACAGCAAAGCAGGTTGGCAAAATAAATCTGCCCACGCTACATCCACCTACTGTTGGGCACAGAACGGTTTCCATATACATTATCCCACTGCACAACCTCAGAAGAGCAATTATTAATGAGCAGAGAGACAAAGTCATCCCACGCTTCCTCCCCTGCTCTGCGTTCCCAGCTCCCAAAGACACACTACGTGCAGCAAACACCTTCTTAGCAGAGATCTTCTAGCACATTTCTAAACTTTTTTTCCTTTTCTAAGGCTGCAGTCAAAATCCATCGTAAGGAATTGATCTGGAGCACTCAGCAGTGATCACCAGAGCATGGAACTAATAGATTGGGATTCAGGTCTGATGTATTTATTTTGGGGGTGTAATGCTATAATGTGATGGAAAGCACAGCAGTAATAGTTGGGTAGCAAAGTTTTAGGCTGCAGCAAGTGAGGATAAGCCCAAGTGCAACAGCCATGGACACAGAAACAAAGGAAGAAAGCTGCTTACCTTTGAAAGGCCTTGGGCAGGCAGGATCTCCAGTGAGATGCCCGTATCTCTACTGCCAACCCTTAAATGAGGGCTGGGAAGGGCTGGATCCTGGCTGCAGCCCTTCCATCACTTACACTGCATGCACCTGAGCTGCCCTGTGCTGGCCCTGCCTTCCCACCAGGTCACCATCACTGCTTCAGGCTGTGATGACTCAGCATTGCCACTACAGGGGGACCAATAGAAATTATCAAAGGAAAAAATCTAATGCCTAAATTCAATTCTAGAATTCAATCTACAGACTCCGTAATTCATTTCTTTTTCAGTCATCCTACCTGAAGGTGCAATCCAAGAAACAGCTTTGGATTTGAGAATCGCTGCAGCATCATTCAAATGAAATTCACAGCTAAAAATCAAAACACCTTCCCAAGTAGTTGTGACAAGACAACAGACGGCATTTTCTAGGACAGCATCTGTTCATTCCTGCAGACTGAATAATTCAGCCAGAATATGGGAGTTCCAATGGAACTCAGGAGCCCATTTTAAGGAGAAGCAGAACACGCAATCATTTCCTACTGAAAGCTGTTAGAGCTTCGTGTGTCCTCCTGCCTTCTCTCCTCTCTGTTCAGACCCATTGGGAACCACCCAGGTCAACACAAAGAAAGGCCAGGTCTGTCTCCTGGTCCCCAGAACCAGTCCTCAAACAGCAGCAACTCTTCAGTCATTTCTGTGAGATGTGGGAGAGGAAGAATTTGTGCTCGAGGTCACACTTCAAAGAGGGAAAATAGAAATGACAGACAGAAGCAGGGACAGCTGTGAGCTTCACAGCCTGTTGGTTTTAGGTGTTCTGGAACAGAGAGTTAAACCAAGCACTCAAGTTCCCCTCCTAAAAAAATCATTAACAGGCGATACAGTAAATGCTAATTACAAATATCAAACTGCTGCCATGGGCTCTTCACATCTTCAAAGTATTTCCAATCTGGCCATCAACAAGAAGTGCACAACAGAACCGTATCACACATTGAGGTTTGTCTCCCTGAATGCCCTCTTGTCTCTAACCCACCCGTGCTCCAACATGAGGATGTAACGCCAGTCAGGAGTCCCAGGCACTGCCTTAACATCATGCTCACAGAACCACAGGGTTGGAAGGGATCTCTGGACATCACCTTGTCCATCCTCCCCCTGCCAAGGCAGGTTTCCTACCCAGGAATGCATCCCATGACGCTGAGCTCTGCCAGCCACCAGCTCTGACCCACCTCACTGCTCACTTTTCTACCCCACACCTCCCCAGCTTACCAGCAAGGCTGTTCTGGGAGGCAGCATCACAACCTTGCTGAAGTCAAGGTACACAACACCCACTGCTCTCCCATTTACCAGCTGCCATGGCATCACAGAAGGCTACCAGATTGGCCAAGCACAATTCTCCCCTGGTGAATCCATGTTGACTAGTCCTGATAACCTTCTTCTCTTCCATCTCTTGGAGATGACATCCAGAACGAGGAGCTCCATCACTTTCCCAGGGACAGAGATGAGGCTGACCAGCCTGTTGTTTCCCAGCTCCTTCTTGCCCTTTTTGAGGACTGGAGCCACACCAGCTTTCCTCCAGCCCTCAGGCACTTCTCCTTTTCTCCATGACCTTTCAAAAGCAGCTGGACCATCACTTCTGCATCACATTGTGGCCCACAGGTTTGTGTGCACTGAGGTTGCCTAGACAACCTCTAACCAAGTAGATTCTCCTCAACCAAGGGGAAGTTTTCCTTTCCCCTGACTTTCTCCTTCTCTCTGCAAAGGCCAGCAGGATCACAAGACTCTGGGCAAGGCAGAAGAGTCAATCTCACTATCAGCACATTTCTTCAAAGATGGGAAGTAAAGAAGAGGTGGACAAGGAGGTGGGAAAAGGTCTCCCCAGGTTTGAAAAGGACAAAGAGGGAGGCAAGACCATGAATAAAGAGAAGAAACAGTCTGGAAGTTAAAGTGTTTATTGATGTGTTTAAACTTTGTACATTCCCCACAGACCACACTAAGGAGTTTGCAGGTAAATCTGTGCATAGTGGGAAGAGACATGGAAGGGAAAAGAAAGTAAAGTCACAGGAGAAATAGAAAAAATACACCACAGGTTACCAGAACCTCCAGATTTAAAAAAGCCGTGAGCATTAACACCAACTATACAAGCATTACAAAGACAAGATGGTGAGCAGAACAATACCCCTTTTGTTCTTCTCGGGGCCTTGCATCCAATTTCCCTTTAAGCAGGCAGAATCCCTTTCCCAACTTATCCCTCTCTCCTCTCCCCACGTTCATCAGCTCCCAAGGTGCCATCGCAGTGATTTGTCATTCTGGGAAAGACCCAAAGCCGTGCCTACAGCCCAACAGCACTGGAAGAGATGCAAAGGCTCAAAACACTGCACCTCTGTAACTACTTACCATGTTGGTGAGGCAGGAGAGCTGGGGAAAATTAGAAAGTAGTAGCAAAAGGGGCTGTTAATGCCAGGTGAGTACTGAAGGAAACTGGTTGAGAACAGAGGATTTAAATTCAATACCAGGAACTTCCAACTCTAAAGCAGAACTGAATCTGAAAGGGGAATGTGCAGACCCCAGTATGCACAAACCATGTTCTAACATTCCACTAGAGTAACTATAAACAGAGATGCTAGAAGCCTTTTAACTCCTTGCCTCCAGGGAGTCTTGATTCCTAGAGCCCACACTGCTAAGCAGCAGGGTGCACATTACTGGTGTATGAGGATGGGTTTTTTCTTTTTTTTTTCCTTTTTTTTTTTCCTCATTCTAAGGATTTTTGTTCGTTGCCATTCCAAATTCCTTCCTTGTTTATGCTGTCATAGTTCCTATCCCTAAATTAATCTCTTTGCAACTCCCAGCAAAATTCACTTAAAGAAAAAAAAAAGAAAAAAAAAAAGAAAAAATACTGCTTTATATATAAAAGCCAGAATGAAGAGCCACAGCTGTCTCCTTTTTACAAGGCGGGCTGGTACAAATGACCCTCAATATACAGGTGGTCTATCAGAAATAAAAATCAACATTTCCCATTTTATATATATAGAGCTTGTATCAGACAACAGTACAACAGAACTGGTATTTTTCAGATTATTAAAAAAAAAAGAAAACTACATCTCAGTCAAATATCTGCAATAGATCCATTTTTCCCATTTAAGGAGATTTATATATCATATTGTTATATTATCATTTCTTCACCCATTTAAAAGAATGGAAATTGCAACTCTACAGTAGTAATTATAGTCTTAATGATCCAGGAGTTCTGAATGTAAGATGAAGTCCTCTTGAAGCAACGGTTGGTCAGTAGTTGATCCAAAACGCTGGACCACTTTGGCCCTTCTGCCCTGCTCCTTTCCTGAGCAGGGCTGCTGTATCTTCATCTCTTTTATATCTGCATCTGCTCCAGGTATTTGTAAGTGGGGTTCTCATAGCCATGGTTTTGCATCTTGCTCAGATGCCGCTCTTCTGGGGTAAGCATTGGGTCAACCTTTGGACAGACAGGATGATTTCTGGTCAAAGGAGGCACTCAAAAGGCCTTACTTCTCAGCAAGACAGTTAATACAGAATGTTGGATAAATACCACGGAAAGCAGGAAACAGAAAAAAAAACTACAAAAATGATTTGCTCAACAGAATTCCTCAGTCAGGTGTTAATGCTTTCTGCACTCCCTTGCTTCTTTGAGGCTGTTCTCCCCAGATTTCTAACAAGTTATCTAACATGACAAATTTGGGACCCGTTTCTCTCATTACAGTGGTCATTATCAGTTCCCTCATCAGCTGAGCAAAGGGGAAGAGCAGCTTTCTCCAGACTCCATTAAGCTGCCATTAGCAATGTGCATTTTGGGAGCTGAAGGATGATGAAAAAACTGCTTCTCACTGTTCTGCTGATCACACTCTTAATAGTTGCTATATTAGTTGGGAGGACAAATTACTACAGATTGACTGACTGACTCCCCTGCTAAAGATATCGCCTCAAAAGCTCTTTTACTGTTAAATCCTATCCTGAGCCAGACAGGGATGCCTAATTGAATTCCTTGTGATAAGTGAATACAACTGTGATGTGACAGGCCCCAGCATGGCACGCTGACAAGTGCTACCTGCATGCTAATATATAAGTGACAAAGATGGCAGCAAGGGCATAGTGAAACCCCATCTAGCAGAGAGCAGAGCAGCTGATGGTTTGGCACCTACTGCCATCTTCGCCCCCTACACACAGCATGTGATTCAGTGCTGACTATTTTCATCCTCAGTTATGGAGCAGGAGTGGTTTCTCACCTCCACAATTCCATGGCTGATGGTTCCATATTGCCTCTTCCTCAGCATCACCAAGCTGATGACTATCACAGTAGCTATGGCAACAGCAATCACCAACAGACCAATGAGGGCACTGCTGCTGAAACTGAAGTCATCACGAAGCGAGTTGTCATTATCCTGTAAGGAAGACAGCAATGGATCAGGCATAAAAGGAGTGATGTGAGAGCTGCAATGCTGACTGCAAATCTAGGAGGCCACCAGTAAGGTCTTCAACCAGCTGTGGTACCAAGACATGCTATGTGGCAGTGTAAATATTTAATCCCCTTCTGTCAAAAGGATAATGAACGCAAAATTGTTTCCCTGTTTAGGCATTCTGGACAAGCACTGACCCACAGTGCTTGCATATCCCACAGAGCACTCTTGCAACAAAAGAGTCAAGTTAGCATCTAATGTTTTCACTGTTATCCTTATGCAGGAGTGCCATACTGCATTACACATTGCATGACTTCCCAAAGCACAGTCAACACACGGAACCCCTGGAATTTGGTAACAAGCAGGAACCACAATGCAGCTCTAGGAGGTGAGCAGTCACTGCACTCAGCCCTGTACGTACCGGCTCATCCACCAGCCCACCAACGCGCTCCGCATTGAAAATCATCTCCTTCACATCGAGGGTTTCATCAATTACCTGAAAACAGCCACAAAAGCATTTTATGAAAGGAGCTGTAATAAACAGGTGGGAGAAGGAACGTGAAGCCAGACAGGAGAGTTCTGATGAATACTTGCAAGGGCTCAGAACCACCTACCATTCTACCCTGTTCTCCAAAGCGTGGGATCATCTCCAACTTTTAGAGCCCAACCAAGAAAATAACTGCAACCATTTGGGAGTCTAGACTACTGAAGGCCTGAATTAAAACGTCTTGCACGCAGCACTTCTGTCATTTAAGATCTAACACATGGCTAGAGGACAATTTTAAAAGAAAGCTTCCAAAAATCAACAACTTCTTTTTCAAGCCAGGCAACTGCTGTAAGGCAGCTGTCATTACAACCAAGTGAATTTGTTATGCTGCAGATAGAGCTACGCCTACTGGATCACCTACCTTGATGAGGTGAGGCCTATCTTGCCATGAAAAGCGTGTGGGAAAGCAGGTGGAAGACAACAGTGTACTCAGACAGAAAGCTACCTAGCTAAAACAAAGGTATATCAAAGGGTCTCTTTCTGGGAAAGCAATTACTAAATCAGACACTTCACCAGCTCAGACTGCCAAAGATCCAGATCTCTCTCCTTCCCTCACCCTCCCACCCTTCTGATGCTAATCAGTATTAAGAGCCTACAATAGTCAGAAAACTGACTCCCCCACACCATATGGACAGTGAATACACTGGCATTCTGTTAGCAGGAAGGAGGAATGCAAACAAGCCACTGCTATTAATTAGTGCCCGCGGCAGGCTTTGCTTTATAAAATAAAGGTGGAGGGCTCACCACATTTTCATCCACTTTCTTCTTGCTGTTAATCACTTTTTCTTCAGCGCCAATCAGTCCATCCAACTCAGTCATGCCAGAACCTGCACCAAAAGAGCAAGGCAGGGACCATCAGTCAGCCCTTAGCACCAGGCAGGAGGGATTACCTACTCTCTGTAGAGCTGCCACAGCTACTGCATTTAACCGCACGGACCGCTGATTATTAAGCTGTCTTCATGCTGTTGTGTCAGAAGGGGAGCTCATAAGCTATGCTACAGTGACAAGTGATCGGGGAGGTTCTGTTAATGAAGGGAAATGAGGTGGCAATGAGAGAAGCAGACAGGACTCACCAAAACAGGCTGAAGTGTAAATTCAGACACACCGCACTGTTAAGTACTGCTGTTAGAAGGTCCAAGACAACATATAACACAAACTGTGAGCGTGCAGTTCCTTTCTGCAAGTGTCACCCAGGGTCACCACCACCCCAACGTGACCCGTGATGGCAGCACACATCTCCTCTCTGCTGGCAGCCAGACACAGGGAGTGCTTTCAATCGCACGGTCAGCATCATCCATTCTTTTGGAATCGAGCACATCAGCGAGCAGGAATGAGAATCTCAAGGTCACCCAGTACAGCTCTGTAATGAGCTGCTGCCCCAAATCCGACGTGAGCCCAGAAATGATAAATCCCAGGGCAAAGGAGGAGCAAAGTACTACACTAACCCTTGTACCAGAACATCACCCACCCACTTCTAGGCTAGAACTACTATGTGCTGAAAGAACATCAATTAACAGAAGGCTGCTCTGTATAAACTGTTTTGATCTCAAGCATTTATAAATAGATCCAATCAGCAACAAATTTGATGCAGGATACTCCGACCTACTGTCACATAACGAGTTAGGAGACTGCAAGTTTTCCACTGCCAGTATGCACAGTGTAACATCCTTCACAACACCCACAGCCCCCCTAAAGCACAGCAGGAGGCAGGGAAGCTACAGGAGGGTCCCTCCGAGGAGGAGCATGAAGTGGGGGAAATATTACTACAGCACTTAAGGATCTGCAGGTGATTGTGTGCACCTCTTCACAAGCTGCTGAGCTTGCAGGCTGCCTGAGACACGACGTCAGCCAGTGCTGGAATTGGCACATGTTCTTTGACAGGATGCAAAGGAAAGGACAGTTGGCTCTATGGCAAGTTTTTACCCTGACAAGCTTTTTACTGCACAAAAACGCCAAGGAAACCAATGTTTCACTCCAGCTCCTCCCAAAAGGAGCATCTAGACTTCTGCTGCACTCCCTTTTCCTTCACAGCTCTTGGGAGACTGTAATCAGATTCCAAGCACGGCCACAACTGCCAGTCTGACTTCCCACGGCCACTGGAGCAGCTCATGTTATTGTGAAAGTCAATGATTTGGATTCTCTGAACAGACTAGACACAAATAGTTTTTAAGCGAACTACTGTGCCAGCTTTTGGCCTATGGCTGCTTCACTCAGTTCTCAGGGGCAGCACAAAACAGTCTCCAGAGCTGGGAGTTCAGCTGCTGCACTGAGCTCTGCTATTTGTCACACGGTGCTGTACCCAGTAACAGACCCAGTTCTATAGAGCTCTAAGGTGCAGTTTAGGTTATATACTTCCTAGGAAAAGAAAGAAAAAACCAACCCACAATAACCACACACACGAAATAAGCACATCTCCCTGGCAGCTGTTGAGAAATTCAATGAAAAGAGGAAGAAGGGGGAAATGTAGGATGTAACCTTTGTCCCCGCATCATCAGAAACTTCCATTTATGTAAATGGAGAGAAGGACAGCCTATACTTATCATCTTTAAGACAGCACATCAACCAAGAATCCAACTAAAGACTGTCATAATTCTTTCCAGTGTGGTCAGTTGTGCACTGCTGCATAATGATGAAGGTGACTTTTGTAAAGAAATACTGGTAATGCAAACAATTTCTAGCTGTCTGGTCTTTACCACATTACAAAGTTATCTGTGCTCACACTAGATGGCTATTAGCAAAATCCTTGGCTTTGAAATTCTGCACAACACATGGAACCAAAGGCAGAATAAAGCAAGTGTTTCAGCCCCCACTGCTCTGCAACAGCATTCTGACAATCAGCCTTCCAATGATACTTTGGGAACTGGCTCAGTTAGCAGGTTGGCTGGGCAGGATCGTTACCTGAAAACTGTATCTGTGACACAGAATGTAATTGAACATCAATATTTCCATGCCCTTCTTAGAGCCCAGTCAGCCCCTTTTTAGCCAGATACTCTTACTACACAATCAATAATGAGCTCAAGGAGAAATAGATAATCACACAGGACTTTGCTCCTATGGAGAGATGCTACTTGTGAAAAAGAGACGCATAGAAAAAACAAAGAAGGAATCTCCTATTTACCTGCTCCTGAACACACCTCCCATAGTGCTTAGGAGGGCGTTTAACTGGGAAATACAGCCTGGGACTGCTGTGGCACTCAGATCCCTAGCTCAGTGCTGTTGTCAGGTGCAGAACAGCCTTCAGACTATTCAGACAGCAGCACTACCTGGTTTACTTTGATAAGAGTATCATCTGAGTACAGACAATGAGATATAAAGTACTGCATGGCTTCAGACAGGCTGCTAAGCCCACATTTCTTGAGGGCAAAGAAGTAATCTGTGTATTCTGAGACACCTGCTAGCCCATCAGAAAGGAACACACAGAACCGACTGGATATTCAGACTAGCTTATTTTTTTAACACTAGGCCTAAACAAGCAAACGGAAGGTTACTAAACTAAATGAGGTCAGGGGAATGAAAATAAAGGTGAGTATGAAACTAAAATGAAGCTATCGAGCACACAGAGAAGGTAGGAGAGTGAGAGAAGCACTGTGAGGGAGCAGCTTAGAACCAACCTTTTTTCATTGGATGGTACAAATCCGGCTGAGGATCTAGCAGGAGGGAAAACAAAAACAAAAATAGCAGAGAAAGGAGATTAAGAGAGAAAGGAAAAAAGGCTTGCGCGTGATTTCTGACTCAGACCCTGGGAAAAGCTTTTAGTCTACAGCTTTCTGTAAGCTCAGGACTCTCTCCAAGCGTTTTTAAAATAAATACACACACACGCACCAGATGTCAACACCCGCTGATAAAAAAAATAGATAAGTATTAAAAGAAAAAAAAAATTCTAGTGTCCCTTCAGCAGGTCATGGCACAAAGGCTTACACAAGAATTTTTTGGTTAAACAGTGAATTCCTGCATCAAGCTACACAGTAAAAACTTAACAAAATGGAAAGAGAGAAAAAACAGTTTTGCAACGAGCAGAATCAGGAAACCAAGAATGCAGCTCAGTGCAAATCTGTAGCAGCACTACTTCTTCCAAATGGACACTGTCTGAGCATACACAGGCTGGGGGAACTGCTTTCCTCTTCAATGACTCCAAGGGATGGAACATCCTGTGCCGCTGAGCTGCCCTAGCAGTTAAGAAAGCAGTGCCTACGTTCTGTAAAGCAAGTGAACCCAACTCTTCAGTGCTACATACCTTCGTTTTCAGGCACAGCTGGGAATGTTTTCACCTGGAACGGACGGAAAGGTTTGCCCTCCAGGGGAATTTCTTCACTCTCCTCAGAGCTCACCCTGACGTCCACCTGGGATTCAGAAATGGACGATGTGAACTGATCCATGTCTGCACGTTGCTCCTGAAGCAATTCATCTAAAAGGAATAAGAGGCAATCTTAGACAAACTGCACGAAGCCTGGCAGGAACAGAAAGGGGCAGATGGTTTGAACTAGCTGATGCAGGGCTGCAAGGCAAACATTCCTCTGGGCTGCCGAGTTATCTTATCTTGCATACACCAAGGTCTCATCTGGAATGCTCATTAAGGTTACCCACCAGAAAAACATGCAAATAAGAGTCCAGAGGCTTGATGTGGCCCAGGGTTTTGGCAAGAGGAGATAAAAACCCTAGAAAACAAGAAAGCTTCTACTTATTTTTATGCTTCTTTTTTCATCTACCTTTGAATGTCAGCTTTGCTATTCTGACTGTTGCTGACTTTGACACCGACAGTGAAAGCTCTTAGGACAAGCTGCTCTGACCTGCTGTGTTGCAAAACCCACGGAATATCTGCCCTGCAGTACCTGTGTCTACACCCACATGCCTGTTGTTTAGGGCATCCTTAAGGGAGCTAGCAATCTTTCTGCAGTCCGCTTCATTTCCAAGGCAGTGATCCTAGTCTAACGCAGCAGCAAGGGAGCTGGCACAGAGACACTCACCAATCTCATCCTGGATTTCTTCAGCCACATATGGCACCTTGTAGAGCAGAGATAAGCTTTGATTCATCCGCTCCTCAATCACACGGAGATGTGTCATCACCTGCAAACACACACGAATGCGTTACAGTAGGCAAAGACTGCCAGTCACTTTACTGGTATCAATACTCCACTTATTTAATACCTACTACTAGAGGAATTGCTATGACAGACAGCAGAATGGGACCATTCTGTTGGTCCATCTAGCCCAGAGGGTGAGAGAAAGAAAGAGAGGGAGAGGACTCAGCTGCCTTGCACTGTAACCAGCTCTCTATTGGAAGCTCTGAAGATGGTTGTTTTCCATATCCCAGATATGGTCATAATTCATTTCATGCTGCAACTTCAAGCAAGTGCTTTATTAAATGGATTATCATTCCTGGCTACTAGAGAAGATTTGTGAAAAGGGAGCATACATTATTATTTATCCTCTGTTTTCAGAACAAAGGTGCCTTTCAGAACAAACGATATGTTACACCTTTCTTGTACCCACTACACTCATTCACTGGCAACAGCTTTCTCCCTTCATTTGATAAAAAAAATTCAACACAAATCACATTCCCCTGGTGTATTAAATTCACTGGTGAAGTCAAGCCTGACCTGCAGAGGGTGCTGCATAATCAGGGATCACGCAGACCAAGAAACACATTAATACAGAGAGAGAAATGTTGGAGAAAGCTAAGGAGTTGAATGGACCTCTTTTACAGTCTAACATGTACCTGACCTTTTAGAGCAAGGATGAAAGCAATTTAATTTTACATGTGGCAGCTTGTCAGTCAAAGGAATCGATTGAGGAGCTTAAAGTGCATCTGAAAAGTAAAGTGAATGGAAATTGAACTGTACCACCCACATCCCTCACATGTCGATTTGTTGACACTGCAGCCTTCAGAACAAATTAAGGACTGTTTAGGTTTCAGCTTAAGAACACAGTTCACACACTCCCTCTTGGGCTTTGGCAGCTTCAGAACAAAGGGTCAGGACAGACTGCGTTTGATATGCTAAGTTCTCTCTGAGAATGCTATGTATATTCTTCATCACAAGCCAAACAACAGTTTGTAAACATCACAATTATTATCAATCTTTCTGAGGACACGCAGCTCAAGAAGAAAGCAAGAATCAGTGGTAGAACAGCAGAGAGACAAGAGTTGAAGGTATACCACTTGCCTTGGAAGAAATGAAAAGGTCTTTAAAGAAATGAAAGTGCATGCCAAGATGACCAAGTCTCCAGCAAATTATGGGTGCTCAACAAAAGGAAACACATCAAGATGGCACCAAACTAATCCTAATTCCTAGACCTCCAAAGTAGAACCTCAGTCCTCAATTTTTTTTTTAAAACACTGAGTCACGCACTGAAGAAAGCTGTGCAGAGCATCTGATGGCAGGCAGCATGCATACAGAACAGGAGATCTCCACACAAGCCTATCAAGTTGCTATAGTACCCAGCAAACTAGAGTGAGGACTTGACGCATGCCTGCTAGAGCCTCTGCTGGGTAACAATGCTTCCCTTGATAGAAATGTTCTTATACCTGAGATTTCATCTGTGCAGCCTTTTCTGGGTCAACTGCCAGGACGTGCTGGTAATGGCGGATGGTGTGCAGACGGTCCTTGTTCTCAGCACGGACGTAGCGCTTCAGAGCTTGCACGATGCGGTGGGGCTGCAGGATTTGGGGGATGGTGAGAGGGAAGAGTTCAAAAATCCACTGGATTCAAATAAAAATCGCTACCGAAATACAGCATTTGAGATGTGAACCTGCTTTGTTACTGGACAGATCTGTACAAACCTCTTATGTAAGACCTTTTTACCCTACGTCTGTTTGATTCAGAACGCTGTGCCTTACAAGCACTGAAGAAAGCAGAGTGATTTTAAATAGACAAAAAATAGAGTGAGTCAATCAGGAGACTCACAGCTAGGTCTTCAGCAGGAACAGCCACAATGGAGAAAGCTTTACTGAGAACCTCTTCCTCGCTTCTAACCCCGCAGGTCACAGTCTCCTCACCAAGCCATTCCCACCTTTCACTCCAGCCAGCACTACTTCTGTATAAAATACCATTGCAAAGGAACTCACTCGTGGTGGGACAGCTTGCAGGGCAGCCAGGTAGTTCTCCAGTGCAATCCGACGGCGATCATTCAGTATGGCTTCCACACGAGCCAGGTGAGTCTCCACAAGCTGCTGCTTCTCACTTGCTGCCTCTTTCTCCAGAGATTTAACCATTGCCTGGAAGTGCTGGAACAAAGAGCAGAGTCTCTATAAAATGCTGCATGCTCCAGGATCTCTCTCACTCACATAACTCCTCAGAATAAACAGAGCCTGTCACATTGCATGTCCTAGACATTTACAGCAGGAGAGAGGGGAACTGACAGATCATGCAGATTTCATATTTGAGAGTTAACTACTAACAATTTACTTTCCAAGCTTCCTAAACAACCCATTTTGAAGGTCTGATGAGGGCTCATGGCCTTGCACATAAAGATTATTTCAGAGCTGAGAGAACAAGACTATGCTAAACAAATGATGGAATATTAACTCTTTCCCTCAACCTTGTAATACAAGAACAAGACTGATCCCTTCACTCCAGAGCTATTAATCTGAATTTGCAGAAGTCAAAGGTATTGCATAATGGAGTTTTTATCAGCACGCCTTCAGATCAAATCTCTGCACATTCTGGTAGAAAGGTCAGAACCAGAATCTCCAAATGAACCAGAAATGTTCATTAAGCATTGTTATGTTTCATCAGAGACAATGGAAAACTATTTTGGTCTTGTACAGATTTCAAACAGCAGCTTATGCTGAACAATATAGAGAGAGACCTGTGTTCCAGGATAATTGGGCTTATAATCCAGTCAGTCACTTGCCTGTATACCAGTTTGAGGGAACTTCACCTGTTTCCCATTGCCAGGAGAGTCTGCCTCTAACAATGCCATACAAAGCATATTCCTGATTAACTTCATCATCTAACTGAACTCTACTCATAAGGCAGAAGATTGGCATTTTGGCAGCAAACCAAGCTTTATCTGCTGTCTAAGTGGTTTTCACTAAGTCTGCCCCAACAGGAAATATGTGACCAGAGCACCAGGGCCAATCTGAACAGGACTGTGAGGTCACTGCTCAGTGCAGAGCAGGCTGAAGGTCTGAAGTTACAATTTGGCTCTGCTTGTGCTCTGCTCTGGGGGTGAGATAGATTCCTCCTACTTGGCTTAGGAACGGACCTGGCACAACATCGCATCATCTCCAGCTTCTAGAACAAAACATGCAATTGAATCGAATCTCCTCTAAAATGCAACTGCTGACAGAACAGGAAAGCTGCTCTTCCATTTCATTTTTTTGGCTTTGAATATTGGTATCTCTCACTTAGTTTATTGACTAGAGGAAGGCCAAGCACCTGTAGCTTCCTTCTTTAGGCCTTTCAACTCTTACCTGAATGAGAGTCTGTCTTTCTGCCTTGGGGAGATTTACAGCTTGGTGCTCTGCTTCCTCCCATTCCTTTTTCACCTAGGCAAGAAAAGGACAGAGCAGATCAACATGACAGACATTTATACGTAATCTTCAGAGAAGAGATAATCTAACTGCCACACTGTGGCCAAGTTTAAGAAACTCACAGAAGCCAGTGACTGGAAAGTCAACCTGCCAGTCAGTTTGTTCAGAAGCACAGGGGCAGCAGCCACACAGTGCAGTACAAAAGGCCACAGCCAAATGCTCACCCGATCCATGCGGTTGTGGTGCCTGACCTCCAGCTGCTCCTTCGCCTTCTGGAAGCGGGCATGTTCATTGTCATCAGCAGGAGTTTCAAAATACACATCCACATCATCAGTTGGCACTGCAAAGAGAGGGTAAGGATAAGTGGAGGTTCAGAAAACTGCGATTCTGAATTGTAAAAGACAGGCAGGGAGAGAAATCTCCATGCCTGAAGGATTAACAACCCGTCAGGTGGAGCCTGCTGAACCACCACCTACCAGGAGTCCATTTTTGTATCTCTAAGCTGCCAACTTACAGCACAACATCAGTCAGTTACGTCAGCCCAAACACACCGTAATGCACTGTGACAACCAGCACCTGTTTGGTCTTCTCATTAGTTTTAAGACCAGCACTGCTCAGCTCAGGAACAGAGTGACTTGCATTGCAGAATAAAGAACTTGTGTTCTTTTCCCTTTCCCATTGGCTCTGGATAGTTTAAATGACATTTTGTGCATTAGCTGTTCACTGACAAGTTGGCTCCAGATATCATTAACATGATTAAGGAGCTCGACAATAGATCTGCACAAAACACTTCCCACTATTTTAACACTTCAAACCTACCTTCCGTAGCAGATGCACCATACAGGACTAACAGGCAATGATATTAGACAAGACAGCAACAGAAGGAGGCTCAGTGAGACAAACTGACTTGTCCAATAATCAGGACGATTTGCATCTTTACGACATTCAAATCCAACAAGGGGAGAAATAGGATTTCAGGACTGACAGTCTCAGACTCCTGCAAAATCCACAAAGGGAGCTCTGTGCTCCATACACCGCAATGAGGAAACAGTGAACCAGGTGCTACAGTTTTAGACATACCACATCCCAGAGCCCTTTCTGAAAGGATCTACAGCAAACAGGACGTGCTCTGTCACTGCCCTTTAACAGACAGAGAGCAGAACAGGAAAGCTAAGGTAACCCTTCAACCATTTTGTTAACATGGGCAGATAAAACCTCCAACACTTCACTGGAAGACAGGCTGCTTCTGAGCAAAAGTCACCTTGTGCTTTAGCATGAGTGGAGGGGAAGACTTTAGCAGGCAATGGACTCCACAGCCCTTCCCCTTACTAGGGAGGGAGGGGGGGGAAATGGGAAGAATTACTGGATGAAAGAATGGCAACATACAACATAGGCATCACTGCTGCGTGCAAGGACAATGCCAGACCTGCACTGTGCTCTGGGCCTGCTCATGGCATTTCTGAACCAGGCTCTGACTTTTTCCAGCCCCAAATCCCTCTGTAACAGGACAAACTTTTGTATAAAAAAGCTCCTGACATCCACATCTTTTATTTCACCACTTCAGTTAGATCAGCCCAATCTAAAGCACTTGCATGAAGCCCATTTTGTAAACAGGATTATGGCTGTATAGTCAGACTGCCAAGCCCCAGATAACACAAAAAGCCTTTCAAAAGGCTTTAATGGTAGCTGAAGTGGAAGTGCTGGAGTTCAACAATAAGATTAATAAGGAGGTTAAAATGTTTTTGGTAGTTTTATCATCTGACATAAAAGCCAGTTGAAATTGGTGCCAAAAGCCTCAAGCTCTCAAAAAAAAAAAGTAGGGATTGAATCGTGATTCATATTTCAAACCGAGCTGAAAGTGGGAATCTGAATTCTATACTACTTCACTGATGTCTTCTGAAATGTAATAGCAGGAAAACGCCTACCTCCAGGAGAACGGTGAGCATTTCAGGACTGACTAGTCAAACACATGCACGGCAATGTGACTGGGGAAAGAGAGTGCTTTCTTCCATGTATTTGGAAAAAAGGCCATTATGCAAAAAGGCAAGCTAGGTGCTTTCATAACAAGAGGTGAGAGACAGCCCCTGGTTCCTGCTGTAGATCCAGAAGGTAACCAAGCCCTTGGTAAGCTGCAGACCCACGGTGAGGACAGACAGCACGCGACCAGAACCACTTTTCCCCACGAAAGTCAAACCTAAAGAGCTCGAGAAGCAGAGACAAGAGGAGACTGCTGCAAAAGGACAGACACCAGAACCAAAAGGATGGGCTACACACGGATCCTCTCTTGACCAAGGCAAGGAGGAGGAGACACCAAACGCCAGACAGACAATAGCTAGCTGCAAAGGGGCCAGTGGGAGGCAGGACTTACTCATCTTTTTACACACAGCCATACAATACTCCTCTGACTCAAAATTGTTCCTGTTGCCTCCGCAGCCTCCATATATAAAGCGAATGCATTTTCTCTTGTTAGAGTCGAAGTACCAACGAGGCATCACAGCCCGGCAGGGCCCTGTCATCGCCTCCTGGGAGCAGACAGCTGTGTGGAGACGGGGTAGAACGTGAGCTGGTGAGGAACGCAGGCCGTGCCGAGCAACGTACAACACAGTGGTGGCTCTGGTTCACACCTCCTTCTGGACACCTGGGCTCCGCATCCCTACGTCAGCCCTTCATCAAAGGGCTTTGGTCAGTTTGAGGGGGATTCTTAACATTTGACAAGTGTTCACCACGAGGACTGCAAGGGAAAGGCCTACTCGTGCTGCTCTGTACAAACACGTAGCAGCGGGCTGCCCAAGCCAGAGTCTCAACACGCAGCTTTTATCTGCAAGAGTAATTTCACATCAGCTAGCACTAGGAACAGCAAGGATCTATTTTGCTGATGCCAGAGTTATGCCTTGGGTATCCCAATGGTAGGGCCTGCGCTGTATAAAACCAGCATGATGGAGAGAAAACCCATTAGGGCTGCTTAATGCATTCAGCAGAGTCCTGTTCCACTGCACTCTGCCTGGACAGATGCTCAGTGTCTCACAGGTGAGGTGTAAAAGCAAGTGAGAAGGCAGGCTAAGCACACGGAACACAATTGCTGTGGCAATTAGAGCTGTTAGATTTTGAAGGCTATGCACCAGATACTGAAAGTCCAGATAGCCATGGCACGTGGGCTGCTTCACAATAAGCAGGCAATGTAAGCTGGTGGGTTATTTTGAGGCAAGAGAATAGATATGCTGTGTAAGTCAGCAACTGTACATGGTGCTTCAAGAGAACAGACTGTGTACCCCCAAAACAGACACTCCAGTCAAACTGTTCCAAATCTGCCTCAACATCTGCAGATCTGTAACAGTTCTGTACATGTATGACCTAAGCCTTGCTTCAGCAAGGAAAATTATCTGCAGCATGCTGGCACTTTACCAGCAAGATGCAAGAACTGCTGGCAACCATTCAGTGATCTGTAGCTAATTGAATTTCAATCCCTCTTAGCTCCTCCTTCTCTCTGCAGACACTTGGACATGCAAAGCATAGGACACTCTGCAACACAGATGCCCTCAGAATGGCACTGACCACTTAGCAGAAGCTACTGCAAATACTTATGTAATGAAAGTGGACCAATTGTGCTCATTTTCTTTCTTTTGTGAAAGAGTTTATGCAAAGGCTATTACTGTTTGACATGGAGACTGGAAGGGGGGCACCAGGTATCATGCTCAGCCTCAAAGGGCAGCTTCAACGCCATCTCTGCAGAACACACCCCGCCACTTTAAGCTTCTTTTTTGTAATCTGGGTATAACACACAAAATCCAAGGTACCCACCCAAAATCAGGAATTCAAGCTGTACCCTACACGTCTCTCAGATTTTCCAAAATCAGCCTATGCCGATATTATTTTCTGACTCAACACTGCACCTTCATGGAGGTGCTTGCTGAGTGTGCCAAACACTGGGCTTTCTGCCAGCAGTTCTGCTGTTTATCTGGAAACATATGGCCCGTGCTCCAGAGAGTTAATTTCAACACTTGAAACACAAGCATCATCAGCTTTCCTCTGTTTGCTAACTTATCTGGCAAATAAAACTTCCAAGTGGCATTTACTGACTTGATCAAAAATCTATCACCAACTGACAGCCAACACAAGGAAGGAAAAGGCCTGGAGGCCAGAACATGACTTACATTTCATATCACTGCTCACTTCCTTTTCAGAAACAGCCTTGTCACTGGTGGGCTCTGTAGTGGTCTCCTCGTTGTAATCATCTACTTTGTAGCTATCATAATAGTAATCACGATCTTCCACCACATCCTCTTCTTCCTCCCCTTCGTCTTCTTCATCCTCATCTTCCTCCACAGCTGTTCCTGTGAAGTCTTCTACGCCTGCCTCTGTAGGGAACTCACTGAAGGGATACAGTTAAGTTAGGGAGTTAAGGTAAAGCCAGCTCCTTTGCAGCCAGCCTTTGGCATAACAGAACAATGACTCTCTTTTCATCTGTTTTAGAAAAACCAAAGATGATAAAATAAGTGTATTGATGGCTGATCAGCCCCAGCAATGGGACTCCATAGCCCAGCTATTACAGGCAGAGCTACTCCATGCCTCGAGCTCAGTGGGGGGCTCCTAATGATTATTTAACAGTTTCTTTTCACTAAGATCAAACCTGCACTATCTGTGGGGAAATACGTATTGCAGCCATCAGTCTTTCTGACTAGCTAAGGATGGAAAGAAGGGGCTGTTCAACTGCTGTAAAAGGAGTACTGAAAAGTCACTCATCCTCCTGCAAGGCGTCTTAATGCTCAGGACTCTCCTTTGGGAAATTCAGAAGCACAGAAATTCTCCTCTCAAACCCCACCACCTATGTGAAACAGGTAACAGCACTTCACATACAGGGCTGTTAACCTGTGTGAGCATTAAGAACCTCACCTTTTGTAAGAGTCATAGTCTTCATCCTCATCTTCGTCCTCTTCCTCTTTGGACAGAGCCTCATCCACAATTTTTGTCTGGGGACAACATACATATTCTGTTCCATGGAACTGGTCTACTCCGCAGGGCAGCAGCATGCCGTAACTGTGCAGGATCATCCCTTCTGTCAGACAGGCCTGAAAGAGGAGCCCACATGTGGCAGATGAGGATCATGCCCTTACTTTGGATAATGTAAGCAGAGGTCTATGTCCTAGATGAGGTCCCAGTGATGGGAGGACCAATAATCTAAACAATAGCAATGTATGACCTGAGTTTGAACACTACAAGCAAATGGATTTGAAACCTGTAGCATAAGCAAAAATCCCCAGAAAAGTCTCTGATCCAGAGCCATGCAGCACCTCCTGGTGTTAATGAACAACCCCCAGCCCCACCCCGATCAACCACCCATTTGTCACAGCCCTGCCAAGCTCTGCAGAAATAATCAGGTGCTCTGTGCCAACTCGAGGGAGAGAGCACTTGGAAGAAAGGGAATTGCTGTTTGCTTTCCTGGGTTGGCCATTTCATTAAACTTTATCTATTAAACTTCACATGAGTAAGTGAGTAATTGCTCAACTGCACTTTGTGTCAAGATTATTTTAACGTGCTGTAGATGAAAATCAATTGGATAATTCAAGAAAAAGCCCAATTCAAACTGTGCTTAGACATTATGTCTATACATTTCTCTTGAGCTACGGAAATGTATTGTTTTGTGGCACTGCAGACAAAAATGCTGTAAGAAAGGCTTTATTATGTAGCCCAGAACTCTCTTCTGTTTTGCTTTGTAACAGCACAGATATAAAATGAGCCAAATATTTCTGGAGAACAAATCTGTTGAAAGCAAGTGATCTTTATATTTTCTGTACATAAAGTTTGTCCTCAATTAAAAAGAAATTCCTCTAGCACAGCTTCATTAAGACAGGTTTTTCTCCCAGGAAATTAAAGAAATAGAAGCTTAATTGGTACATCCTTAACCTCTTATTTACTAACACTGTCACAATTAAATATTGTGTTACTCTTTCCACAAAATTTAAAACATGTATATTTAACTGTGATTTTTTTTTAATTACTCTCAGCTGAAATGGGCGCGCAGAGAATTTGTAATATTTTTGCTAGGCAGATTTAGAAAAAACTCCAACCAACATACATAACAAACCACCCAAAGCCCCCACAGTCTAGATTTGTTCTGAGAAGATAATCCATCTCTTATGTAAAACCTCACTAATCAGTCACAGCATAACTCACACTGCACTCCAAACCAAATCCCCAGCAGCAGCAGCAACGTTAATGGAAAATGTGCATGAAAAAATCCCAAACATCCTCTGACCACTGTGAATGTCCTCAGCACGGGAGGAAGGACGAGCCACAGGTTAGCGTGATGCACCCCAGGGATATGACTTCAATTCCCAGCTCCATCCCAGCCTATGATCTTGGGAAGCTGCTTAGGACAGTCTGCATAACTCAACCAGCTACAGAGCTCTTTGATGTCACTTGAGCACTTTCCAGCATCTTTTCATCGCTCTCTGCCTCAGGCTGCAGCCTGCAACGTGGGAATGAGGGACCCCAGAGACAAACACCACTACACTCCAGCTCTACAGCCATCCAAGTGCACGTATCCAGGGTAAACATTCTTGCCAAAGCATCTCAGTTACCTCTTTTGCTGCCGTGTGCCAGTGCTGATGGCTTTCACACACATCCATCCGCTCCTTGTGGAAGAACCGGCACTTCTCGGGGACCAGCAGCACATCGCTCACGAACTCACCCACTGAAAAACAAGAGATGGCCACAAGGAGGTGAACAAGGGTCCATTCATCCCATCACAAACATCCTACAGGAGACAAAGGCAGCATCAGGTGTCCCCAAAGCACGCTCTAAGTGCCTTTAAGGACTGGGCAGGCACATTCGTGGCACAGCAGCTATCTGTGCTAAGGCAGGGAAAAACCACAACCTTGGAATTTTCAAGAGCAGAACGAGAGAATGGGCTGATGGCTGAGCATTGCACAAACCCCAAGGCTGAACTGAAGGCAATACACTGACAATAAATTGCTGGAGCAATTTCATGCAAATCTTTGAGAACATTGCATCTGCATACGGAAGCTTTCAAAGCACTTAATCATCAATCTCTAAATGAGCTGTATCATACCAAGGCTAGCTCAAGCTGCCTGTTGTTGTAATATCCTGAACATTTTTATGTGTCACAAGTGTTATCTATGTTTTCAGTATCCGGCTATCTGATTAAGTCTTGTTTATTTTGTTCTTCAGGTTTCCAGATGGCTCAGCTCAGGATCAGCTGTGGCACATTCCCCGGCTCGGACAGCCCTAACCAAAACAGAGGATAGCAAAATAAATCCAAAAAAACAGATTAAAACACCAGACTCAGCAAACACACTGCATTCCAGCATTTAGATAACCACAGCCTCACCAGGGCAATGAAGTTTTGGCACAGCTGCAAGACCAGACTCTTGCTTTTGAGAAGAAAGGGGACAAAGATATCAGTTTGCCCTGCTGGTTTTGCATCAGTTGAATTTAACTGTTCAACTTAAATATCCACCACAACTCAGTTTAGCACCAACACGTCGCATCGGTATCAGTCTTAGTCCAAGCTCCTAATAAACATCAGCACTGCAATGCAAAATATTATGTTTTCTCAGAGTTTGGATTTTTTCTTTGCAGATTTAAAATCCAATCCCAGTCATTTCTAAATAAGAAAATGCCCAGGTTCCCTAAAAAAGGTAAGGAAAGACCATCAGTCCAAACGCTGCAAAGCAGCACACTCACACACCTGATGGGCAGCTTCCTCTTTTCAAACTGACTCAACTTTAAAGTGAAGAGGCCGTGGTTTTGGGGGCAGAAGACTCAAAGTGATCAGAAAGAACAAGCATTAATAAACAGCTGCCACAGAGCCTGTTTCTAATATAGGAATGAAAGACATGGAAAGTTCCCTCATCTCAGGCTGTAAATGGAAAACCACTATGCACGGCACATTAATGGGACACCTACTTCACTGATGACCACTATTAATTAAAAAAAAAGCTCCTTCTTTTAGAATGAGAGCAGCCAGAAGAGGTGTTCCCATGGCACCTGGCAGCTCAGCCAGCAGTTTGCCTTTTCACACCTCACCAGTTCAGCCCCACCTCCACCATCCCATTGTTACCTCTGTTTTACAGCTGGGTGCTGGTGCTAGGGGCCCTGCTCTCCCCTCTTCACCTTTGAAATACAAAAGAGCTTTCATTGGCAGGGGAGAGGCAGGAGAGGTTAAACACAGTAGGACAGCAAGATCCTATCTCAAGACTGTCAGCTCCTTAACGCAGCAAGGGAAACACCAGCAGCAACAGGAGGAAAACGTGCAGTTGGACTACAATAAAAACACCCTGCATACCCCAGAGTGCTCATCATCCATTTACAACAAGCAGCCTGCAAACTGGTAAAGACCACAAAAATGTATTTTATTACTTGCAACTCCGATGTAAAAACCAAAGAGCTGACAGGCTGAGCCTCACAAGCCCACAGCACTGCAGCAGATGACAGGCATGACAGCCTTTAACAGACAGCTAAAATCAGGTTAATTTCCAGCTGAAGAACACGCTTGGGAGAGGATTGTTTTTAAAACAGATGACTCCTTATAAACCCAGAGACCTTGATTTCATCCTTATTCCTACCTGGTACTCAGTCTGAGCAGTCAGGTTTGGTTGCTTCTGCAATTGAGTTTCTACACCTACAAAGAGATGCATCTTTCTCCTGGGACGTAACCACACCAAATTCAGTTTTTACTAATGCTCTGTGGAAGGTATTACATACAGGAGAACAGTACCTATACAGACCTCTGGAATTTCTTTGTGTTCTCTTATACCAACCCACATGCTAACCTGACATACATGCAGTAATTAAGTAAACCAGCTCAGCAGTGTCAGTCACAGCCTATAGGTCAAAAGCTGCAGGGTAAACAAGTGCTGCCTGATTGCAGTGGGTGGATGGACTCTGGAAAGTACAGTGAAATCCGTGACAGTTTATCTGATATCTTTCACAGTTCAAAATGGGGAAGAAGGATATAACTGCAAGAAGCAGGGCCCTTTTGAAACATCTAAGTTTAAATATAGGCACTGAAACAGAATAGAGATCTCTTGCCAAGACTGAAGCAGGAAGCCAGAACAGGGAGAGTGTTTAAGTTTCCACGGCAACAAAATATTAAAGCTCCACAAAAATAAGATCAGAGTATTAAATCCCAGTGTCGTTGTGATATTCAAATACAATAGCCTTCAGGTTTTTATGGCAGTTGCAGGGAGAAGGGGGATTTCTTTTTCATGCCAGGCACCATTATTCCAGTGCAGCTGCTATCAAGCTGTTGATCTGTTGGAGAAAGGCAGAGTCCCATCTTGTGGAAATAAAACCATCTGAATGGAAGTTGGACGTGGAAATGGCAACCCGATATGAGAGAAAGCTTGATAAACTCAGATGTTCTCTCTCTAAGGCAGCAATTCTGTACTGCCCTCCCACAAGAATGCAGGGAAGCACGTCGTGCACTCACCCAGGCACTTGTAGGGCACAACAATATGAGTGTGGTCCTTGCACTGCTTCTTCCCCCTCTTGCACCAGCTGTCAATACTGACAGGCTGATTGGCTTCCACGACATTTGTAATCTGAAGGTCTGGATACATCTGTTTAAAAAGAACCACAGATAAATTTATTTCCAGAAAGGACAAGGAATGCACAAAATGGCTCTCAGCCAAAAGAAGCAAGGCCAATTCTCTGAACAAGGCTAACTTCAAATTTGTACACGGATACACATTCTCTTCTGGATCAAGCTCCCAACAGCTGAAGACATAAAAAAGCCCCCAGCTGTTTGTCACGCAGGGCATCAGCAACAGAACGTGTCACCACTTCTTTACACGTGGCAGGAGAAAGCCAGGTTAGGGGCAAGAGTTGGGCACAGAGCTGTGGCCTCTGGCTTTGCACGGAGGTGGAGGAGTATTTTTACCCCTTCCACTTTGGCTGGTGCACTGACAGTGTGACACCCTCCGGAAGAGGGCAAGCAGCAATAATAAGGACTAATGACATCTTCAGACTGTCTCATTTGCCAAGCTAACATGCACCGAACTACTCAGGTTTCCTTATGCCTGCTCCATTTATAACCTGTTAACACTTCTGCTCAAGTTCTCAAGTGCAGACATTGATTTATATTTAGGTTTCCGCTACGTGAACCACATGTAGCCCCCCTTACATCAGCCTTGTAAAACAGTATTAAAAGTTTTCCAGTCCAGACATAGTGTGCTCTATCACTTTCCCATTAAAAAAACATTCCTGGTGGTATTTTACATGGCCGTCACCTCCACGGAATAATTAAGGACACTCTTCAAGGCCAATATGCTGCAGTATCTGGAGCACACTGAAAGGAGATTAAGGCTTTACAATAAAGCATGAAGAACCTAAAAGTACAGACAACATTTTGATGAAAATACTTTGCTAATATTCTGGCTGATCTGCACATATCACTGATAGCAACACAACTACATTCCAGCTGAAATAGATGTCAGGCTCTCAGCTGCTGGTCTAACTAGCCAAACCCTGAAAACAGTGATGCCTCCCTGACCTACAGACTGAGGGCCTTCTTGGGGCAGCGTGAGCTGATATAAACTGGAGGTAACTCCTAATTCCACTGCAGTTTCATGTTGCTCTTCCATGGCAGCAACGCAGCAGGGCTGTTCAGAGAAGTCAGACAGTCAAACACAACCCCCCTGCAGGGCTAGCTACTGACTGGTTAAATTCAAATCCAATTCCTTTGCAGCATGAAGAGCCAGATCCCACAGCAATCCTCACCTCCTGGCAGTACTGCAGAATCTCCTCCTTCGTTCCAAAGCAGCTCTTGGTCCCAGAAGTGTCAGGTTCCCATTTCCCGGTCTGGATATTCACATGCATATTTAGCTTCCCACAGAACATGGCAATTTGAGGCTCTGCCACCGCAAACCCTGTCCCAGCATTGGCTGCCAGTGCCTGTGAAGACAAAGAAAAACAACGTAAGTTGATTGCTTTACCTGACAGAAAGCAGAACAACTCAAAGCACCAGATAGGCTCCGGCATCTCCAACAAAGTGCTCTCACTTCCATCAGCAAAGTCTTGCAACTGCATTTTGTAGCCATATTCCTTGAAGCTGATGGTCTCCACTCCAGGTTTTTGCAAGCGATGCATTTGTTTTTCCAAACTCTGTTTTTATTTTTGCAACAACAGCTCACTGAAACCAAAGGGTAGTTCACACTTGTGCCCACGAAAGCTAAAACAGATGTCTGAAGAACTTAAAGAGCCGCTCTCCATCCCCAGTATTTGGGGATAAATAAGCAATCTCATTAACACCTGGCAGAAACTCCTTTCCGCAGCTCTCAGTGTTGCTTCTGCTAATAAATTAATTGTGTCCCACTCCAGGAGGATGGCGCAGAGATTCAAGTCGGGTGCTTGCCCAGAGATCTTCAGACATCTGGGATACAGACACCTAGCTTGCCCAGCCCTCCAAGTGAGGCTGGCTTCTGCTGATGCAGCTTCCCAGCCCTGCTATCCCTCGCCCCACAGCTCCCAGGGCTGCTGCCCTGCCAGGTTCTGCCGCCATGCAGCAGCAGACAAAAGCCTGACAACACAAAGGCACATCCGGGTCAAACTGCAGAGCGAGCACTGGAAACAAGGCCAGCTTCCCTTCCTGAAATCCTGCTGGCTGAACAAAAGAAAAACGGGATTAAACTAAACTGTAGAGCTGGGCTTTTTCGGAAGGGTTAGGAGTCGACTGTCCTCTCCCCGCTAAAAAAACAACCCTAAGAACAACAACAAAGCAACCCACCCTAAGAACTCCCAAATCAAAAGCTCTTCAAAGTGGTTTTGGGGGAGTGAAATCCATTCCAATTGCTTCAGATAAGGCAGATGAGAAACAGCAAGGCGCAGCTCCAGAGCAGCGCTGCCCCAGGGCTCTGTTTTTCTGGCAGGCTGCACTGCCCCAGGCCACCAATCCTGCCTTCCCATTTAACCTTTCAAGCACTCAAAAATGCATATGTCTCTGCAGGCACCGCTCATTCCCTACTGCCTGCAGATCCCCACCAACTTCAATCAGCACACACACACTCACAGCAAGTCAAAAATGATCAAGAGAGGAATTCAGCTGGTCAACCCCAAGTGCAGCTCCTGCTTTCTAGATATTAGGGGAAAAAAATGACTCCCTTCTAACCCCAGTGTTCCCCTGGCACCAAATCATGGCTGGGGCTCAGTGCTAAGACCGACCTGAGATACCCAGGCACAGTGCCAGGCTGTCCTTCAGAAAAATAGCCCTCGAATTTCACGAACTACTCAACAGCACCTTTGAGAGAAGCATTCACATACAAGAAGTTTTATTTGCTCTGAAACCCTTTCACCCAGCAGACACCCATGAGAGCAAATTCCAGCAGAGATCACAAAGGGAAGAAGTACAGAACTATATATATCAGATACCAGCACCCACATCCCATAACAAAACACCTCCAACTTCCAACCACTGCTCACTTCTCCGTGCCAAACCTCACAGCCCGACGGCTGCAGCCTTTTGCTGACAATGCAGAGCACCAGTTCTGCCCAGAAGATCAGTGTTAAAGCAACTGTTTTGCTATAAACAGCATAAATTGCCATCTCAGAAGTTCAAAAGCCCAGAAGTTACAACACACAGCAGGAACACACTGGAATCTCTTGCAAAAGAGAGGTGCAGTTTGCTGGCTTGCTTCTTGAGAGGCTTGGGAAGGCATGCTGCACATCTCCATCACTTGCTGTCTTTGGGAGGGGGAAAAATTACAGTGCAAAACCTTCACTTGTTGTTCTCTGGTCTGTCAGCCTCCTGGAGCACACAGCCACCACAACAGAGGGGTGCAGACCAAGAGAATGACACAAGTGTTGTGCAAGAGCTGACCGACATCACAGCCAAGCCTTGGCTCCTGCACTGCCTTCCTCGCCGCCCTTCCGTGCCAAGAGGAAAAGGGAAGTGCAGAACGGCCCTTTACAACCCCAAAAACACATGCAAGCTTTCTAAGAGGGCCTTTTAATCTCTCTACAAAACAAACACCTTGTCGGTACCAACAATCAGATACATCAGAGGAAGCAATCCACAACAAAACTTTGTTTTGTAACGTTACGACTACATCCAGGATTTGAGCTGAACTCTGACAAAAGAACAAAAAGAAATGCATCAGGAACACGCACAGCACTGGCCCTGGTAAGAAGAACAAGGCATGTTTTGAGTGGTTTGGACATTGTTAACACAGCCCATGCTTGTGAAACTTGCTTTGAAGAAAAGCACTCGCAAGCATGCAGCAAAATAAGGTCAGTGAGTAAGCAGGAGAGGCAGAAACATCCACAGGTAATCCATTCACAGCTGCCTTCAGGAGCAAAACTCCTGTTCAAACACATACCAACCTCCTGAAGTCACCCACGGCCGCTATTTACATTCTGCTGTTAGCTGCTGTTTGGCCCTGCTGCCTCTCCTGCCTGACACCTCACGGCAAAGGTACCATTCCTCCCTCCAGGATTGCTCCAACAGTTTGCATATCAGTGGGTGCCGTTGCCATGGCTACAGGAGCATGCTAACCCCCAATTCGCAGCTGAACAAACGAGACTAATTACTTGCTTGATTTCATCACTTTCAATCAAATGGAAAAAGTCTGCTCTGGAATCGCACAGTTGGGTGAGTTAATGAACTGTGATGTGCAGGAGCTGGATCTTTAACCCCCAAGATAAGATCTGCGAGTAACGAGCTCCCATTTTTCACCAACCACATCACTTGGCATTTTTATCTCATCAGACCTGTAAGGACAGAAGGCAGCACAAGGAATCCCAGTGGAGGCCACACCTTTAACTTTGCCACTCAATTGAAGAGCCTCACCTACGAGGGGCTCTTGGTGCACAGACCTGTTCCATTGCCCCACAGTGATATCAGTGCCCCAAAAAGAACTGCTCAGGCTGAGCAGACCCTGACTGCGCTCACACAAGAGCTGGTTGCTCTATGCTCAAAGCATTACTCTGCAACAGGAGGGCTGGTGAACATTAAGCTCAGGATAAAAGCACGTCCTTAGTTAAGCCGTTCGGTATTCCAGAGAATTCCCCCCTTTCTACATTGCAGAGGGATGAAGAAAGCAAGCACGTTTCTCCTCGGGACTTTCCCAGCCATAAATGGAAGAGGACATCTCTGTGTTGCTAGAGAGCAAGCCTTTGCACCAGCAGGCTGTGAGGGGCACATACCTGAGCACCCACCCAGCCCTGCACACCCTCTGCAACCACTATTTCAGCAGCTGTCACCCCATGAATGCACATCCCTAACGTGAGAACAAGCTGAATGTTGGTTGGGAAAAGACTGCTACTTAAACCATTATTTTCCTTGCTGGCACTTGAAGTTACAAAATGTTTCATGATAATTTCCACTCTGCCTCTTGGTGTAATTCTGTAATTTAGTTTGCTTTCCAAGACCAAAAAAAGCACTGGATTCCATAAACACACACACATCTCGGGGCAGTTAATGTCAGTTAAATTCCTCACCCTGTCACACAGTGCCTGATTTATGGATCTGAAACACTGGAATTCAGGCCTCTAAATCTCTCTGATGGAAGCACCTCTCTCTAACGATCCAGTTCTTCGTTTGCTCCTAACATCTTCAACTTCAGCCAGCAGGTTTCATCAGTGGGTTTTGCCCACCCTGAAGCACGGGCTCTGCAATCTGAAAAGGGGACTCGCCTTTTGCCCTGCAAGAGTCTCCCATATTAATAGAGAGATGCAAGTCAGGAAGGAAAGAGAAATTTTCAACTCAAATTGGTCTTGGCTTTCTTAGGGCGATGGGTGATGCTCTCATGTTGTGCTGGGGTGGTTCACATTGGGGATTAGGAACAATTTCCTCTCTGGAAAAGCAGTGCTGCACTGCACAGCTGCCCAGAGAGCAGGGATCACCATCCTTGGGTGTTCCAGAGCTGTGGGATGTGGCACTGAGGGATGTGGGCAGTGGGCACCTTCACTAGGGCACAGCAGCGTTCTGACAGCAGATGCAATCCTTTAACCTCACACTTCATCCCACACTGCAGATACAAATAGCAGAGGCTATGGGGACACCCAGCAGGGCCTGTTCCAACCCACAATGCAACAAACATGAAAAAACAACCACTTTTCTTGCCTTAAAATCCTGGTATCTGTTACACCTCATTGCAATGTACCTTACTGAGCAGGTTGGCTATTCCACTATCAATTGCTCCTCAGGAAAAGCTCTCCAGCACGCTGCTGGGGTACAGGTGACTGGAATGCCTTTTTTGAGCTTTCCTTAATAGCACAGATATCTGCAAAATGTCAGAAGGAACCAAATTCTGATTTCCAGGGGGGCCAGCTGTTGCAGTAACCTCACACATCCGATCAGATGAGCCCAAACTGGAGCCTTTATCCCAGCACACCCAGGAGCAAAACAGGAAATCTTAGGTTTGCTTCTCATTTCTAAAGAGTTGTTCATGTATTATACCAGCTTACAAAGAAAAATCTAAGAATATCCATAGCGGAAAATCACGGCCACACAATTGACAATGCAGCAGACAGGTCCCTTTGTTTCAAATTCACTTTGCACTTAGGTTTCCTCTGCAGCAGCACTCCAAAATGGAACCTTCAGCCTGCGGGATTCCTCACAGACCCGCAGTATGAGCAGCACTGAGCGCAGAGCTCACAGGCACACAGTGGGGACGTCCCGGCCTCATCAGAAAATGCCTTTTGTACGACTGTCCATAGGTCAGAGCTGATTTCCTGCTCAGAAGGGTTAAATATTCCACAACTATTTGCTGCTCCGGTGCCAAGAAGTGCCACACAGCACCGCGAAGGATCACCTGTGATGTCCGTGTTTGCAAAACGTGAAGGCCTTCAGAAGAAATACTGCTCCCTGCACCACGACGCACGTGCAGCACAATCCAGCAGACTTCAGGACGGCCTGTTTGGCACAGATCCTATCAGGATGAATTACAATTCCCACCTCTACTTAATTTTAAAAAAGAAAATAAGCCTTTTCTGGATTTCATTGAAAAGAATACTTTCCCTAGCAGCTCCTTCCACACAGCACAGTCACTGCAGACGTAAAGCACAGGCATCTGGCTTTTCTGAGACCAGTGAGGAATTGAAATAGCTCCTCTGATGCAAACATGAGTTCTGCTTTATCAGCCTTCCTGTGAAGCAGCCCTTGATGCTGTTTTTACACACGTGAGTATTCTGACTCTCCTCCCCTTCCTGGGCTGCAAACTGGCATACAGACCCATGCAGGGCCCTGCTGCCTCTGAGCACAGCCCACATCTCTGCTGCCTCCAGGCACATGTGGGGATTTCTCCTTCCACAGGACAGGCTGGTCTTGGGCAAAATTAAAAGAAAAGGCTCAGGAATTGATGCACAGCCACAAACTGCAGCACTGCAGCCTGGTGAGTTCTGCAGGAGAGCACATGGAGCAGAGCCAAGCTGGCCCAGGTCTCCATGCACTGCTCAGCCTTCAACCTCACACCCATGGCCATGAATCTTACCTGTTAAGGAGCGGTTTATGGCAAGCTTGGACTCAGAAAATCAACACTCAAATTCAAGAGTGAAAGAAGTTGGCAAAGGGAATTTACAAGTAAGAACTTCTAAACAGAATACTTAAGATTCCTGTATTTGGATTAGTAACTCCTGAACGTGAGCAGAGCTTCTCATTTGTGCTTCCAATGGTGCTCCAAGCTTTGTTTTCCTTAACCTCTTCCTCCTGTTTTTATTCAGCAGATAGGTGGCTTGAACCTGGCAAAGCTGATGGATGTCTGACACAGCAGGCAGTGAATCTACAGACCAGCAGCTCATCCTAGCTCTACTGCTTTATTTTTTTATTTTTTTCTTTAAATTGCTGATAATTACAATAATGCACATGGGCAGGACTCCAGGACAGGAAGAATTATTGTCTGCAGGCAGATCTGGTGTGAGCTGATAATACCAGCCTGTGTTTGCCGTTGAATTTAGGAGGCAGAAATCTCAGTCAAGCAGCCTTCAGCTTCCTTTAAGCTGCTGAAGGGGAGGCGTTCTCATCTGCTCCTCCTTTATCAAGTTTGGTGGTGCAGCAGCCAAAAACTGGGAGGCGATGCAGGAGCTGCACTGCTGGCTCAGTGCAGTTTATATTTAGATCCGCCCCGTGCATGGCCAGTGTGCAGCCTTGAACGCTCAGAAATTCAGGGACAACATCCCATGTCCTTTCAGATGTGCTGACAGCAGCCAGAGTGCTAAAACACCAACACAAAGCCAAAGCCCAGAGCATTACTGCTCCTGCACTCTGATCTGCCCTTCTCCACAGAAAAGGGGCTTCCCAGTACCTGTGGCTCACAGGCAGCCTCTCTGCCCTTGGAATGTGCACTAATTACACAGCAGATTATCTCCCCGCTCCTCCTCTAGACTATGGTGTGCCACAAACCAAGCCTACATGAGTCACTGGGCAGATAATCTGCCCATCAGACATCTGCACCCGGAGTCCGTGCGATGCAGACAGGGAGAGCAGCACTGCTGCACAGCTAGTCGTGGGGAGCAGACTCAGCAAAGCCACAATCCAAGGCTTCCTGAGCTGCTTATGTAACATGCTTGCCTTCAGCATTCTCTTCTCTACCCCTACAGAGGCAAAGTTCAGATTTACTCATTCAAAACGTTTCCTGAACAAATGTTGCTGTACCAGAACTGCAGCTCCAGTGACAGCCCCAAGCTCCCCTAACTTGTGTGTAACAGCTGGGACCAGAGCAGCTTGCCACGAGAGCAGCCCTGAAAGTCTGAAGTGGAGAGAAAAGACCAGCAGCACATCACCAGCAGTTCCCTGCCACCGTGCACAGATGGGTGCCAAGACTGCTGGCCATGCTGCCCTGCTTCAGGAGAACACAGCACTGGGGCTACTTAATGCACCTTTATACAGAGCCTTCCTAAGTCACAGCACAGCACGCACAGACCAGACCTGTTTATTGCGGGGCTAAACGAAGGCACAAAGTCAAATGAGCTGCCTAAGGTCACGCATCAGAGGCTCAGCCTGGACTAATCCTCAGCCCCCGACGCTCCAATCTGTGCCACCACGCTGCCCAGCACAGCAAGACTAATTACTGCTTTCCCACTTGAGTTATTTGGGCATCTGAACCACAGAGAGCCAAGATGCCTTGCTACCTTGTCCGTAAGGGAAAACTTCAGTACAAGATGATGTTTTCACGTGCACTCAAAATCTAGTGAGGGAAAAGCCACTGGGAAATGCAGCACGTGGCTGAAAGCAGAACCGTGTATTTGTGGCTGTTAGCAGCACAATGCAATGTGAGGAGCAGCACTCAGACATGCTATTTCCTAAGTAACTTTTCCACACAGTTCAATAATGAATCCTTTCCATCTCAAGGCACTTTATCTACATAATAGCTGGGGAATACAACCACTGCAGTAACCAGGATACAGAGATTCCGTAATACACAGGAAAGTACAGTTACAAAAACCTTTCATCACTTCCAAACAATTTGTTTGAAGCAAAAGCAACTAGCTCCTAGACCAAAACTCACCCCAAATCACATGCATACACTTGCTCCCTCGTCTTCCTAGTGGGCAGAAATGGAAGAAAGGAGACAGAGAAGAATTTATTATCACCGGGCAAAAGAACCTGAGCACTTAAAATTGCTGATCCAAAGTGATTTAGCATTCCAGAGACACATTTAAAAGAATCTGTACAGATGCTGTTTCAGAGAGCTGTGAAGCTCCCCACGACAAGCTGTGGTGGGGTGGATGCTGCAGAAATGTGGTTTCTCAGCCTGACCGCACGTCTCACCGCCCCGATGTCACGCGATAAGATAAAAAGGCTGCACAGACTGTGGTCTGATCTGCACCACCACCACCCAAAAGGCAGGCAGGAAACAGAAGAGCGTATTTCAACAGAGCGTCAAGAATGTGAAGTGGCGAGGAAAAACACCTGGAAAAAAAAACATGTGAGATAAAGGGAAAATAAGTGGAAAGTCTGCAGTGCAGGCATGCTTTGCTTTCAGCCACTCCTGAGCTCGAGTTCAGCTCCCCTTAAAGACGTTGCTCTGCATCACCAGTTGGCTGTTTGTGTGCATGGACTGCAGTGGTTTGGAAGCATGAATACCTTGAAGTCCTGCACCTGGACAGCACACCAAGCTCCTGCAGCACATGGGAAGAACTCCACAGGAACCGCTCACAGCATGCTGCAGCACCCCGTGCTACAACTCAGATCTGAAAAACACCTGAGCTGGTTATTCTGACACACGAACAGATCAAACTTCTCCACGGGAAGGGAAAACCAGGAGGTTTTTACATGATTTTGGCATTCCAGGCTGTGCTGATGACCGTCCTCTGAAAACAGGAAAGCCACTGCTCCAACACAGCGCTGCTCCCATTGCCAAGCAGCTGCTGAGCCAGGCTCCACAGAGTTGAGTTTGCAGTTAAGCTGCTTGTTAGGAAGAGATCCTACCACTTATGGGTTGGGGGGGAAAAAAAAAAAAAAGTGAAAGAAGTAGCTCAGAAAAACCCATCTCCAGTTCCCACAGAAAAACAGCCCTTTGGTTTTTGGGACTGCAGCTATTTTGGATCCCAGCAAACAGAAAGCAAACCGAGGAGAAGCTGCCAGCTTCCCTCCACCAATGCTGGCAACTGGACGTGCACAAACAAGTGGTTTTAAAGAAACCCATAAATAAATAAAGGCAAGTGCTGAAGGACTGCAGGAAGGCAGCCTGGAGCAACACCCCAACTGCATGAGTCAGATGGGCAAAGTTTATTTGCTTCTTTCTAAGTTCATCACCCAACGGCCAAACATTTCTACGAGGCATCCCAGCACAGAGAGCAGGATTCAGCCTGATCTCACCACCCCAAAGGCCAATACAGAAAACAAACCCCACCACCCCAAGGCTCACCGAGATTCAGCATCTATCAGAAGAGGTCCAACAGCAGAGCCTGAGCACCCCTCAAGTTTTGCCAGCAGCGGGGTCACACAAAGCCATGAAAGGACTTTGTGACACCTTAATGGATTCCCATCTTTTACTCTTTAAAAGCAATCCTGACTAATTCAGGAGCGTTTTATTTCTGAGGCATTAATTTATCAGCTGGGGTTTAATAGTCACCACGTCATATCACAGCTAAACCAGCATACAGAAACTCTAATGGATGTATTAAACAGCTCCTTTAAGAGAAGCGATAGGCTCCCGCTTAGACTAACTGCTTAATGCTATTAGAAAATTAAGGAGTAATTTATAGCACAGACTAAAGCTGGACCGGATCCCCTTTATTGATTTTGCTGATCCAGAAAGTAAAACTAGTTCAACAGAAGCCAGCACAGAACGCCAGGTACGTCAAGGCTGCCGTGCTGTCAGAGTTCAGCGATGCTGCACACTGCACAAGCACGCTCACATCACTTGTGCTAAGTTCAGTAGCTATGGGGGCTATGGAGGTCTGTCAGTTTGCACAGCACTGCAAGAGACAAAACAGAAGCAAACAAAACACTGCTGTTAGCAACTTCCTCCTGGTTTCAGGGAGGAGGAACACGTGGTACACAGATACCCCATCTCCTACTGGCTTCCTTAAGCACGTTCTGCCAATTTTGAAGGTAGGTGTTATGGAACAGTTCTTTCCTATTTCCAGCCAACTGGGTGGGAAAGATGTGAGCTGGGTGGCAGGCATGGCAACGTCCTGTGGCTGCACGTTCCTGCTGCTCAGCCCCCAGACAGCTCTTAAGGAGCACGACACTGCAGTGGGGACTTTGAAGCACAAAAGCATTACAAGCCACAAGCTTTATTACCAACCTGGGAGCAAAACCTGCCCGTTCTGCAGCAGCAGGGGAAATCACCCTTTGGAAAAGAACCAGCAGAACAGTTTTAGGCAATCGAGCTACACCTTCAGCAACAAGAGGCAATATACACCCACCCAGCAGCACAGCGTAAATGTGCTGTCACAAGTTTTACTTTCTTTCACTGCACAAAGCAGATATGGGCTGCAGTGGAAATGCTGACTTCACACATAAAGCCCATCACTACAGAGGGACGGGAGGGAAGATCGATGGCAGTATTGATGTAACAGGCCATTCACCATTTTCCTAGCCATGGGCTGAGTAGCTCCAATAGTTTTCTCAAAGTCAAAGGATGAGAACACTGCACCAAGTTCTCACGCCAGGGAGTGGCGTTTTGTTTTTCATTAGCTGACTCCAGACGCGGCCCAGCAAGATTTGTAATGCAGACACAAAGCTGCAGACAGCAACCTCACCAAAACCTGGCACATCTCTGCAATGGATTAGTCCTATGGAACGTGTTCAGGTGCCTCACATCAGAAGAAATCAGCACTTGAGAAGGAGCCACGCTGAAATTACAGCTTGGTGATGTAATAGCACCAGAGAGCCAGGAATGTCTCATTCTAATATCCTTATTTTGGATGGATATATAAAAAACTTTGAGGGCCCCAACGTGTTCCTAAGCAGCCTAAGGCTCAGCTGGCTTTGAGGCTGCCTCTCCATGCACCCCCAGCTGACCCAGCCGCAGTGCAGGATGAGTCTGGCAGGAGCTGGGGATGCCAGGGATACTCAGAAGGTTGTGAGAATCCTGCACTGAGCGCTTTTGGCTTCGACTGAAAATACACAACAGATTAAGAGGAGGAAACTGGGCAAGAAAAAAAAAAAAAGCTCACGTGTAAAGACTGCAAAGCAACCGTAAAACCTGGACGGCAGTGATGGATGGACTAACTAACCAGCTGCGTGATTCCATTAGAGGTCATCTAAACTTTGAAAGTTCTACCTACGAGCAAAAGGGACAGGACTATTAGTCCAGAGTAGCAGGAATACAAAGAACAGTCCTCTTCCTTGGGACCACTCTTCATTCCTGAGGGCAGTTCTCATCACTGCAGGACTTACCCCAATACTAAGCGACCTACCACCAAGTGCACAGCTTCAGGTCTCAATCAGGAGCGCAGGTGTTTCATAGGGACCCCAACCACCCATGCATACATGGCAGAGGGAGCAAGAAGGTGTCTGCACACCAAACACAACAACAGGCTGTGTTTCAGCACCAGGTTCACATTTCAGCAATTTGGAACCTGAAATTCAGCTGAAATGTCCCCATCCTGATGCATTCCACCAGACTGTACCATCAGGGGTGCTCAGAATGCATCTTTATTTTGTGCTTTATATACTCCATGGTGTATTTTGCAGCTCCACTGCTAAAGAGCATCATCTTCCATGCCATGTTCATACATACACAGATGCTGCTCAGAGATGCATCTGAAGAGATATTCTAAACAAGAGAAGTAATTCCAAAGCCAATATTACAAAACACACAATTCTCTGCTTTATAGATCTAGAGTATTCAGAGTTATCTGTTGTAAAGAGTCAAAATCGACCAGCCTCCTGTTATGGCACGAGGAAATAAAGAGTCTATATAACTGGCAATGCATCTCAATGTTAACATCACAATAGCAATAGGTGCTGGAAGTGCAGCTACAGACAGCTGTGAACATTAAACCCCCCTTAGGTGGTTAACTTTGCTGCCAGCTGTAGCTAAATCTTGGTTATACCCTCAGTTATACGACCAAGACAGATTTAATAATCACAGCCTATTGAATGTAATAACAGAACAGCATGAATAAAGCCATCAACCACTTACACAATAAGGAACAACAATTTAACTTCTTGCAAAAAATCTTTAAGCACGGTGACGGGGAACACAGGAAGTCAAATCAAACCCAAGGCCAACCAGGCAAAGGAAATCGTGCTGTGGCTGCTTCTGCCTGAGGCAAAAGGGCCACTGGCCTCTGCAGGCAGCACTGCCCACTTCTCCTCCTCCACTCTATGGATGAAGTTTCCAGCCCCAGTTTTGGGGACATCTTCATAACGTGCTTCTCTGGAGCAACCAGTTCAGCTGTTTGCATACACCTGACTGACAAGTAGGGCACTGGCTCTTTTCAGAGCTGTAATACCCTTGAAATACATCAGCAGGAATCACAAAAGGGCTGCAGTGATCCATTCTGGTCTGTGCCCCACAATGAAAGAGGGAATTAACGTGCTACAGATGCCCTGTGGAAAACCTCCCATGTGGTTATACTTTGAACAGTATTCTTCCCCCCACACTAATTCTCATTGTGGAGCAAGGTCCAAAAGCTTGCTTAATACAACTGAGCACAACAAATCCACCCAAACCCAGGAATTCCAGCCTGGACTTCAAAATGCTTTTTGCTGGTATTGCAGGTTTTACAGTCAGGCAAATCTGAACGGAGGTTTCTGGGTGTCTTAGCAGCCCTGCTCCATTAGGAATCCAGCTCTTCCCTTCAGCCTTCCTGGGAGGCACAGTGCTGAGCAAAGGATCCTGAGCAAAGCGAGGGGAGAGAAGGCAGAGGGATTGCAAGGGGATCAGCCAGCTGAGGGTTCTCCCTTTGTCTCTTAACCTGAGAAATTAAGACATTCTGAAGCAAGACACAAGAACTGAAAATAAGGAATCCATCATCCAAAACACGATGCATCAAAACAGTGTAAGTAATCCACGTCAGCTGCTGCGATTAAGCACGACAGATACATGCTGAACATGCACATATAACATGTTCAGGATAACAGCACGAGCCCATAGCTGGAAGGTGGGAGACCTAAAGCAACCACGGGCTGTGATGCAGAGCACAAAGCCAGCTGCAGACAGCGCAGGGACAGAGCAGCAAAACACTACACTGCAACAAGCCTGCGCTCTGGCAGGCCATTCATCTCCTGCCTTTGTTATTGGGAAATTGCTTCCGAGAAAGCGGCTGCTGCCCTGAACAGAATACCCACACAGTGCCCAGCTTTGTTGCACAGCAAGCACTGATGCAATGGGAACAAGCCAGCGTTTATGAGGAGCAGTGGAGGGGGGCAGCGGGTACAAAGCTTCTGTTGGCGTTCTTCAAGCCAAGCTTCACGTTTCAAAAACCCAAACCAAAACTCTTTTGGTTGGCCTGCAAGAAAACACCTTCTCCACTGCTTGATGCTTCCAGTTCTGGAGCTATGAAGCTATCCTGAAGGATTCTGGAAGTTATCTGAAACCCTGCAGCTCCAACTACTTAGAGGCACTCATCTTATTCCGAGAGCCCAAGTGGGAGCTGCAAGAATCCTGTCCCACTGCAGAGCAGCAGCTGCTTTCCATGACTCCAAGTGCCCTCAGCTGCTCGTCTCCCTTCTTCCCAGCACACACAACACTGAATGAAAGCACAAGCCCTGCCACACACCCTGACTGCACAGCTCACCTCTGACCAAGGCTGCTATGCTGGCTAAAGTGCTCTGCTTGGATCTCAACACTTGTCTGTTCTTTTGGGTTCCTAAATGCATACCTGATCTTGCTGCGTCAAACGATCCGGACATCAAATTCAATTTCTTCCAGCGAGAGCTTTGATAAATTATGCACAGAAAGAGTCACGTTCGAATGCCAATACACTCACTGGGAACTCAAAGCACAGGTTTGAATCAACATTTTGCATTTAATCTTTTGAGAGGAATACTTAGCAGATTAAAGCAAATCTGCCCCTCTCTATTTCAGGCCACAATTACTGTAAGACGGCCAGGGTAAGAAGTCAGAACCCAACACACAGCATCAGTGACTGAGTGCAACTCACACTCATTGCTCTAGGACCACTTCTGGCAAGTTATGAGTCCCAATATGAATGGGAAAAGATTAAATACCGATAAAATAAGAAATCTGCTAAGACCCAGCAACATGCCACACCAAATCCAAAACCACAGAGGGAATTTGGTGATTAAAAGCTTTATGCTGCAGGCCACCATACGTCTAAGCAAAGTGTCTGTTGTGAATATGCACTCCAAATCCACTTGAAATCTAACATGAGTGCATGGTGCTTATTGTAACAGATGGCACGGGCAACATTTTTCTTTTTGTTGCTGTCACTTCACACTACGCAATGACATCATAATTAGCGGGATTCATCAACCCCAAATCCAAAACAATGGGGATGAGTCTTTTGGCAGGGAGCTGGGGCTCAAAATAATGTAAAAGCCTTTAAAGAAAAGCCCAAAGATTAAAAATGCAAATGCTTGGCTTTTCATTTAAGCACCTCAGTTTCCAAGTTAACAGAGGGCAACTCCCAGAAAATCCCAAGTCGTTCGCCCAGCCTCCTGCACCCCTGCAAGGACAGCAGCAGCAGATGATTTCTGAGCTGGTATCCCTGCCCATCGCAGTGCTTCAAGTGAGGAAAGACAAGGCCGTGAGAGCAGAGAGATAACAGGACAACTTTCCCCAGTGCAAGAATGAAAAGCCCACTGGCCAGCAGCTCCCAACACAGCAGACGCTCAAAAAATGCCATCTCAGCAGCAAACTGGTTGCGAAAACAGACCTAAATGAGAAAGGGCACTGCCAAGGTTAAGCACTACTTTTACTTCAACATGTCCGCTAAGGCTGGTTGTCAGCCTGCTTGATGTGATCAGCAAGACAACGGCAGTAAGATGGTAATTAGCAACTCTTAAATGGAAACTTCCCTAAGCAGCCAGGAGGAACCACGGCCCGGCTGTGCGCGCATCTCCCTCCACGTCCTTGACCTGAATCAGGCCATACTTCTGACTGCTGTAATTTTGTTAGAGAGCTTACCGTATGAAATTACCTAAATGCATCCCTGTCACAGAGCCAAAGCCTGGAATCCCAGCACGGTTCTCTCCCCCCCAGCACAGCTCCTCCTCCATGATGAGTCACGCTGCGAAGATGCACCGTGCCCAGCCTGCATGGCACACCGAGCTCCACCACACCACCCAGCAAAGGCCCAGCTCCATCACCTACACTCTTATTTATTTCTGCACTGCATTTAAACGACGCAGGCAATTTTTAAGCTCTTTGCGTTCGGCGATTTGAAAAAAAAAAACTCAAAGTCATCATTTCATAATGATTTTCAGTTAGTCTGGAAACGCAGCAAGGCCATCCAAGCCAAACTGTTATTGATTCTGTCTCCTCAGTAAAGCCCTCCAAAGATGCACAGAACAGCCCCCACAAGCAGAGGGTGGCCAGTGGGCAGCGTGCTGCAAGGTTAATCTCCATAGGGATGGAAGGGCAGCCCAGCCCCCCAGCACGGCCCTGTGCAGTGCCACCAAAATAAGGAGAGCATTCTCCCTGCTGGCAGCACAAAGCAGTCCTGTAACACTGGGCAGGCAGCAGCTCAGCAGCACGTGCTTGTGGTCACCTGGCTGTGCAAAGCCAGGCTGTGCTCTGCTGCTGGTGAAATTGGTTTGCCATCCTCTGCAGAAGATGAGGATTTCCATCGTTTGTCTCAAGTCGGAGGTTTTGCAAATGCAGATGAACAAAAACAAAACAAAACAGTCAGCTGCGCTTCTGCCTTCTCTTTTCTATGGGATTGTTCAGGAATTTGGACAGGAATATACACTTGTCCCAGCTGAGAGGTCTGCAAGTCTATTGCCAAGTTAAAAGAATTGCTATCCACATGCAAGATCTCGACAAGGACTTGGTCATTTACCTCTGCAGGAGTTCATAAACAACAAGAGCAACGAAATAAGAACCAGAAGCTATTTTTTCCTGAGATCCCAAACCCTCCAGCATCCACAGCCTGCAGGTGGCCTCAGCCCAGTGGCCACTCAGCCCAGTGGCCACTCAGCCCAGTGCTCCCAGAGCCATCAGATCTCTTAATGGGGCAAATTGAGTGAGGCTGCCATCCTGGCACAGCAAAGAGGAGCCCCCAGCTTCTCCCATTTGTTAAGTAAATACATACATGGAAGAGTCACTTGGAGACTTTGCACAGTGCTGTCAACCCGTCGTCCCTCTCACAGACCTGAGGTTTAATGGCACCTACAGGAAAGCGTTGGAAATGGAAATTCAGAAGTGGAAATACAAAACGCATGCAGGCAACGTGCCTGCAAGGCTCCACTCAGAGTAAAAGCAGTGATAGGAAATGTCACTATGAGTCCAGATCAGACTTTTTGAGAGAAAAAGGACAACATCACAAGTTCAGGTACAGTTCTGAAGCAGAAGCCTCACCCAAATGGTTTATGGCCATCGTGAGTATTGAAGTACTCCAATTAAGAGCCAACATCATCTTAAATTAACAATGGTTCAGGGGGGCTGACTGCATGAATTAAACAAAAATAAATAACGACAGCACTGTTTCACTGCACATAAGCAGCACGAGAGCAAACAGCTGAAGGACAATGTCAACTTCCACATCCTAAAGCTTGTGAACTCACAAGAAGTGTGCGATGCCAAAGAGCACAAACGTCCCGATACAAAAGGCTGGGGAGAGCACACGCCTCACATTTCCAACTGGAGAACAAGGCTATGGTTTAAGCACAGTTGTAGAAGCAGATGCTGCAGTCAAAATAACTTCTGCTTACAAGACTGAGTCTTTACGCCTCCCAAATACACGTGCAATGGGAAATAGCAAAGGCAAAGTTTTTACCAGCAACATCAAGAGAGAAGCACCACAGGTACAGAACAGACCCCACATTGCTTCTTCCTGCACTGCATGGCATGGAGAAGGTGCAACGTGCAGCAACAAAGCCCAAACACAGCCAAAGCCACGCGTACAATGGATTCTGAATAGCCCTCGTGTTGCAATGGGTGCTCTTAACAAAAAGAAGACTAACCCGAGGTTGAGAGATATTAATGCCTCATTAACATTTAAGGTCACAGACGCAACACCCCCACAGCTGAGGCTCAGGAGAGCTGCAGCACAGCACAGAGCTCACCTCCATAGAGCAGCCCAAGGCAGCGCAGAGCCTCCCACAGCAGCAGGTGTCCATCATTCCTTCCTTGCACACATCTCTGCTTCAGAGGAGGTTTTGTGGAGGCTGAGATGAGGCACTGCAAATAGCTGCTTTGATACCAAAGCATTTTTCCTAATGCTTCCTGGGAAGTGAAGCTTTGGGAACTGAGTGCAAAGCAAAGGCCGTGCTCAGGACTGGAATTTTCCTGAGCTGTTTCTCCTCAGGACTGGAACACAGAAGTGGAAATTTCCCCTAGGTGGAGTTCTTTGTTCAATGCAGCAGGCAATTACAAGTCCCTAAGGTCTGCAGAAATGGCACAAGGCTGATATTTTCGTTAGTGAGAATTTAAGCACACCACACAAAAACAACAGCAAACAAAAGGCACAATCCTGATGCAAGTCGGCACGTTGCCTTCTTTACCCCAAACCTCGTTCCCTGAAACTGTAACAGAAGCATTCAGGATAGCTTGGGAAGAGGACCACTAAAACCAAAGGCTATTAAAAAGAAAACCAAAAGCAGCATCAAGTCTGCATCGCCTCAGATTCGATTACACACAAAGGTCAAGTGATAAAAAAGAAACTTTCCATCCCTAAAGGCCCTGGGGACGCAGCACGAGCAGTTTATCATAGGAACAGAGATCAAATTAGAATGGATTCATTTTCTTTTTTTCAGTTGGCATCTGCGCCCCATCCAAAGTTCTCTCCGATTTCACAAGCAGAAAGCAGCAGCCCCCAATTCAGACAAGCCCAGGACACATCACCCCACAATGAAACAACCCCATGGGGTGTCCGCGTCGTCTCTCTGCGCTCCTACATCCCAGCCCATTTTCCTACATCCCAGCCCATTTGCACGGAGGCTGTCAGAGGTTATCTGCCAGCAGCACCATCTGAAAGGAGGGCTGACACCAGCCAGGAGCCCTGGGGAACGCCCTATTCAAAGGCTCAGATGCCAGTAATAAATAAATAAATAAGCCTGCCACTCCTCTTCCTCCATGCAGGGGAGAAAGAAAAACAAATTGTAGTCGATAAGCGGATTAGTGGGTGTTCCGGGGACAGGGACTGCTAGCTAAGATAATCAAGGAAAAGAAAATCCACCTAATGGGACATTGCCAATTCCACTGAACTGATAAATGCAGCCGCTGCCACGCGTTTTTCTTCGCTCTGGAATGCTTTCAAATGTCCTCTTTGTAAAAAATATATCTATCCCCTCTTTTTCATTACATTACTCGCTAGCAAAAGCGATAAAAACAACAGCCACCATTTCACTTCCTCAGCTCTGCATCCAGCTACGATCCCAGAGCAAATCTGGCAGCAAGGAAGACCTGCAGTCCCCCACTGACAGGGCGATGGTGGAGAATACAGCAAAAAAAAAAAAAAAAAAAAGAAGTAAAATGTGACAACTGACATTTTATGCCAGCAGATGAAGGAGGCTGTCACGCCTTCAGGATGCAGATGGTGCTGCGGGAATGGCCGAGCAGATTGCACACAGAGCAGCAGGGTGCACCGTGTAACCCCTGATCCGCGGCTCAGGAGCAAAGCCTCAGCCTGGAGCAGGACGAGCCCGGGATGAGCAGTGAGGCAGGATGGGGTCCAGGTTAATCAGGTCAGCACCGCTGCATTGATGGCACCGTCCCAGGGCGCTCAGGGCTGCCAAAGCCTCTGCTGACCCCACGACGGGTGGGTGAACGCTGAGCTCTGCTTCTTCAGCCTCGGTACAACAGCCTGCGGGCCACGTCTGCTCCCACAGGAGGACGCTGGCTTTTTGTAACACAAATCCACGGGCACGGCGCCTTCCAGAACGCGTGCTGAATGTGACAGAGGAAGTGACCTACAGCCGGAGGAGCTTCTCAACAGGTGCACGAGATCGGATGGACGCAGCCACCGCCCAAACCGCCCTCACCCCCCCCGTGGGGGGACCCCGATTGACCCCAGCCCTGCCGCAAGCATCCTCAGCACCAGCCTGTCCTGATCAAGCGAGCGCCGCGTTACACGGATTTAACACACCGACGAGGAGGAGATGGAAGCAGGCAAAGTCACGGGCTGCTGGCTCACAACGCAACCTTAGAAGCTCGGCTTCCTGCAGCAGAGCTGGGAGCGCTCCGGCCCCAGCCCGGCCCGGCCGAACTGCGCACCCAGCTGCGGTCCGCCCGGCTCAGCGAACCGCGGGGCTTCCCAACCCCGCCGCGTCTCAGCGCCTCAACCGCACGCTGCAGCGATTTTCTGGACGAAGCCGGAATTTCCCTCCTCTCGTTACCCCCGTACGCACGCACACGCTGTGAGCCGTACCCGCACGCGGGCGAACTGCAGCAATTCACTCGTTCCTGCGCTAATCGGGCACCGCTCCGCCGCCCGAAGCACCGCTCGCAGCCGCAGCCCGGCGCTCCGAGCGGCAGCCGCGCCCAGGGCCCGCCGAGCCCCGCTCCCGAGGCAGCCCTGCAGCGCCCTGCGGAGCCGCTGCTGGATGGCGAAGGATCCCCCGCGGCACCGCCCCGCAGGATCCGAGCCGGGGGAGCCTCGGCCAAACGCAGCCTCCGGGCTCCGCGAGGCGATGCCCGGCCCCTCAACGGCCGCCCGCGCGGCTCTCGGGGCTCCGCTCGCACCTACCTCGATGTATCCGGCCAGCGTGACGGCGGGGCCGGCCAGCCCCAGCAGGAGCAGGAGGGGGAAGCGCCGCGCCGTGCCCATCGCTGCCGACACCGCCGCCGCCCAAGCGCTACTGCGGCCCCCGCGCCCCCTGCGCGGCGCGATGGGAGCCGCCTCGCCAAGCCCCGCCCCGCGGCCAATAGGAGCGCGGCGGAGGCGGGGCACCGGGGAACGAGGGGGATTGGGAGAGAGCCACGCCCGCCTCGCCGCTCTCAGCCAATGGGATGAGGAGCGGTGCGGCGGAGGTCCCGCCCACGGGGGCGCGTTCCCCCCGACCCTGAGGAAAATGGCGGCCGCGGGTCGGCGCGTCCGAGCGGTTCCTCGTCTGTGGAAAAGGGCCGCGCGGGGCTGCACGGGCAGCGGGCGCTCGGAGCTGCTGCTTTGCTCCCACCGACGTGGCCAGCGAGGCTTCCCCACGTACTCAGAACGAGCGGCAGCGCTGCTCGCCTCCTTCACACGCAGGGCGCCCAGCCTGCAGCCCGCCGTCCTTCCACTAAAAGGCCGTTTATTTTTATTTTCCTCTTCGGCAAAAGCCGTCACGCAGCAGCACGGCCCGCAGGGATCGCGCCGTGCCCAGCATCGCCACAGAGCGAACCACGGCAGGCGCGTTCGCCGCCACCTTACACGGAGTGCATGGGGTCACCTCAGCGCTCTCGCTGTGGAGAAAAGCCCTGAGCACAGAACGTCACACCGGTATAAAACACCTCCGTCCTCAGCTTCGCAACCCGCGGCGTCTCCTACGAGCACGGCTTGCTGGAAAAGTTGAAGGGAATATTGCTGAAGTGCTGCAGGATGGGTAAATCTGAGCAGTAGATCAATAAGCAGCCCCAGCTTTAATTAAAGCAGCTGCCTGGCCCACTGCTCACTTATTACGGTCTTTTTTTTTTTTTTTTAATAGTATTCGAACACCTTTAAATCTCCTTTGCTGCAGTCCTTGGGGATGCGTAATTTTCTTCTCAGCTTGGCCAACTTCAGTTGGAAAACACTGTTAATGAGTTCTTTCTAAACTGATACATCTTAATGTAAACATTTTATTGTGCAGCATGAATACAGGACTAAATAACTGAGGATTTTCAGTCAGGCTCAGCCCCTCTTTAAATAAAAGCATTTCTCTTTCTCCCAAGGCCAAAGGACAAATCTTTGGTTACAAATCTTTGGGTAGAGGCTTTCATTCCTGGGTGAACTCATACAGCGTTTAAAGCGCTATATAAATCAATACAATTCTAATACTTAATATTTACATACTGCTCAGAGAATATTTAATATTCATAACCCCTCTCAGCTGGTGTGTTTTGCAGATGTCAAAAAGGCTGCCAGAGAATTGGGCTTGTTAATTTGAGGTATGAGAAGGTTGGATGTTTGGGGTACAGCAGAAACTGAGGTAGTTTGCTGCAGGTTTCTGAGTACCTCTAGAAATAAGGTCACAAATGTCTGAGTGCAGAGGCATGCAAAGCATCAGGGCTGTTGTGAGAGCATGAATTCCCACAGCCACGCTGTGCCCATGTGAGAAACCAAAGTGATACAACCAGAATGCACAGAGTCTTCTGCTGCAACCTATTTGACCACCTGTAAAACTACTGCACGACCAGTGTGTATGACAGCAACAGGAGCAATCATAGGGTGAGTGGATTTACCTCTGCTGTGCTCCATCAGCCATCATGGAGCCCTCATAGAGCAGAATCACAAGGTGCTGGAGCATCAGGCTGCAGTAAGGGCTGAAAATTACCTTCCAAAGCCCAGCAGTGATCTGCCACCTCCCACAGATCCACTTTGTACAATCCTGGATGAGTGATTCTGGGACTGCCTCATTCTGCTCAGCATTAATGTGGAGGCAGTGTTTAATATATGCTCAGTGAGGCACAGGAAGGTTACATTAATGTCCATAAAACCCTTTAAGATTCCCAGGTGAAAGGTTCTGTGAAAGTGCAAATAACTCACGTACTTTATGTTGTCTAGAGCCTCTCTACTTGCTTTTAACACACTAGTTATAGCTTCTGGAGCTTTCCACACATCTGTGCTGAGTTTCTGTACTGCATAGCAAAAGTGCACAGTGCAGATTTTGTAGCCAGTGGGCTGGTGGAGCATCATTTGGCTGTGTTTTGAGAATGGCTGCTCTGGGATCAGAGCAATCTCCCTCATAATGCAGGTGGTTGTCCAGAGCTGCCCAACAGCACGTTTACACAGCAAAATGCAAATGTGATTCCAGCAGCTAAAACAATAAGAGGGAAAAAAAAGAAAAAAACACAAAACCTCTGTCAGGGATCACAACAAGTTTTAATTATGCTTGTTTTTCAAATAAGTTCTACTCAATGTTGTATCAGCACAATACGTTGGTACACACAGTGGTCACAGACCCATTTTCTCCATAGATATATTCCAGATTAGAACTGATAGGTAGTTTTCTGTTGCCTGGGACAACAGTACCATAGAACTGCTGCAAATCTGCAGCATTCCCTGCAACACCTTTCCCTTGTCAATCCTGTTAGGCAGGTGGCAGCTTCCATTTCCTTCCAAGAACCCTATTTTATATGCCTTGTTCCAGGGCTTTTAGTGCCCTTTTACCAGTACATCTATGCTAAAGATGCACTGGAAATCTTATGCTCAGCCTTGGTTGGCTTGGAGGGAAAAATCCTCCAGTACTCCTGCTTATTCCTTCAATAGTATTTCAAGTGAACATCTCTCCATTATCACCAGCGAGATCACAGCTGAGTTAAGGGTCATAAAAACGTGCCCTAAATGGTGCATGTTAAACTCTTGTGATAAAGGATGAACAGAAGTCAGTGAGGAATGTCTGATGCAGGAAAGGCACTGGGAGCAGCAGCTTCAGCAAACAGATGTGCTGAGATCATGCCAGTACTGGAGAATGAGTTCACAGAAGTGAGAAAGCCTTTGAATATTTTCACCATTCTCTTAGACTCAACAAATTAAAGCATAAAATTGATTCAGCCTGTGAACAGTAATGTTATGCAGCTCTTAATTAAAAAAAAACATGATGGAAGATTTAAGTGGCAGATCATATTGCTTGCACTAGCTGTACATGACAGATATGCACAACTCTGAGGTTGTGAGGGTAGAGCTGAACCAGCCCTGGTTTTAGGAGGCAAAATGCAAACTAAATTTAGAAAACAACCACAGCATATGGGTGTGCTTGAGTGGAAAGAGGACTCCTTATTCAGGCACAACTCACACTAATGAGTGCTTAAAAAAAAAAAATATATTAATCAATCTGCAAGTATGAGATACAGTTAATTGCAGCAACTCATCCTGATCTGTACTGCATTTAAGACAAGTCTCCCAACTGCCAACAAGGCTGTTTGAGAGCCATAAAGAAATACCAAACTTTTAATAGTAAACTAACGCTTGATCCAGCATCCAGCTACACAAATGCCTTTGGGAAGAAACATTTCTCTGGAAACAAAAATAACATTGAAAAGTTGCCAACCTGCTTTAGCACTGGGCATCTATATTGGGATGCAACATTTATCTGTGCAAATGTAGGGTTCCTGCAGTTTTGCAACTCCATCTTCCATCTGTAGCTCAGAAGGACAACAAGTGGCAGACAAAACACAGAGCTTCCAGAAGTAATGCAAGAAAGATACACACAGATAGTGAAGGTGTTCCAGAGAAAAGAAACAGGCTTTCTGGGCCTTGAAAGATAGGAGCTTAAAAGATGTTGATTTCCACAGGAATAGAATGGAATTTAGAAGAATGAAAGGATGAAGAATGAATAAAAACTGATGCATTGCAAGAAGAGTCATACCTTAAAAACAGAAGAGTAATTGCAGCTGTGAGGAAAACCAGCACAAGAATATGTGAAGAGAGCATGATACAGTAAAAAAATGGTGGACAACAAACCTGTTTCTCCTCAAAGACATTTTTAAAATGGCTTGACAGGGAAGGGAGAAGAAGCACCTTTTATTATATCAGTGAATCCTTACCTTTGATGGCCTTTTTCCAACTGCTCTGCGCCTAAAACAGTGCCATTAATCTGACTTCCACACAGCAACTCCATGCAGGTACTCTAAGGTGGAGAGATTTAAGCAGCAGCTTGTGCTGTGCTCTACTCGAGCAGCAGGATCCTGGCTCACAGCGTGTAACAGGCTGGTAAAGAAACAATCTTAATGTTAATACTCGCTTTCCCATAACAAACTTCAAAATAAACCCTTTTTTAGGTTTAGAAATATGATTACTTTGCTGAAGCACATCAGCACGGAAAATATGATGCTTTAGAAATTATAAAATACATCAGCTGAGGATGCTTAAGCCCAGCACTGCAAGAGTACAGCTGCTAGAGGACATTACTGCTCCTTTGGTATTCTGCATGTCAGTCTCAGCACCTGAAAAGTGTGCTGTGTCTATGATCTCATTTTTCAGATGAGGACAAGATCAGCAATCATGGTGAGTTTAACTGGACTGTGTTTTTGAGGAGGAGGACTATTCAAGACAAAAGCAGCAGCTGAAAGAAATGAGCTATCCCTTTTTTATTTGTGCATCTGTAGGATTCACTATCCAGGAAAGGAAATTGTCTCTAACATATAATATAATGATGAGCCTACGGTTAGATTTAGGATCCCAAATGCCAAAATAGAAGGCAGCCTTTTTCAGTCATCAGTTTTCATCAGATGCAAACTGGGTTTTGTGCTGCTCAGCTTCTGTCTCTGGGTGGATCTGAGGCTCTGCACACTGGAAGGATCTCAAGGCAGATCTCCAGCCCACTGCATTTTCAAAGAGTTAAAGCGAACACTTTACCTGACACATGGAACACAAAACACAAGAGATGGAGGGAGGAAGGGAGGAGAGGCTGAATTGCAAAAAATATTTAGTAATTCTTCCTTTTGACATCTAGCTTCTCACAATGGGCTGATGGCTTCCTGTCATCTTTTTTCTTTTAGTCCACCTATGAAAACAGAAATGCCATTTCACTTCTGAAAAAAGTAGAATGAGTTGCCCATCCATTGGTCAGATGTTGTAACACTGCCCAGGGAAGCAGTGGAATCCCCATCCTCAGAGGTAGGTAAGATGTGCAGACATGGCACTAAGAACGTGGTTTGGTGATGGGATGCATATGCCAGGTTGTGCTTGGACTCAATGATTTTGGAGGTCTCTTCCAACCTACATGATTCTATATCACAAAGGACAACCAAACCATTCCAACTTAAATAACCTGAGAAGTGCAAAAAAACAAAAAAAACAACAAAACAAAGAAGTCCACCAACAACTGAGGATATTTTTTGCAGTTTGTGGCTCATTACGATGCTGAGATTTCTCCCATTGTCCTTGGACATTTCTTTCCTGTCTCCTTGTCTGCTTGCCAGTTTCACTCAGACACTCATTTCAGCACTGTGAAAGGCTCTTCATTTTATAGAGCTCTTTCATGAAAGATGAAAATTCAAATATGTTATAATTAGCTGCAGATCCGCATAAGTCAGTATTATTGCATCTTTTATATTAGATCCGATTTTTTCCCCCACAAATGTGTGTCAAATATCAGAGCAGAATGATTAATGATATCACACATAATGGAAAGATTAAGCATTGATGCAGGAGGGTTGCTTAAAAGGAACAATTTTAACTTCTCTCATAATTTATTTTTGTCCTGTACAGCAAAAGAAATCTGAAATGGAAAATAAAAATGCCTTGTATTACCAGCAAGCAAAAAAAAAAAAAAGATCTGATTCATGATTGAATTCTTCATTCAGTATTCATTGGTGGATTAAAAGCCAACTCATCTTAACAACTGGCACTGAACAACACGGAATATAAAAGCCTGGGGACTCTGTCCTGCTGAATAAATGTGGACTCATCTGCACAGCTTTGAAGATAAGTGCAATTCAACAACAAAAAATCTACCCCTCCTTCTGCAATCAGGTCTGATTCAGCATGTTTCACCAAGCATCACAGAGTCCCCTGTGCTAACAAGCTCTTCTGTGGCACACTGAAGTCACCTTATTCCTCCCCCATCACTTGTTTGTACAGTTACTCAGTTTGCAGCAGGGTGTGTTAAGGAGCAACACATGACACAGAGACACAAAATAAGGGATTTTGGGAAGACTGGGAGACGTTTCACCTCTATCAAACATTTTGTGCCTGGTACAGCAAAGCTTCATTACTAGCAACTTCTTCCCCCCAGCAGCACAAAACTTTCAGTCCTTTTTTTCCCCTCTTGTGCACATAACTGCAAAGTGACTCCACCAGAACCCCCCCACTTTAACTTGCTGTCAGCACAGACGGCTGCAGTTTGCATCATTCTGTTTAAACAAATACTAAGCTACATTTCCTGTTGCAATCATCATTACAAGCTTCGCGACTCCCAACTACCCAGTCATTCTTATGTCAACACAGGAACATTTACTTCAGTTTCTTGAAATGTGCAACCTGGAGATCAGGAGCTGTGCACAAGAAAGCACAGCAAAGACCCAGAAGTTCTGCCTTCTATTGCCTGTCATCAGAACAAGTTTTGGAAAGGAGCTGAAGGGTCTGGTGCTATTTGAAAGCCTAGTCTTCACAGAATCACAGAATGGCCACGGTTGGAGGGGACCTCAAGGATCATGAAACTCCAGCCCCCTGCCACATGCAGGGCCACCAACCTCCCCATTTAATGCTAGACCAGGCTGCCCAGGGCCCCAGCCAATCTGGCCTTGAACACTTCCAGGGACGGGGCATCCACAGCCTCTCTGGGCAGCTGTTCCAGCACCTCACCACTCTCTCTGTAAAGAATTTCCCCTCTTCAATTGAGCTGCAATGAAAATCAGTGGGATTTTGGAATTCCTAGGCACAGGAATTCCCGTTTGCAGACCTTGCTCTACAATTGGAGCCAAATACATTCTTTTTAAATGCTCCAAAATAGAGACAGTGCTCTCTACTACTGATTTATCAACTTATTTAAAAATAGTGGCTTCATACTTGTACTTTTTTATAACATTCGAAATGTACAATTCTTCAGAGGACCCCAAGAAGATAATTAGCAGTACTTTCAAAGCTTTCAAATGCCTTCAGCAAGCAGCAGCCAGGATAGTGGATCTCTTGGCAATAAGAAATAAAGAAATGTGTATTTGAAGTCTGCTTCAGTTGAGTAAAAACAGAGAGCACGACTCAGCTGAAGGAACTGGGACATTTGTGCAGATGAATCCCGGTGTCTCCAAGGGAAGGAGTGGACCGCCTACAACTTCCACCTGCAAACCCATGGCCCCAGGGGCAGAGCAGCCTACTTTGTTTCTCCCCTGAATCACATCTTCTCTGAAGATGAGTCAGCCCAAGAAATCTTGGTTGCAAGAAAACACGTCGCTTTTCCTGTAACTTTCCCACTGTAGTTCCCCATCTTGCAAAATGCAAACTCTGAGTTCTACTACGATTTCCCCTCATGCACCAGAAGAGGTAACAGCCTGTCACAGCTAGGCAGGCGGTTTGCCAAAGGCTGAAGGCCTTCCTTTCCCCCAGTGATGAAGGCACAACCATGAGAACAGCAGCTTTGCACAGATAACTCCATGGTCTGCATTACACAAAGCAATTCACCAGGCTTCTTCCAAGTGTTTCTGCCTGGTCTCAGTCCTTCGGTTGGCTCCCCAAGGCCTCTACCAGGATGGAGCTCATTGGTTAAGTTATATAAAAGGAGTCTTAAGTAGAGCACTCTATTGAGGTTTGAGTTTTTGCTTTAAAATGCAAATGGCTGGTAGTGAATTCCCTTTTGGGATTTAAGAGCTGAATTTGAAACGGAGAATGATGATAGGAAAACCTACTTCAGAAAGCATTGCAGGATGAGTAATGTAACATTTGCTGTATGAACACAGGCTCCTCTGGTCAGCCAGACAGGTTCATTTATTTGCATGTTAATAATTTCCTCAAAACTCTTTCTGAGAAAGTTTGTCCTCATCATACATCCTGGTGCAGTCCCAGAGGAATACAACAGGAAAAAATTGTCCATGTTTTCTATTCCATAGATCATCATATTGAAATGTATCAGCATCCTATCAGCTCCTACAAACACCTCCCCTCCTTAAGAGCTCTAACCAGACCTGGAAACGTAACTGTGTGACAGACCTGTTTGCCAGCTCCTGCATTGGCCAGAAAGGCTCCAAATCTACCCAAGAAGGCGTCTCCCCAGGAAAGATCTTAAATCAATATTTATTTACCAATTTCCTTCTTCCCAGTTTGCTTTCCAGGAGAAAAAAATAAACATATGATTATGTCCTTACATCAATTTATGCTTCAGGACATACATATACATGTGTGCATACAGACACACCCCTACAACCTGACGCAGACCCACGGGATGTGAAGTGCCATAGCCTGCATTTAAAATCCAGGTTAACTCCACATCCCACTCCTTGCACAACCAGGCCTTAAATAACTAAACCAGCTTCCTTGTATTTGTTCTGTCTTCTGGAAAATATACTTTTACATAACCCTTCAAAAGAATTCCCTGCTATGCACACAAACACACACCAGTTTTAATGAGCCTTACACCAGCACAGACTGGAACTGTGTCATCATGATAGGAAACCCACAGATCACATCTAAAAGGGAACAGCAAACTTTCTGGCTTCTGTTCAGAAGGGTCAGATCCTGTGATTCAATTAAAGGACTAGAAATTATTTGTATGGGGGTATTCTTGCTTTATCTCTGGTTAGGAAACACATCTATGGGGGAGGAGGAGGAGCAGCCCTGTGGGCCCCCAGCCTGATCCCACAGCCATTGCATGAGGGAGATCCCTGGGCAGGATCAGCAGATCAATGCCTCCAGCAGCTCAAAGCCCAAACAGCAGCAAATAACACAAGTACTGCTTCAAGCTTTTCCTCCATCTACACAGGCAGAGACAGGATATATCAAATATTCCTCTTCTTTCTTGCCCTTCTTTTGTTGCCCTGTTTCTCTGCACGCTGTCCAAGTTTCCCCAGCCTCTGTCCCTTCTTTTTTGTTACAGACCGACTTCAATCAAAGCCCAGATCTAAAAGCCCCCAAACAACCAACAAAGAATGTATTTCAGTATGCTAAATTTGAGAAGCCACAGTAAGGACTGTGGTATAATACTGTGATATCACTAACAAAGAACTATTACTGCATTGTGAAGGAGAACAGCATCTGGCACAGGACAGGAAATCGTTTACCAAAAAAGAACCCAAGAAGTACAGTGATGAGAAACAAGAGTTTATGGCTACAGACATTGCTGCGTTCCTTAGAGGTTCTTGCATTAGGAAAACGTTTCTTTAAATTCTGGGAAGGAAAAACACTGCACACGTTGAGCCTGGTTTGCTGCCTTCGACACAAACACTTGCCAACAGCATCTCAACAATTGCACGATTCACTATTGAGAATCTCATTGAGGAAGAGCCCTGAATTCTGTACAGCAGAGGGCTCTTTCATTCATTTTTATTTGCTATTTATTTTAATCAACCAATATGTCAGCTGTTATAGAAAACCTGATGAAAGAATAGGAAAGGGGATAAATCCTCAATAGAGCTAAAAATACTGAGCTGTCTTTCAGTCTTAATTACACTTTCAATGTGTCTTTGCAGGGTTGCAGTGGCTCTATTTATATGCAATAGTATTTTGTAAAATATTTTTGCATGTTTCTTTTTACCACCACTATGATAGAAAGTGAATGGATCAAAGGCAAAGATAAAGCAGAGGCAGAAATGCAGTTGGTGAGATAACTGCTTTTTGTTCCACATTGGGTGTTTGTTTCATTTAGCTTTGAGGATGGAAGTCAAACCCAACCCTGAAAATAGAGAAGGAAACAAGTTTGAAGCCCCAAATCAGAAAGCATTTTCTTCACACATCTATTGCAAGTTCCATTTGCTTCCATCCCACAGAAGAACAGTGGGTTTGTGATGGCTGACATCTTTGTTCACAGTACCTCTGCTAACCTCCAGTCCCTCTGAGGGTGCTCTCATTGACCACCACAATTACTGCTTTACCTACCCTGAACTGAACGCAGTAATTCTGTGTCTGTGCCTGCAAACTGCAGCAATAGAGGTAACAGAGCTGATTTGAGAGCAGGAAGCCTATGGAGCAATGTGGAGATACTGCTGTGATTAGCACAGGTGTTCAGCAAGGTTAGTAGGAGGGATGTCTGAACTTAGAGATTAGAGAGAAGTTTTATCCTCATGCTGCCTGCATGGTCAAAAAATGCTTCTTCAGTAACATCACTGCTTACCCAGGTCTGGAGTTGGCATGGGGTGTGCACTGACTTGTCTTTCATCAGAAGGTGGACTTTATAGTGGAGTAAGATTTAAAGACACCCAGCATCTTCAAGCCGCAACCAGGAGCTCAAAACCCACATAGCCAGAGCTACAAAGAATTATTTGCCCATTATTACAATCCCTGCACTGCCCAGATAGCATAAGATGCCCTGGAGAAAAAAATACCTTCTGATCCAAATCAGCAAAACCAGCTATCAAACCACCTCCAGCACACTTTGTTCCTTACTGCAGCTCTCTGCTGTGCTCAGGGAGGCACCTGGTTCCTCCTCCACCCTTTCTTTTGTGCCCTGCCCAGGTGCAGAGCAAGAAGTGCTCTCACTCAGATACCCCAATACCTGGCAGCTGCCTGCTTCAGCACTGCCACCACCTCCAGCTCCTGGAAAGGGCTTCTGAAAGCTTGGCACATCACTTCTTGCCCCCAGTCAGAGATTATGGAGCAAAAGAATGCGTGAAAAATAAAACAAGAACAAAAAGATTTATCTGAGCTCAGAGCTAGCTGCCATTTCGTGTGCTGCAGCTGGGAAAAAGAGCTTCCAAGTGTAGGACAGCCTGCTTCAGCTGCACTGCCTGAGAGGTTTCACCTCCTTGGTTCCTGCAATGGACACTTGTGATTATCTGAACCTACACAACAGTCTGGGAAAGCAAGAGCCACAGCCTTAACTCTGCATGCAAACAGCTTTGGGGCTGGGAGTTTCTAGCACTTTAAAGTAGGGTGGGATGATTTTATGAACTTAGGTAGGAAGAAATGAAAACAGGCAGCACCAGCAGGTTTCCTCAAAGCTGTGCAGAGAAATAGCAAGCAGAGGACAGAGAAGGGAAAGCAGGCTGCAATTCATTGCTGAAATAAACACAGACATTTCATTACAACCTGTTGCATTTGAGGAGGACAGCAGGACTGTGAAATGGCTCATTCAGCTTCATAGGATACTCCTAGATGAAACAGAACTTAATTAGGAGATGAATCCAGCCTAATCGGACTGATGTCAGAAGTGTTAAGTGACCAAATGTCCTGTATCTTCCTAAATAGCTCAGCACTTAAACCAGTAACTTTTGGGTCAATCTAACCATGGCAGCAAGGGAGACATTTCAGTTTAGAAATCAGCTGCTCCTTGCACAGGCTTGCAGCTGGCGAAGCCCTCTATCAAAATGATTCCAAATTTGCTTTAAGAAATAGCCCTGATATTTCTGTGGTGCTCTTATTATGCAGTCAGATTCACTAGGCAGGGAATTTCAAATCATTTTGAAAACAAGGGGTCAAATTCTGGGTTCCTTTGATAAAACTTTCAGCACAGATCCATCCTGAGCTCTCACCACAGCTTGTTAGCTTTAAAAACAGCCTTCCTGAGCAAATGGATTTTAGAGCACTGTGAAATATCAGTTCTACTCTGACAGCAAAACTCTTAATACGAATTTCCAGGACAGCTCCTGCAAAATTAAAGCAGAGCAAACCCAACGTGATGCAGGACACATCAGCACTCTCAGCTGGATGCACAGCAAATATTTTATTGTGAACTGCAGCATAATGCTCTAGCGAGCAAATCCTGAATTTTTCCACTGTATGCAGGCTGAGGTTACAGGAGTTCAAAGCAACAGTTGAACAATTCTGTAATAACAGAGAAATGCTAAGTACTGACAGAATTGTTTGAAAGAATGAATGCTTGCCTTACCATGTAAATGCATTGCTTTGAAGAAAATACCTCTGCCTGGTGTTTGGCCAGGTGTCTGGGCACACCTGGGATACATAACATTGTGTGCACATGGGCAACATCACACAAGCTTTTCCTACAATGGAAAACAACAGGAGAAAAAAAAACTGGTGTTGAAATAATTGAGTTATGTTCCGTTCACTACACTGAAAGATTTCTGGAGAGCAGATTAATATGTTATTGCTTTGCAGAGCACAGTATCCCAGTTCCTCCTGCAATGCCATTTGTCTGAGGCACATTGTGGGACCTGCCAGCACTCCCAGCTCTGTGCTTCCCCCCATGCAGCTCATTGCTATGTTTCTCCTGCCTGGCTGCTAGCAGGAGCTTTTCATTTGGAGCCATCTGTACCAGGGCAGAGGCTGCAGCTCAGAGCTTAACTGCTGTCTCAGATGATACCATTTTTCTTTTGTCAGCTGCAGAAATAAGGCAGTGTTGAACTCTGACAAATCTTGGCACTCGTTATACGTTTACCTCATTTGATTCCTACTGCTCCTTTAATACACTTGTTTTCCAAGACACTCAGGTATGTGTCTATAGTGTGGGTGGAATATACTTACCTTTCAAACTCAGTTCAGTTTCAAAACATCCCCTCCTTTACGCTAATCAGTCACCAAAGCAAACATTTCTCTTCCCTTGACACAACTCTCCCCTTGAAGGACACATCCCACTGCAAAGAACTGCTCTGCAAAGATACTTTGAACATAATCCAAAGTGACATCTAAATCAATACAGCCCCATGCTGCTGCAGGTGTCTGCTTGTGCAGATCTCTCTGCAGGGTCAGTTATTCAAACAGGACACTGCAGTCTCAAATACCAGAGATGCTGATAGCAGTGCAACACTGCCAGTACTGAAAAGGTTGTTTTTCTTGCACTGAACAACAAAAATCCAGAACCCTCTGGGAAAGCACCAGCAGCGGTTTCCTTCTCAGAGCTCTGATCGTTTGATCTTGGGGAGAAAAGGTGGGGGGAAAACTTGAAAAACATGGTAAATAAAAACCACAGCCTAAGGGTACAGAATAAATAAACATGAGTAAAGCACACAACTGCTTCTGAAAGCTTAAATGGTTATTTCAAAACACACCCATGAACTTTTAATAGAAAATGAAGTGCCATGTTAAAAGAAACACTGCACCAACATACTGCCCATATGCACCAACATACTGCCCATACAGCATAACAACAAAACAAAGCTGCAGCAGAAACAAGACCTTACCTACAGGACTGCAGCACTCAGGGTACCTCTCACCTGGGACCACTTATAAATCCCAGCACCCTAACCCCCACCCACCCACAGGCCCAGGAGCTCTATATAAGTGGAGCCCTGGGCTGCCTATTCCTATCTGCATGGATCATCCTCTAAGAACATGGCTCTGGTTTGTGGTTGTTGGTTGGGGGTGGTGGATGCTGTGCTTTGTTTAATTGTATTTGTCCTTATCAGGCTCTGCTGTAGCCTGGGGGTTATTCTGTTGCTGTGCCTCTGAGCTGCTTTGTGTTTTGTGGCCTTGTTTGCTGCTCTAGCTATCTAGATTCAGGGTGCCATCTTCAGTTAGGATTGTTTTGTCTGGATTCCTTAGGATGGGGTTGTGGTTACTGAATGCTTCTGCAAGCTTAGAGGTGTGTCCTTTTCCATAGGAGCCAAAGATTTCACCATAGGAGCTCTTTCCCTTAAAACTCAGTAGGACTTTCTGAAACTGCTTCAAGAAAGAAATCATGTAACTTGGAAACTTATTTTCAAATTCTCAGTTATAGGATTCTACCAGAGGGGCCAGTAAGACAAAGCAGAGAACATACTGTACAAGGAGAGATAAAAGGAATGTGCACAGCTTAACAAAAACAAATTTTAGGAGAGGATATGACTGCTGTCTATAAATACATGGGGAGAGTAAACAGTAGAGGGGAAAAAAAGAAGTCCCTTATCCAAGCTACATAAAAACCTTGGCATAAGAACAAATAAGCAGAAATAAGCCTTGAAAGAATTATCCTTATTTGTCCTCAGTGCCACTTTGTAGTCTCCCAGCAAAGGTTGCAAGAGCAAAAGTGACAGCTTCAGCTGAGAGGAAATCTGCTCAGGTGCTGCACTGCTCAGCCTGTGATGCTCAGCAGTTGAGGACCCCTCTGACTCCCACACTCATGGGAAGGACCTGATGTCCTCGTTTCTGACCATTTAAGGAAGAATAACCCCTCGACTGATATTTCTGTCTTGATCCACATTGAAGCGATTAGTGGATTTTCCCCAGGCGCAGTGCTTATTTTTGCTGGTTAACAAAAAGCCTGCATAAATAGTACAAGTACCAAGTTTATCAGATATGGCTTCTGTAGGAACATTAAGCACGACTTACCCACTTTGTCCACGTGGTCTTTTTCATACCTGGAAGTAGCAGGGTTATCTCTGAGGGATCTCCTCTCTCCCAGCAGAGACTGCCTTCATCACCTCATCATCCCCTTTGAAAAACAGCTGTCAGAAGGACTTGTTTTAATCAGCCCAGGGCTGGACAAGGGGAAATGTTGTAGAAGAGTGAAGTCCTTCAAATTTTTCATGGTTCTTTAAAGACTCTGTTATGATGCCTAGATATGGCATTAATTCTAAGAGAAAATATTTGACTTTTATTTCTGTTCAGCTTCTAGCAGACTCGGAAATATCAAAAAGCATCATTAATAGTTTTGAGTCATCCCAGCCTGCTTAATGGGGAGGAAAAGAAAATAGCCTTTGGTTACTTAGCAGTTGGCACAGAACTATCTGCTGCCAATGAGAGTGCACCAGCAGAACCAGACGTGGGCAGGGGTGACACAGGAACCTGAGCAAAGCATCAGCCAGAAGGGCTGGGTGTGTTCTGTCCCCATCATAGGGCTGCTCAGGGAAGAGGACATAGGGACTCCATAACAGCAGTCCCAGGTGAAAGGGGCTGACCTGGACTTGAAGTTTAACTCAATCTGCCCGGTGCAGATTTCTGGGAAATGCTCCCGTAATTAAAACTCTGCTGCATTGGTGTTCTGTGTGTGTTGTGGTCTGCATGCACTGCTGCTACAGCACTGCTGCTGTGCCTGTGGGCCAGGGATCTGCTGAACTCAGATCTGAAGTCCCCGTCAGAGGCAGCAGCCTTACAGTGAGGCCAGGCAGGCACTGCCATAGGAACAGCTGTGTTCTTCCTTACTGCTGTGCTGGCAGCCAGAACGCTCCATCCCAATTCCTGTATCACAGCATGGCTTTGTTATACAGGTTTTCATGGTGAACTGAAAAGCTTCCTTTTCCTAGGAGTTAGTGCACGTTTCTGTTATGTACACAGGGAAGTCTATTCTGGAGCACGTTAATTGTTTTGTAATTCACTTTTCTGCCTATGTTTATTAAATGTTGGGGAATGAATGACATTACTGTGGGTGCAGATCAGATGAAGGTAGCCGAAGCGAATGCATGTGATGAAATGCTTTCTTTAAAGGTACAAATTGAATTTACCTCTTAAGTCAAAGCAATTTGGAGATGATTAGGTAGATGCTGTTAGAACAGCCCAGCTTGTTTGGTGAAACTTTTCTGTGCAGAATGCAAAGAATAATTTGGCGTATTTAAGAGAAACTTTTTTCAGGAGGGAATGACAACAGGAGCACTTTGTTACACTTGTATGCTCTATTTGTGTGTCTTGCATGAGGCAATCTTAATTACATTTACTATGACTTGCTCTGAATCAGTAAACTCATATCGTTACCTTCACCCTGTTTCATATTCTCCAAGCAGAATGCAAAGTAATCACATTTCAGCTGCATTATAATTTAGAAGGTTTTAACAAACATTTTCTCCATCTTCTAGATTGGTATTTTAAATCAGCCTTGCACGAGGGAAGTTCAGTGGATACCACAATGCACAGCCCAATTCCACACACAGTTTAATTTGCAAATCTGGATGCGAGTGCCTACTTATCATGCACAGATGTAGACAGGAGAGGTCAATGGGGCCATCAGGCATGGCCTGCTTACATAACTCAAATGAGTTTACAGCACTCAAGCATTTTTCTTTGTCTCATTTTAATTTACATCCCTCTCAGAATGGGACAATGTCATGAAAAAATCAAATTACCCCAACAAAACCAGCAACCAAGAGGTGTGGACTGAAGGAAAGCTTCAGAAAAGCTTTGAAGGAGGTCTAGAAGGAGATGAGGGTTGCTGAGCATCTTTAGGGAGAAGTGGCCCAGAAAGCAGGAGGTTTGCCTTCTATGGCAAAAACTTGTGATGGTGCCTTTACTGGGCAAAGAGAATGGATGGGGATGCTTGGGAGAGTAACTTGGGTCAGAGAGAGATTGGTGAGTAGATGAGATGAGGCTGTTATCCTCTTCCAGCTGGAGGGAGGAGAGCACAGCCCTCGTTGGGAGGAGCTGAGTGCACACAGTGCTGTGTCCCCTTGCAGTGGCTGTGGGGATGACAAAGCAGGGAAGGAAGGAGGACAGCGTGCACAGCTGAGCAGTGTACAAATAAGGTGGTACAGAGATGGAGGTGCAGACCTGATGTCCTGTGAGATGAGAGAAAGGATTCAGTGGAGAGTTACAGCACTGTTCCAGACAATGCAGGCAAATAGGGAAATTTGGACTACCTATGAAGACTAGAAATTAACTTAATATGAAGGTTTTTCTCACTCTGACATGCGTGAGGCCATTAGAAAAACAAAGCCTGTGCTGGAGCATCAGAAAGAATGCATTAAATGTGGGAAATACAATGGGCATTACATCAGATTCCAGATATGGCAGATGATGAATCAGAGCAGCACGCCTTCTCTGCATCTGGCAGCTTGTTACATCCACTGAACGCCTGCCCTGAATCGGCCTTTCTGAGCTAGGGGAAGAAAATACCCATGAAGAACTTTCAGAACGTGACCCACCAGGAAAGGACAGCCCTGAAGTCCTCCTACACTTTTCTGTGCTCAACAGCACAACTATAGGGTTGCATGGAAACATAACACAATAGCATGCTTGTATGCAAGTCAGTGCTGAAATGTTAGGGAGACTCATAGAAATCCCAAATAAAATAGGGCAACTTGAAAATGTTTTTTTTTTTTTTTTTTCTAAAATGAGTACAGATAGCTGTTGAGAAATATGGGAAATAAAGCAACTTTATTTGGTCTCATGTATTTCCTTGTGCTATTTGTTATCCCAGCATTTCAACATGGTATAATGAAATTGAAACTGTTTTTTATAGGATAAAGGGAGAAACTGACTCCATAAATACAGTATTTCACGTTGAGGGAACTGCCCGGAGGAGTTGAGCAGAGAAAAAATATAAGCAAATTGGGTAAGAAATTCAGCTCATTTCAGTTCCAAACATGTTTCTTGTCTAACAATTCAAGTCTCTGAGTGCGAGTTAGAGAATTTGTATCTCTGACTTCTTTTTTAACTTGGTTGCTCATGGGAGGGACATGTTGGTACAATAGGGGGTGGGTTCAGTACGTGTCTGTGCCTCAATATAAGGGGCTGCATTAGAGGAGAAGCAGCAGAACCTGCCCTCCTCTGGTATGGGCTCACTGGGCCCCAACAGCCCAGGTTTGTGTGTGTGCTTGTGCAAAAACTGTGTGTGGAGCAATCTGGAATAAACTAAAGGATGCTGCACACAGATTGCCGTATTTAGGAAATCTCGACTAAGCCACTGGCTCACATAGCTTGCTGAGTGCATGCTAATGGCAAACATGGACTGAGCAAAGCTGTATTTTTCCACGCTGCCATAACACAAACGCCTCTTGAAGAAGAGCTGCAACAAGAGGAAGGCAATAAACCCCACCGCTGTGACCCGTTGGCCGAATTCCCCAGCAGGGACCCGCGGAGCGGTCAATCAGCGCGGCTCCTCCCCACCGCCAGAGGGCGCTCCGCCCTCCCAGCAGGGGGCGCTGCTCGCCTCCCCCAGGAGGGGGCGGAGCGCCGCGATAAGAAGAGAGCTCGGATTGGCGGGAGGGACCTCTGCGGAGCGGTGCGGGGATGAGAGCGGCGCGTTGATTGGTGGCGGGCATCCGGAGGGTGGGGGAGCGTTGAAGGCCTGGGCAGTGGTTCCCCCCCTCCCCGTGGGTCGGCCCCCTCTTCCCCCCCCCCGTTTGCTCCCCGGCCCCCACACCTGGCCGCCTCCCGAGTCTTTTCTTGACGACTTTTATGCCTCATCTTCGCGGGCGGGGGCGTTTCAGCCAATCAGCGCGCGCCGCCGCTGACTGTTGCCAGGCAGATTATGCTAATGAGGTCCGGGCGGCCGCCCCCCCTCCCGCTCTGCAGCTACCATTGTGAGGTGAGGACAGGTGGGGGGGTTCGGGGCCGCAGCGGGGCCGGCGGCGGCGGCCGGGACGCGGCAACCGCACGGGACCCCCTCAGGTAACGCGATGGGACGGTCCGGGAGGGCAGCGCGGTGCGGGGCCGCAGCGGGGTCGCGCCGGGGGTTTCGGCCGCGTTGTTTTAGTCGCACCCAAGATGGCGCCCGGAGCTGGCGGCTGCTGAGCGCTGCGGCCGGGATAAACCGTTCGCTCCCGGGAGTGGGGGGGGGGGGGAAGAAAGGCGCGATCGTTCCCCTCCCCCCCCCACACCCCGCGGGAGAGGTACGGTCCGCTCCCCGCCCCAGCCGGGATCCCCCACCCGCCCCGGCCGGAGGGAAAGGGGCTGCCCCCACCCCTGCCCCCCTCCCCGGATGGTACAGTCCGGACCCCGGCACCTCGCTGCGGGCGGGGGGTGTGTATGCGTGTGTGTGTGTGTGCGTGTGTGTGTGTGCGCTGCAGCCATCTTGTTCCCCCCCCAGCGTTGTGGGCGCTCAGCCCCCCGTTACGGCGGGCCGCCCGCTTTCCTCGGCCCGCGCTCAGCCCGGCTCCCCTCCCTCAGGCAGCCGGGCCTTCCCGTCTCCTCTCCTCTGCCCGCTCGGAGCGGCCTTTCGCCGCCAGCCCCTGCCCCTCCGTCCCCCCCCAGTGCTTCCCTCAGTGGTTGGGGCTGCGTGAGCGCCGGGCGCCCCGGCAGAGGCGGGTTGGGGGGGGGGGGGGCAGCGGGGGTCACTCACGCTGTGGAGAGCGGCGGCGGGAAGGGGCGCACCTGCCCCCGCCTGATTGGCCGCGTGCCTCGCGCCCCCGTTTGCCATTGGCTTAGAGAGAGGAGGGGGCATTGCGCCCCATTCCTCGGATTGGCTGCGGTGGGGCGAGGAGAGTATATAAGGGACGGGTGGGGGCACCTGCGGGCTTCAGCTGCCCCTGCGCGGAGCGGCTCGCCGTGGGGAGGCTGTGGGGTTGGTGGGAAGGGCTTGGCAACCCGCACTGCCGTGTTGGAGGTACCAGGGTGGGCCCGGCCAAGGGCAGAGCAGGACCGGCCCCCTGTTTGTGGCTCCTGCCGTGCTGGGTGCTCTGCAGGCCTGCAGGACAGAACAAGGGCCACGCGTAGCTTCTGTGTGTGGGCTCTGGTAGCTGCCTGTGTTGTGCTCAGATTGGTTTTGGCACCGGTGTTGGTGGTTGTCTCAGCTAAATGAGCTCCTTCTTGTGGGCCGTGGGATGGCTGCTATGTGTGACTGATTTATTTCTTTATGGGACCTCTTGCTATCGAGGTTTGTAGTGTTGAATTGCTTGATCTGCTCCTGTGTTGCTCTGGTATTGAAAAAGAGGTAAACTGTTGAGTTAAAATGGAAAAAACAAGGCCTTGGGTCTTTGTCTTATAGGCCCTAAAGAGACAGCTGACCCCACAAAAGGTTCGTTATCCTGCATGAGAAACTTCATGTTGTGTGGAGGCTGCTCTTACAGGCTGCTTGTTGTGGATCCCTGGAAGGAGCCTTTCCAAAGCTTAAAAACCTCCTTCGCAGGTCTTTCATTTTTGAGCCTGGTCTTCACAGCAGGAGGACTGAGATGAGCGGGCAGTGTTTGCTGTTTGGTTATCTGCACACAGTTCTTCCATCACATTAGTGGTGTATTCGTGGTTCTTACAGGCTTTCAAAGGACAAGTGAGCTCAGTGCTGGCTATCCCTGTGAAATGCATATCAGTATTTCTATTTACGAGTTTTAATGGCAATAGAGACTATATTGAACTCCTTCTTCTATTACTTTTTTCAGCAATTGAATTTTCTTCCTCTTGGCTAAACCAGAAGATGAAATGCTTACGAATCAACTGATTTTACAAGAGGGTTATTGGACTCTTTTGTAGTGATAAAGTAATTGGTGGTCTCAAGCCTCCTAACACCTTCATTTTCAGGAGCAGTAAGGAGGTGTATTTCTCAAGTTAGTCCTAAAACGAATAATTTGTCTCCTGAAATGTGATGCTTTTTGGCACTTTGCTGCATGCATTCTTCTCTTGTGTACGAGCTGTTTGAAATGAAGACAGCTTTATTACCTTGGTGTAGGATGAGATATTGATGTGACTGTTGTTATCTGTTGGAATAACTGACCGCTTGCTCTTGACAAGAAGTTGGTGTGAGGAGCCTGCTTTCATCTGACACCTTTCTTTGCTATTAACCTGCCTAGGAAATCCTTAGGTGAGCTCTGTGATGTTAATTTGCTTTGTTGTAAGCAGCTACTTTCAGTGTGTTTCTGACCACCTGCAGCTGCTGTCAGCTGTGTAAACAGAATTTTAATTAATTTATAAGTGTAGCTCATGGAGGCTGACTTAATGTTGTGGATTTTGTTTTGGCTTAAACAAGAGCTGAGCTGTTTGCCACTTCTATTTTTTGTGTCAGCGTAGCATAGAAATACAAGCGGCCTGATGTGTTAGGTGGGCACCTGCTGTAGTGTTCAGGAGGCCTGGTTTGTTCTGCAGCAGGCAAGTCTTGGGTTTTTTAATGGGCAGAAAAGAGGTTTTGTCATTTGAAAGCGGTGATTTAATGTGGAGGGGTGGGAGAGGGAGGAAAGAAGCAGCACAGTTTGCAGGAAGGGGAGCAAATTGCAGCTTTAAGTGGAGGAGGAATAGGAGGAATGGAACTGAGTGTGGTGGTGGTGTGGTTTTGTTTTCAGTTAAAAAGATGCATTTGCAACAGTGTAGACACAGTTTGATACAGATGCTTTCATTCTCTTCCTTGTTACTCTGAAGGAAGTGCCTTCCCTGCTTTGTTCCTTCATCATTCTTCTCTGTCGTTTATAAACCAAATCAATTAAGTAAATGAGGTCACTACCTCGAGCAGCTGAAGCCTGAGAGTTGTGGTTTATGGCAGTGGCAGATGCTGAGGATGTCACAGGGACCTGAGAACACAAAACATTTGAAAGAAGAAAATGACATGAAAAATGTAATAATGTGTTCAGAAAGCTGAGGAGGAGGAAGAAATCAATTATAGGGGTGACTAAGAAGAACATGTGTATAAACATAAATTTTAAACTTGTCTCTTTGCCTACTGAGAACAGGAAGGACAGATACAGTGAGAAACACTTGGTTATACAAGAACTAAGGCTGCACAGAAATGTCATCTAGAGAGGGAGCTGCATCTCCAAGTAGGTCTGCAGCCAGGTCTGTGCAGTTCTCCTGTAGGATGTAAATCTGCCTTGGAATTCACTTGCAGTTCTAGATTATCTCCTGTGTTTTGTGGGATAAACAGACTTGTAGCTACTTCTGTGGTACTTCCAGAGAATAGCTGCACCATGCTGTGGTATTGTTTTTGGAGCTTAGGCAGTGCCCTTTAATGCATCACACAAGCCCCTTCATTGATGCAGCAGCAGAGGACTTGCCTTGGAGATCTAAGAGGCCTCTTCCAGCTCGTTGTGCTGTGATGGATGTGGTGTAAGGATGCAGCTAGATCAATTCATTATGTGCAATTTGAAGAAAGAGTGAGTTGGTGTTTGGCTGAGTTGTTCTATTTATTATATGACTAAATAAATTGAAGCCATTTTTCCTTTTGTGGAAATAAATAATCTCTGCTGTCCCAGCCCCGTGTATGATTTCTATTTCTAACTCGCCAGTAAAGCATAAATATTGTGGCTATATATTACCTGATTATTAACATGCAGACAATGCACAAGAGCTGAGTTCCTTGAAACAATGTGTTTTTGATGAATGAGGATGCAGAGGAAGAGACAGCAGTCGTGACTCAGTAGTCAATGAGGTTGGAACCCCAGCGTGCTTCCCAGCCATCCTGCTGCAGTGAGAGCATCTCCTTGCCAAGGAACCTCAGGAAATGCACCAACTCTGCCTTCTAGGCAAGCTGGGGTAATTAACTTAAGTGTGGGATATAGCTTTTGCAGACACATGTGATGTTCCTTTTGAGTATCATAAATCACTTTCATATTAAAAGCTGGAGGAAGACCCGTGGTCATAAAACCCCCTTTTGTAGCAATCTTGCTGTCCTTGCATATGGTTAACAGTGAAAAAGAGTGGTCAGTGAGCTCAGTACTTAAAGAATTAAGCTAATAGCCACTGCTGTTATTGCTGCAGGGAACTCCAGTCTATATGCAAGCCTCTTTTACACTGGGGAGTAAATCACATTAGCTTTTTTTATGTGCCATTATTGTAAAGTGGCTTCTCATGTGAGATACTGCAGTGGCTTTATGACTCCCTGAGAAGGAAAGCAGATTTCTCCCTTTGCCCAGCTTTAATGTTCCTCCATCGCTGTCATCTCAAAGAAGGGACAAGGATGGATGTTTGGCAGCTGCTGGCTCTGGTGCTTTCTCAGCAGAATGTTCTTAATTGAACTTGGAGAGCTCTCTGCAGATGAAGTCTCAGGAGTTTTTGTCTGTATCTCCTGTACAGCCCAATGGTTGAAAGAAAGTCTCATTCCCTAATAGCAGCTGTGTGAAGAAAATATAGGTGCTGTTGATCCTTTTTATGACTTTCAGAGCTGAACTTCTGTTTGCAGTGCTCAGTGGTTTCACTTTTCAATTTCTGTCAGAAATCCTTGCACGCCAAATAAAAAGAACAGCTGCTTTGCTGTCTTCTGAGCCCTTTTCTCAAAGCACTGCTCGATCCCATTCCCAGCTGATGGAGTCGTAGGGGCACCTGCAGGGTGATGTGGTGTGGATGCTGAGGCCTGCCTGCAGGTAGGTAGTGCTTTCATCAGCACTTGTCCTTTGGGAGGCAGATGACTGCTGCTGAGGACAGCAAGGATAATGAGGACGTTGTGTTGGGTGGTGAATGAGGTGCTTTGCCCCAAGCAGAGTTCATCCAGAGCTGAATGTGGCAAATGGGGAAAGCTGCTGATTTAATGATACAGCTTCAGATGCTGCTGGAATGGGAGAGAGGGGTTAGAGATGTATTGTGGAGGTCAGGAGGAGTTCTCAAGTAAGATTTCCATGAAGATGAAGAGCTGGTCAAACAATGACATAAGAAGCTTTCCATGCAGAGGAGAGACATCACCATTAATGAGCGTTCTGGATTGGATGAGGAAGAACTGAAGATGAGGGCCATAGATCTGTGGCAGCTGCAGATCTGCAGTGGGTGTTAAGAAAAGGAAGGTAAATACAAACAGCATACTGAAATGAACCAGTTTCCTCCTGGACAGGTTGTTGGTTTACCTGCACTCACCCAGTGAGCAGGCAGCTGGGTGTTTTGGTGCATAGGTGTAGAGGATGGTTCTGTTCTGCCCTGTGTGTCTGCTGACAGCACTCCAACTCCAGATCAGATGCTTAGCAGCTGTGCTGAGGTCCTGTAATGATTTGAAGTCACAGAGCTGTGCTATCATACCATGTTTGCACTGCATCCTGTTGCTGCCTTGCTGTTCTGATGCACTGCAGTGATACTGGGCTGTATTTATACCCACTGCTGCTCCAGCTCATGTCCTTACCCAGTATGGATTGGGTGAAGCACACCTGCTATTCTGGGGAGGAAAATGCTGTCTTGAGCTATTGTAAATGGTTTAGCATGTTGTCATTGCTTCCTGCTTGTGTGCGTGCTGCTTATCTGGCTGTATGTAAGTGTTGGGGTGGTGACAGGACTGCAGGTCGTGTGTTGGATGACAGCTCCCAAAGTGTGTGTGCCCCATTAGGGTGCTTGTTGTGGTGTTTTGCTCTATTGGAAATGCCTCGTGTTGTATGGGGAGAAACCTCAGCAACTGCAAAGCATATTCTGGGGGCAAACGGTGCAGAGGGCAAGCAGAGAATGTCCCCTTGTGTGCCACTTGTTTGGTAATATTGGCACTTTGATTTAAGCCTGAGGTCTCATGCTTCTGCTAAGAAACTAACAAAGCCTGCAGCCAGACCCTGAGAGAGAAAAGTGCTTTTCTTTACATGCTTCTCCTAAAGTGCTCTTGTTAGCAGGATTAATGTGGCACCACGTGGCCTAACGTACTCATTGTGATTCCTCTGCAGCTAATTTGATAGGAATAAAACGCTGAGGCTGTATGTGCTGAGCTGGACGTCTGTTGCTTCCTTGTGCTGTGTGACATCTCTGCTGATTGAAACCCACAGGGAAATCATTGAAATCTTGAGGCGCTCTGGCTGTCAGTGTCACAGCTGTAATGATCTTTGATGGGGGATATGAGGAAGAAAATAAGGTCATACAGGATTAATTAGGGAGCGTCCTATGTAGAAGGACGTGGGAACGAAGTTGGTCATGTCTTTCTGTGCTCAGTGTAGGGAAGGTTCCTCGGGTGCTCGTTGCCTGTTGGTGTCATTGTGAGTTTGGTGGTGATAGCAGAAATGATAAGAAGTCAGGGATGGAGCAGTGGTGTAGGAGTGCATCCCATGGGGGTGGATCCCAGGCCTTATTTTGTAGTACAGATGCTCAACAAATCCTGCAGCTCGTGTTCTCTGGCTGTTATTGCTACACAACTGTCTGTATTTCATTTCTCTGGGAAACAGCCATAGGTAATGGCACCATTTATAGAAACCACACCACTGAGCCCCTGCGTTGGCTCATCCTTGCTTTTTTCCCTAACATTTCAGATGTGTTAATGTTCAGAACTAAGATAAAAATTGAAATCAGTGTATTCTGCTTTCTTTTCCATCTTTTTACCTTTTTTTTTTTGGTAGATATGAATCTTCATGTCTAGTTTTGTCTATTTAAAGCCCATGTGGAACTGTGAGTCTCCTTCCCACTCAAGCTGTAAGTTATTTGTGCCTAAATGAGCTGCTGGAGTGAGTCAGCAGCTGCCCTCAGACCTCCAGTATCTGTGGTGGGGAAACTCAGCCAGAGCTCCCACTTGTTGCACCACGTGGAGCAGGCCATGCCTGTGCCTTTCTCGTCATTTAATCTCTGATTAATTTAATTGCGTTCTTCCTAACGATGTAATTCTATTATTGTTATTTTAAAAATCAAAACAACAAACCGTGAAACCTTTGCCACTTATTGTTCTGAGCAATTAGGTATTGGTTAATTGGTTAAACTACTGGCTATTGTTCGTCCAGTGACCTGAACTGGCTCTTGTTCCTGACTGCCATTAGTTAACAGGAGCTGTTTGGGATGAACAGAGCTGAGCAAAGTTGACAGGAAGGCATTCAGTTTCATGTGAAATTGTTCAGGCTGTTACTGCCATAAACACAGCCCCGTTCCTCAGTGGTTCTGCAATCACCAAAAGGTCTGAACCCAATGAGACGAGGCATGGAGTTCAGTGAAAGTGGGAGGATTAGATAGGATTAATCCTGGGATTTTCTCCTTAATAACGCAGCGAGAAGCCTTGAGATAGCAGGATAAAAGGTACTGTGTAAGGATGGGTATTTCCAACTGTATCAAAGCTTACGTGAGCTGTAATAGAGAAATTATATTTATTTGTAAACAACCCACGTTTCAGCACTCTGAAAGCACGGCTGGGTGTTCTCTGTCCACTGCTGCAGCTCTTTTTTTTTTCCATATTAATGAGATCCCCTAGCTAAAGCATAGCATGCAGGTACACCTGTTTCTTTCCTTTTCTCTTCAGTGCCTTTTGTGAATGCCTTGCAGTGAACCATGAGAACAGAGATAGCATTTCTGTTCATTTATCCCAGGCCCTAATGCAGTGTGAGCCCAGTAAGTGAGAGCCTCCTGTCGCGTGTTATGGCATGTTGCTCAGCATGAGACAGCAAATGCTGGGCTCTGGCAATGCCCAGAAATAACTTTCCCAAACTTTGTGTACGTGGAAGTGATGTGATTTCCTTTTTAATTTATTTTTCCCCCCAGTATTCAGTTCAGTGATGTTTCTGTGCTGTTGATTTCCGTGTTCTGGCTGAGGCCGATGGTTCAGTCAGTGCTCAGGTCTGCAGAGCTTATTCATTTGTGGTGAAATCAGCAGAAGGCAGAAAATGACTGCTTTTTTCCTTATCTTTTTTTAGCTTGACGTTGATGAGCCAACTGCTGGCATTTATGGGAATAAAATATGACTAAAATAATTTGCATTTAAAATGCAAATGAATGAAAGCATCAGCAAGGAGCCTTCTGCTTTCTTCGTGGTGCACAGACAGGGTGCTGGCATTGGATCAGTCCAGGGAGGCGCTGAGTATAAAGCAAAGTTAATTGGAGTAACTGAGAAATGAAATGGGCTCAGCCTTATGCTAATTCCAGGGCCTGTGGATTTAGCGTGACATTAGAGACGAAGAATTGGGAAAGTGCTGAAGCACTGACTGAACCAATCACCAGAACCATAAATTACCCTTCTGAGATTCCCAGTGGCAGATTGAGAGGCCTCAGTAAAATTGCAGGAGGTGAATAAAACATAGCTTGAGAGCAATTTGTCAGGATCTTTGGACTTGCATCAATTAGAGTTTACGTTTCATTATTCTTTTTCTCAAAGTTGCCTTTGCCACATTACCTGAATGCCAACTGGGCCTGCCCTTCCGTGCAAGGAGAAAGCTGTCTGTAAGTGTGAGGCCAGCAATGCATCTCTGAGTGTATCCTTTCCTGTTAGAAGTTTAATGTTGATTTTTGGCATAGTTCATTGATTTCTGACCTTGTGTATGCCAGCAGAACCACGTGCAGAATGTTCTGCTGCATGCTTGTGGCTGAGGAGGGATGTGCAGGAGGAGTTCAGTACCCTTCAGTGCAATGGCTGAGTTCTTTCCAGCTCCTATGAAGGAGAAAATAATTAGGCAACATGCTTGAGAATGGAAGATGAGAATGCCTGTGTTCATTAAGTGAAGCCTGCTTTATTCTGCAGTATGTTCCTGTAGTGCAGTAGCTGATAGCTCTAGCTCCCTTCCATCACAACAAAAACAGGCTGTTAGATGTGTGTTTTCATATCTCCATCTCCTTTCCTTCTAGCCATGTTACTGAAGATCCCCTTGTCTTCTGGAAGTAGAAGCACAGTGAAGAGATGAATCTATTCAGCCAGACATTCCTCCAGTAGTTATTTCCCATCGTGGAGCACCACAGCAGGGAGGAGATGGACTCGAAAGAAGAAAGTCCTCAGGTGTGGCCTGACTCTGCTGAGCAGGACCAGAATGCTGCTCAGGTGACTTGTGCCTCGGTTTCTGCTTCTGCTGGATTAGGCTCAGTGTAGTGGCTTTGCAAGCAAATGTTCCCATTCAGCTGTTTTTTATTTTTTTGAAACTGTCTGGAAACTCAGCTTGTATTGGAGAGGAAATAGAAACATACTTGTAGTGATTCCAGAAAGTGAGCTGTGCAAACCACAGCACTGAGCACACAGGCATTTGAAATGTATGAAACCAACCAGTAGCAGTGTGCGTTCAGTGTCCAAAAATAAATATATACAGTTGTGGGAAAGTGAAAGGATATTCAGATTAATGAATATTAAGAAAATATGTGGTCTGTGGCAGCCCATTCTCTTGGCATCAATTGAATCAGCTGGAACTGTGGGTGGACCTTTTAGGAAAGTAATACAGTTTTTTCCAGTCAGACATCTGGGTAGTGGGGAAGAGAGAAATGTTAATTGTCACTGACTAATGTAGTCAGATTCTGCTGTATGCAGCTAGTCCCTCCATCTCTGAGACAATGCAGCTGAGAATTTTTAGAAGACTGATTTATTTCTTGGAATACGTTATGAAGAGAATGCTGCGTGTCATTTGAACCACAAGCCAAGGAATCTTGGCTTTTTTGGTAACTTCCAGCTTTGAAATTTGCAAAGAAAAGCAGCTTTCAGTAACCTGTGTTCTCTGCAGTGGGATAACAGTGCTGCTGTTTGCACACGGCAGTTAAAAGGTTTGATCAGTATTTGCAGAGCACTCTCCAAACGTGGAACACTGCATGCATTTTTACTGTAGTGTTTGCATAAGGATTTATTGTATGAAATCAGTGCTTAGCATCCCCTGGGGAGTGCCAGGTGTCTTCTGAAACAAACTAAAGGGTGAAATGAAGTAAATAAAATTTGCAGATGTGGCCTTATTTTATGTGAGAACACCAAGTGATGGATGTGGGTACCAAAGCTAGGTTTCCTGCTAACTGTCCTGTTTTTTCCTGTGCACTGAAAATGGTTTTCAACCCGTAAAAGGTGTCAACAGATAAGTATGTTCTTATTAACACTGGACTTATTAATTCTGGCTTGTTTTAGGTAATGTTAAGTCAAAATAAATTTATTTGCATTTAAACTGCCCTGGAGGTAACTGTTATAGTAGCCATTGGAGTCATTGCTTCATGTTTTCAGTTATTTTCCCTGTTTAAACAGTTGAATTGTCTGCTGATGCTGTGTTCATGCTCCAGAGAAGCAATCACAAACATACTGTTGCTGTCTTGTGATAGCTGCAATCCTATTTCTTGAAGCAATAATCAAAGTTAATAGATTCTGCTAGCCAGTTTATCAAACAGAAAAATTTCTTGCAACTATGGAACTAGCTGAAGTAATTATCATAAATCCAGAAAGCAAGATAGAAAATAAAGACAAGCAGTGCATGTAGTGGAAATGCTGAGGCACAGCCTGAAGCAGTGATGGAGCACCTGGTGGGATGGCAGGGCCAGCCCAGAGCAGCTCAGGTGCATGCAATGTAAGTGATGGAAGGGCTGCAGCCAGGATCCACCCCTTCCCAGCCCTCATTTAAGGGCTGGCAGTGGAGGTGAGGGGATCTTGCTGGAGATCCCTGCATACGTGAGGCTGTTGCATTTGAGCAAGTCCTCACTTGCTGCAGCCTAGGACTTTGCTGTTCTGCTGTCACTGCTGCTGCTTCCACCGCATTACTCTGTGCCAACAAATCCAATACAGAAGTTCAAATCCAAATGTTTTCTCTTAAAAACTTTCGAGGGATGTTCCAAAAGTTGTTTGAATGCGTGCCCTATACTAGTGTACCAGTCTTGAGTTAAAATGCAGGGTAAAACCTGGAACCAATGATAGTTATTACATCCAGATTTCTACACTGCTAATTTAGATGAGTTTATAAATCACAGAATCACAGAATCGTAGGGGTTGGAAGGGACCTCCAGAGATCATCGAGTCCAACCCCCCTGCCAAAGCAGGATCCCTACACCAGGTCGCACAGGTAGGCGTCCAGGCGGGTCTTGAATATCTCCAGAGAAGGAGACTCCACAACCTCCCTGGGCAGCCTGTTCCAGTGCTCCGTCACCCTCACCGTAAAGAAGTTCTTGCGCACGTTGGTGCGGAACTTCCTATGCTCCAGATAAATATATATATTTATATAATAATAATAATACATAATATATATAATATAAATATATATTATACATTGAGATTTCTAGTGTTTTCCTAACACCTGGTTAGATATTTGGGGCGTAAGGTGGTGGATGCCTCCACAACCGATACCCGCAGCCGTTTCAGTCCAGGATCTGTTTTTCTTCCAGGTGCACTTTGTCCCAGAAGCAGGGACAGTGGCACAGATTGTGTACAGCGAGGAGCAGGAGCGTCCCTCCCAGCAGGTGGTGTACACAGCAGATGGCACCTCGTACACCTCCGTGGACACGTCGGAGCACACGCTGGTTTACATCCATCCCGTGGAAGCTACGCAGGCACGTGTGGTTCTGAGCCCACCCCTCCCTTATGGCATCTAGGAAACAAAACAGGCTTATTTGAGATTAAAGCCAGCTGCCAGCGAGTGGTGTGACTGGAAAATAGCAGGCAGTTACTCCTAGTGCTTTTATCTGCCCATTGCTGAACAGGGACTTCATGCTGTTCGTTTCGGTCTGATGTGCAAATGTGGTAATCAAAGGATGTTGAGGTTATGAATTATGAAACGCTTGTTATTTCATTAAAGGTGGACAGGGTGGTAATTAAATCAAAAGTGTTTTTGAAAATGCTTAATAGTCTCTCCAGAAATTCTGCCTCTGCCTGTATTTGGTAAAAAGCTGAGAGATCTGTGTCTTCTAGAAGAGTCCTTGTTTGCACAGAGCACTTTTAATTATTAATTGTAACAATAACAGCCTTGCCTTTTTGCAGAAGATCTTGGTGAATTCAATCTAATTTTGTAATCTCTCTTCACAGAAGTTGTTGATTGCATAGGCCTCAGTTATTTTTCTTCATAATTATAGGAAATATCAAGGCTTTTTTTCCCCCTCTGATAGAGTGTGTTTATATGGAGTTAATATAGCATGCATCTGTACCTCTGCATGGATAGACTTTAAAAATCCAACAAACAAAACACAAATAGATATGCTTCATCAGAGTGCTTTATGTTCTTGGACAGAATAGACCAATATTGCTGCTAAGTGCCTGTATGTGACACTGCCAGCAGCACTGGCATAGACTTCTGTGGCATGATCTTGTCTCTTGTGCAGTTTTCAGCCATATAAAAAGCAGTTCCTATGTGGTGGGGTGTTCTGAGATGATAAGATACCAAGAGGATATCTCCCAGGAAGTTAATGACCAAGTGATTCTGCAACTCTCTGAATATTATCGCTTTGTCTAAATTAAAAAACGCACTGTAGTAATAAGATATCATCATGCAAAAAGCACCAAGGGAATTCTTACCATATCATGCTTCAGTTTGCTGGAGCCAGACTGCTCCAGTATGCTCGGGTGTTTCAAATGTTGGCCAAGCAAGCAGGCAGGCTGCTGTCAATGCTTAGTGTTCCTCTGAGTTTTGCTCTTCTGATGTAGCAGCTCTCCCAGCAGAGCTGTTCTTGAGGACTAGCATATGAATATTGGAGTTGTCATGTCTTCCATTAAATAAAAGCAGACATCCTCACCCTACCAAATTAATATGTAGGATGTGCTGATATCCATGTGCTTTCTTTTGAAGAGCTCTCTTTTGAACTTGGAGGAAGAAAAATGAACCTGCTGTGTTAACAGGGATGTTAAAAGCCAGCAAAGCAGTTATTCTTATGGGGATTGCATTTTGGTGGCTGAGTGATACTTGTGTGCGTTGGGGATGATCAACCTAAGGCCAGTTTGATAAGCCTTTTTCACTTTGTCTAGACTCTGTTTACAGATCCGTCCCAAGTGGCTTATGTCCAGCAGGATGCCACCACGCAGCAGGTAAGAGACATTTTCTTTGGGCTTGAGATTATAAGGAGCATTAGTGATAGAGCTTAAAGAGCTTACTCTGAATTTGTGAGATGGCAACCTTCAGTCATTTACCATCTTCCCAGTGATGGTGAACAAAAAGCAGGTATTGGTGAGAGACTGTTATCTTGGCCCTTTTGTGCATCAGTGTCAATAAAAAAGCATGAATTTATTTTTTAATACATGTTCAACAATGATATGAATTTACTGTCCTAGATATCATGAAAAATCTTTCAACAGTATTGCTTTAAGTCAGTCAGCAGGCTGATACATCTGACTTTATTTTAATGTCATTCTGGTGTGACTGAGTTAGAAGTTGTCCCCATACAGACTGATCAAAATACCTAGAAGCCCCTGAAAGCTGTCAAGGGGTAGAGATTGGTTTTGAGCCAAGCTCTCAATCTACCAGAAACTTCCCTGGAAAATAAGTATGGAACCTGATGGAACTCAGTTGTTGGCTTATTTATCTTTCTGGGATTTCCCTGGGCTGACGTGCTTGCCTGTAGGAAGTGATCTGGGAATAGAAATGCCCCTGGAATGGCATGTGTGAACTGGTGTGTTAGATCTGAATTATCACCATATTGCTAATGCTGTCATTAGAATGTGTATTGGCAGTCTTAGGGCAGAGTGGAGGGTTGAATATGCATTGAAAATAAAGCTTCTTGTTTAAAGGAGACCTAAACTGAGACACAAACAGGAAACTCTGAATGGCACAGAGGTGTTAGCTGTTTTTTTTACTTTTCTTTTGAAGGTGTCATTTTTGGTTATTTTTGCCGTATCAGTTTTGCTCCAGCAGAAAGCCAAAAAATGCTATTTGATTATCTCAAAGCTTATTTACTGGGAAAGCTTGCTGAATATGTGATAAAATTGGAGGGATGAAATACTTACCTGCAGTGCAGGTGACCCTGACAACAGGCTGTGAGCTGCTGCTCTAATATGTTGAGTACCAAGGGTGTCAGAAGTTCTTGTCTGTGTCTTCAGACTGCCCTCCTTTCTGAGACTGGCAGCAGTCCCAGCAGAACAATCTCATTATGGCAGTTACTACCTTTGCAGGTGTTTTTACATCAGCATTTCATGTAGGACATCCCTGAACAAAGGCATCTTTGTCTTTGAGAAGTTTTACTTTAAAAAAAAAAAAAAACTTTAAAATTTCCTTTTAAAATAACGCCTGTATTCTTTGCATTGTCTGGAATTTACATGGAAATGAAAATTAGATATATGTTTGAGGTGTGATCAGCAGTGAGAAGTGCTAATATGTGGTACAAATAGATGTGAGGTTGTATGAGCCTCTCTGTGCTGGCAGAGCTGGGGGTGTGCTGCTGAGCAAGGATGCTTTTCTATTGCCCCCAGCATCCAACGTGGCAGCAGTGGGCACTTCAGCTGTGATCCTGGAGGTTTCTGTTTGCTTTTTTTCCTGTAGGTTTATAAGCAGTTTCATAAATTACTTTTAATACATCTTTACGCTAGATTTGAAGTTTTAAAGCTATCTGCTTATGTTATGAATTTTCTTGTGTGTTCCTTTACTGCTGGCATACTTCACTGTTCTCAGTTCTATCTTATATTTATTGTGCACTCTGTAGTGGGGCAGAGGTTTTAATTTTAGCATCAAAGCTGTTTAACAGTCAGAGACACGAACTTGTAGCCACATAATGTCAACTGTAGAGAAGGATGGAAAGTCATGCAGTGTGCTGGCACGAGTGGCTGCATAGATAAGCAGAGCACCAAAGACAGGAGAGGTGATTCTTGAGAGTTCGGTTCTGCTTTATCACAGAATGAATGGGAACAGTATGTGATAATGTGTTAATTTTCCTGTTGCTACACGAAGATATGGTATAAAACTGAACAAATAATGGATGGTGTGGCCAAATAATGTAATAAAATTGTTGCTGGAGTTCTCTCACCTTTGAGTGCTTGAATCTCCAACAAGGTCAGTACACCTCTTTGTGTGATAATGTGTCTTGTTTATTTAAGAAGAAGGAATACAGATGAAATCAGGAGATGATTCTTCACTTTTTTTTTAAAGGAGAAGGAAGAAAGTAAATTTGGAAATGGAAGAGACAAAGACCATAGTTCACTGGTTTGCCAAGAGCTAGCTAATAAAGAGCTCATCGTGCTTGGCTTTTGCCACTTTGAAGCCCAGGCTGGGTAGCACTTCTGCTTAAAGGAGTGGGACATGGGCTGAAAAGCTTTTCAGTTTGGGTTTTGTGTCTTTCCTGTTGTCTCTGGATTTTTTAGGCTTTATGCAAATCTGTCATCTATACTAAAAATGTCATTGAAATGCTGCAGATTTTGACCTAGTGTAGGACTCCAGGGAGCTTTGCATGCAGGGCTCTGCCCGTGTAGAAGTGAAAAATGGAAATGATGCAGTGCTAAAATGAGTGCCTATAATTTTAGGTAACTGTGCTCTTGCCTGCTGCTGCTCAGAGCATGAATCCCACCAACCTGTCTGTGCTCGGCAGCGTTGCTGAATCCCCCCAGCAAATGGCTCTGGAGCAGGGTCAACAAGCAGATAGAGTAAGTTGCCAGGCACCCTTTTCTTTTGAATGTGAAAGTACACTGATTTCATTGCTCCGTTGTCTCAGGTGATGAACTGTGTCTGAGTGATATGGGAGGAGATGCAGAAAAACCCTAGCACAGATTTGTACTGTCTTCATCTCACCATGGAATATGTGATCTCTCTCTCAAGAAAATAACACAACACATTATCTAATACACAGAGAAACCTCATCTGTGGATTGTTTTGTCTTGAGCAAGCACCTTAAAATAATCTTTGCTTTGAGAAACAAAGTTAACAGAAGATGTAACTCTGTCACATAGGACCAACATCCTCTGGGTGTCCTTGCCAATCTCTTGACAGCTTTACTGTGTTCAGTGTTTCTTGTTCCCTACCTGAGAAACCTGTGTAGCAGATGAATATTCAGTGCACTGCATGTTGGTTAAAATGTAGGGAAAGTCAAGGGAAAATCTTCATTAAAATAGTCTTGGTGTTATCTCCTCCCTCACTGACTGTTTTTACGTGTGTTCTGGAGATTGTTTTCATCTGATTGTATGATAGGAGAAAAAAAGTACCAAAGTGCAGGATTTGACAGTTTGTACAAAACAAGTTGAAGTACAGCTTTAGGCTCTGTATAACTTCCAGAGGGCTTGGACTCCATTGCTGAAAGTTTTCATGAACATCTGGAACTTCTGATTTCAGTTTTTTCTTCCTTGAAGTCAGGCCTTGCCAGAGCTGTCCTGAGTGACTGTCAGCAGCAGGGATTTCAAGCATCACTCAGCATTCATGTATCGTGTAGCATCACTTTCCTTCCTCCTCCTTTCCTTTACCAGAGGAAGCAGAAAGGGTAGGCTAGCAGGAGCCTTCACTGCTTGTTTTTGTAAGAGTGTTTTTCTTTGTGAACCAGCTTTGACTGCTTTTGTGAATTCTGTCTTCAGGCATCGTTACCGGTGCATAACCAGGTGTTACCTCCTATGGAGGCAGTGGATGGTTCTGACCCTCTGGCACCGCTGCAGAATCAGATGGAAAGGATGGAAACAAAAGAGGAAGACGACGAGGATGAAGACGACGATGAAGATGGGGAAGACACTGACATGGATGAATGGGATCCAGATCCACCTCGACCATTTGATCCCAATGATCTGTGTAAGCATGTGAAGTAGCATGTAGTTTTGCAGCTGCCCTTTCTTGTGCCTTCACCAGGCCTCTACTAGATGGAGTCAAAGATCTCTTGTATTTTTAGCAGTAATAACTAAAGCCCTTTATATCCAGAAATGTATGCTCATGTTGGGCTTTGTCACTTAGAAGGCAAAGTGAGATAGTTCTTTATTTTGTGGGAGGCCACTCTCCCTAATCTTTTAAAAGATAGACAGACTATTGGAATGAATGTTCCTGTATCTGAGATGAAGATGCTCAGAGTGATAAGGCTGTCTCTTCTGAGCTGGTGCGTGAGTGTCTGTCTGACAGTCATGTCCTCTCTGACTTTGTGTTATAGGGTGTGAAGAGTGTAATAATGCACATCCCTCCGTGTGTCCAAAACATGGACCTTTGCATCCAATCCCAAACCGGCCTGTGCTGACCAAGGCAAGAGCCAGCCTCCCCTTGGTGCTCTACATAGACAGGTTTTTGGGAGGTGTCTTCTCCAAAAGGCGTATCCCCAAGCGCACACAATTTGGACCTGTAGAAGGACCCCTGGTTAGACAAACTGAGCTCAAAGACTGCTATATCCATTTGAAGGTAAGGGAGTGTGTGTGTGTGTGTGAGAGGAGAGGAATTTGTTAAAACTTTAATTTTTGTGAATTTGAATCAGTGGCTGTGACTTGATCAATTGCTTTACTGGACGTGTTCCTGTGTTGCTTCATTTCTGAATATAACTCAGAAATACCCAGCTTGCTTTGGCTTCCAATCTATCCTTTTATCCAAGAAGGCAATAATCATGATGAATATTCTAGCATTATGGTGTTATGGTGTATAGGACTTAAAGTATGCAATGCTGTGAATCACTGTCACGTAGGCAGAAGCAACGTGTAGACATAAAAATAGTCTGAGGATGTTTTGCAGTCATTATTTTGCATCATGCTATAACTTATTTTGTTTTTTCTTCCTTTCCCTTCTTCCTCCCCCAGGATGTAGGGGAGACGAGAGATTTTTCTCTCCCATTCTCCTTGCCAAGTCTATTGGCATGAGATAAACTGGATTTCACTAATTTCTATTTCATGTTTACTGGCTTGATTGTAGGAGTTACTCTATTTGCTTGAGATATGGTCCACAGTCTTAATTGCAGTGGTCAGTGTCTGACTAGGACTACAGGCAGGTTCAGTAACCAAAAAGAAGTTCATTTGAAGGAGTGGGTTGTTTTCTTTTTTTAAGAGCTTGAGGCACTGTGAGGCCTGAAATAGAAGAAGTGGGTGTGCTAGTTAAAAACATCTGACAACATCTGCTGTATCTGCTACTGAAAGTTCAGCTTCTTGTGCCTCAGTCACAGCTGTACATCACATTCTGTGCCTGGCTCTAATCACTACCTGTGTCTAAGTATTTTCCTGTTACTGCTTTTTCTTGGATCCCCATTAGCAAAGAGATCAGCTACGTGCTCATTGCTTTTCTGATGTAAATGTTATGTAGTCACGGCAGACTTTCTTTAGAAATTGGAATTCTTTCAAATCTGCTGCAAGAAAGTCATGTGTAACTGATTTTTATTACAGGTGTCTCTTGATAAAGGTGACAGAAAAGACAGGGATTTGCAAGAGGACCTGTGGTTTGAACTTTCTAGTGAGGCTCTTTGTAACTGGATGATGTTTGTGCGTCCAGCTCAAAACCATTTGGAGCAGAACCTGGTTGCTTATCAGTATGGCCACCACATTTATTACACAACCATTAAAAACGTGGAGCCCAAACAGGAACTCAAGGTATGGCACTGCTCATATTTGTGGGCTTACTGTTTCTACTGATGGAATCAATTTCAATTGCTACCTAATAAGCACATCTCCAAGAGCCAGAGATGATTGCTGTAAATAATTGGAGCATTTTTTAGGGCTTTTTCCTATGATAAAGCACATGGTGGCCTGAATCAAATGTCACTGAACTCAGCAGTCAGCCACTTACGGGTTTTAAATGAGTTTGGCTGAGACATAAAATGAGGAGGCTTAAAATTAGAGCATGTAAATGATTTGCTTGTCACTGTCATGCTTTACACTGCATATATTTTGCTGATGCAATCTAATTTTTATTACAGTAGTCTTATTCTTTTTAGTTCTGGATGCCCTTTCCAGTTAGTTCTATGTGCCTTTGACATGTTTTCTGGTGCCTTAAGTGAATGTGGTCTTTCACTTTACCTGGCTTTCCTAGAACTTTTGAAACTTTGCATGTGGAAAGTGATAAAGGATATTGTGACTGCTCTGTGAGTGACTTTTTGTTCCCTCTAAAAATATATTGATTACGTTGAGCTCAAAGCAGCATGGCTGGCTGAGACAGCCTTCCTTTTTAACATCATCTAGGGAACTGGGGAGGAAACAGAGGAAAAACTAGTATCAGGAAATGGTTTGTTCTTAAGAGTTTTTTGTTGCACATAAGTTCTTACAGATTAACAGAAGGAAGTTTTAAACACACTTTGCTAAACTAAAAGCCTGCTTATATGCTTGTTGCTGATTTTTAAGAGCAGAAACTTTTTCCTCCCCTGGCATCAGTTTTTAATTTGTTTAAACCAAATCACTGGGAACCTTATTAATCTATTCTAAATGTATCCAAGCCACGTTTTTCAACTGTTTTAAAAACAATTTGAAATCAGACTTCAATTAAATCTGTACAGACCTCCTTGTGAAAGCACCATTTTTCTTGCTTCGTGTGTCAGTAAGTGTCTTTAGGGGTAAAAGTGTTGGGGCAATTGACAGCAAATTACCTAGCCTGTATAATGTTTTCTTTGCCAAGTAAACATCGATAGGAATTTGTGGGAACTTGAAGTTGAATTTATGGGAACTTG